>NC_066261.1:169529-473754 GCF_000011425.1 Aspergillus nidulans FGSC A4 | reverse complement strand
CAACACCGTTCTTGGACAGCTCCAGCTGCGTTAAAGCTTCAAGACGCGATATTCCATATTTCAAGGTAACAGTCTGGAAGAGCTTAGTTTTATATGCGGCAGCATCGAACGGAATCCCTCCAGACCCAGGTGTCACGGGATGCAGGTCGGGATAGGTATAACCTAGCGCCCTGAAGTCGCGCACTTCTCTGGAAGTCCAGTAGTTCCCTTCTTCATCTTTGTGAAAAGGCCTTAAGGGCGTCTCCGGCGAAATGGTGTCTGGCAACCCAATCACCTCCTGGAAGAAGTCTCCCCGGGAGCCCTCCGTAAAGAACTTGTCCGGGTTGAGATCCTGCCAGATGGCGAACAGCCGATCGATATTGCTGTTAAACAGTTCAGCAGTGCTCCAGGTTACCAGACGACTGGAAAGAAATACCAATGATGCAACCAAAAAATCGGGTCAAATGTCGCAACCGGGATCTGCGACATATGTCCTCCCTCACCACCAGCCCACCAGTGGATATTGTTATGGATAAACTCAATATTCACATCCGCCGAAACCTTCGGCTCACTCGTGAAGATGGCAGTGGTTGAAAACTGCTCGTACTCAAGCGGGTATGTAAGGAGACGATAGACAAGCTCCGCCGCAGCGCCATAGTCCTTCCCATCAACAGAGCTATGCATCGTCATGTACTTGATCACTTCATCGTTATTCACAACACCTTTGATCCAAGCCTCGCTATCAGGCTTGTTCTGCTCGTCCTTTGGGCACCGACTCGTTGCTTTGCATTTGCCATACTGCCATGGTCGCCATTCATTAGCCCCGTGGCCGTCAGGATTTTAGAGCTGGTCTTACGGAGTAGATAATATCCTCTCCCATAGCTTGCACATCTCCCACACCGTGATGCTCCATGGCCTTGCCGTCCGGCATACGGAACTGGTATAGCGGATTCTGCAATGTCTCTAGCTCTCCGAAAAGTGAGACCTGGAGTTCGGGGTCTTCCGCCAGCCAAGGGATTTTAGGGTTAACGGCCCAGTCCCAGTAAGGTAGACGCCATGTGTCTGCTGCAGCCCGCAGGGTAGGCCGGTGCTTTTCGGGGTACTGGGGGATAATTTCGTTTATCATGATCTCGTAGATTTGTTGCTAAAGGATTGTTAGGCTTGGGATTTTCGCACCGGAATGAGTTGCTATTTACCTCGTAGAGAAGCAGATATGGCCGGTGCCAGGAGGGAAAGAGGTAGTTCGCATGCGTACAGTATCCCTTCTGCGCGACATTCGCTTCTGTTTCGAAGGGCTCATCCCAGGACGTGAAGGGCATGCCGTGAATTCCTATGGGAGCAATGTTAACTACTCGAGCGAGGTTTGAGATGAGCCATCTGATCGAGCCGGCATACCAGCAATCTGGAAGAACGAATCGCGGTTCTCAGGAGGAACATCCTGTAGCCGTTTCAGGGCTTTGAGAAACAGGACGACTTGCACTCGGTTCTCCGGCTTCGAACTCCATACGTCAATATCCTGTCGCAGAGGAAGTTCGCCGTTAGGGCCCTTTCCGGCCCTTATTCCGGTGATGGGGTAGTATTTGTAGACCATTTCAAAGAGACGCCTACTCTATCAGTATAAAAAGCCGCAGTGAGTATAATCAGTGAAGGGAGCAATAAATGGCGAGGCATAGAAAGTAGACAGAGAACGATGCCCTGCTTTATTCATAAAGTGCTGGGATGCCGAGTGCGCCACAAGCCAAGGGCACTACCAGACTGAGCTTACCATACAAAATAAACGATTTCTGCTGGAGCTGGAAGAAGCGACATGAACCCCTGTCAAAGAGCAAACTCCAGCCAAGGGCTGACCATGAACCATTCCAATCCTGTCGACCTGCAGATGAGCCGGTGAAGCATCAGACAGCCAGCCACGAACCCCTCGAGCAAACAAAGCTGTATTTTGATGCGGAGGAGGGGTCTTCTCCCTCAGCGCATCGTGGCTGGCTGAGAAGCGTCCAGACTGTGATTCTGCAATTTCAGTATCAGCAGACCTGATAGTGATTGCTATACGCTGCGTGACAGTACGTCTCCATACCGAAACGACAGGGCCTGCCTGATGAAGGGCACGAAGATGCGGTTTCGGCTATAATAGATTCTGGGCCCTTACTTGACATAGAGGAGCCTTCCACCTAGTAGCCGTCAACTTCCCTCTTGTTTTTTCATCTACACCTTCGCAAAGCAGGGTACCATCCCCATAAGACACGAGATACACAATGACCCTACACAGCGCTTCTAGCGACGGCACCCTTACCCGCGCTGCTCTGCAGAGATACCTCGTCCTCGTCGAAATCGATGCTCTGGACGACCGCGGCTTTACACCCCTCGCCGTCGCTATCAAAAATGGTCATCCCAGCGTCGTAAAACTACTCCTTCAAAACGGTGCTTCTGCCGACAAGCCCGTTCGTGACGGGCGCACACCCCTCTACTTAGCTGCGAACGCAAAGCAGAACAGGGCTCGGATTGTGCAGCTATTACTCTCGCATGATCCAAGGCCCGATATCGACGCCTCCAGCCCTGAGTGGAACAATGAGACGCCTCTCATGGTAGCGATCACCCAGGGGAGAGATCCAGAAGTCGTCAGACTTCTGGTAGAGGCTGGAGCTTCGTTGACGAGGACAAATGACCGCGGTGAAACGGCAGTTGCATTGGCGGATCAGAGCACCAACCCCGCCATCAGGGATGCGCTCTCTCTGGGGGGACAGCGAGGTTGGGCCGCAGCGTTGGCGCAGCTTCTTGTCAGCGCGATCCTCTTCGCCCTTGCCTACGCGGATAAATGGCCGGGTGTGAAGGAGATCATACAGAACGTCATCCGGTCTGCATATAACCAGGCAAATCCGGCCCTGCCTGGATCGCTGCCGCCCGCTGGAACAGTATGGCTTCTCACCTTGATAGGCGGCTTGAAAAAGAAAGCAGGACGCTGACCCTCACCTATGTAGGACATTGATGACCCCCACACCGTTGAGGAGTTCAAGCACAACATCACGAACATCATCCAGAAGAACGGACTTGATGACTTTTTCCCGGCAAATGATCCTTACATCCAGTCTGTGGCGGAGAAAGCAGCTGCCTTTAGAAAGGACCAGGTAAACCCTCTGGCCAATAATGTCCCTTTCATCATGAAGGCCGCTGCCGCTGCTCTGTACCAGCCTGTCCTCTACATCGGTATGTCATACTCATCTTCACCTACCCACCATTTCATGTCGCCACGAACTTCTGATTCACCAAACAGATGATAGCGGCTCAATGGCCGAAGACGGTCGCATGGAGCGCGCCCGGGAGCTGGTCACCCTGATTACCGAAGTCGCGACAAAATTCGTCAATGTAAACACGGGCGTGCATCTGCGCTTCATCAACAAAGACGACTCGACAGCGAATAACCTCAGTGCGAACGAGGTTAGGCAGCGCATGTCATTCACACCCCAAGGCTGGACAGAGCTTGGGACAAATCTGACCAAGAAGATTCTACAGCCGATGGTGTACGATGCCATTGCACAGGGTGTTCTAGAGCGTCCGTTCCTGATTCTGACCATCACAGACGGCGTTCCCTCCAAGGAGCAGCCCGGTGAGTTTCGAAAGGCGATTGTGAGATGCAAGAGGGAGCTCCGAGACAGGGGGTATCAGAAAGAGGGTACGTTCTTCCCTGCCTACGTCGTGCACTACGGTAGTTAACGCGTGCGCAGCTGTCTTTTTTGATCTTAGCCAGGTTGGGAATGACCCCGGCGCGATTGCGTTTATTGAGAGCTTTGAGGGTGATGAGGCTACAGAGGATGTTCTTCATCGTACAGCTGGTGGGTCTTCGACGTATATTAAGTCTATCGCGGACAGAAACTGAACACCAAACATCTGTAGAGAACACAGATCGCCTTTTTGACGAGTTGAGAGAGGCCGGAGACCCGTCTCAGCTTGCGCTCTGGGTAGGTTTTCCACCCCAAAGTCTCGGTATCTCGCTAACAGTTTCAGGTGGCTGATAAGTTGAATGAAACAATTACATACCGCCGTTGAAGCAGCCCTTCAGCGCCTCTCTGATCATTGTTTGATGGTGCCAAAGTATGGATATTATGAAGAGTTGGACTGAAGAGGATGAATCAGGATTTTTGTCATGGCATTGGTTTAGCTCATTGAAACAAGCAACGAATTATACGTGTCCGTAACTCACTATCAACACATGAAGATCTCCTATGGTGAGCATAAGCGATAGGACTATATTTGGTCGTCAGAGCTGCACCCATTCTTGGGGTCGGATCCTTCAGTCAGAGGAAAAGTACACTCTAACCTGGTTATTGTAGACAATTCCGTGCGGAATGTTCTTAATGCAATAATTTCCCTTTTTTTACGGCGATGCAAAGGAAAAAACCAGATTTCAACAACCTAACAAAGGCATTTCTCCGCGTTAGACGAGTCGGAGCAATACCAGCACCTCACCACATATGATGAGCCCATGGAAGCACTTCAGATATCAGTTGGTCACTCACTGAAATCAACAGTGAAGACACCAAACAAATTTTTTGCTGCTGCCAGAGCTCCTAGCGACTCCAGCCATAATCCTGTCCTCGGACTCAGCTCTAGTCCAGGATTGTTGGCCCGGCGCTTTAGAAGCCGGCGGCACCGGCCTGAAAAGCAATATGAAAAGGAGATAAATGAATCTAGGAGACTGTGACGAGCTGCAGTTACAAACGACGCCAAACCTATATGCAGCATGAATGTCACGAGCTCTGGTATTGACCTCAGGCTGCGGGTGTTTGCTCAACTGCATCTCGGAGGTAGCCAAGCTAGTCGCAGGAAAGGGGCTGCCACTCGAGGTCCTACGGCCTGCGGCAATCTAGACAATTACTCAATAATGAAGTCGCCGAAAGGAGCTTTGGCTTCCCAGACGATTATGCAGCAACGTGTTACTGCGCGTCCCATTTTCCAGGCCGGTGGCTGGCTGGTTACCGACCTTTGCCAGCTTATCCCGCGCTTGTGAACATGCAAGCTGGACTGGATAAGGCATCACGTTCTGTCTGAGTGGCGTCCTTGGCTTGTCTTTGCCTTTGTCAGAATGCGCAGACTACACGCAGTACCCCCGCAATTGACTACAGAACTACATGAGCTCATCTCTGCCTATCACAGGGTGTTTTAAGTACGAGAAATAGCTCTGAGGCAAATGCGTGTACGGTGTGATAGGCCGCAGTATCGTATGCAAGGTAGAAGTGGGTAGGTAAGCGCTAGACGGTTCGAACTGCAGCCTAAATCAAGTCTCCGCCGGTGGAACCGAGCATGACACTACCCTGGCATGGCTGGCTGGTTGTGCATAATGACTTGCGAGAATATAATCATATCTCCGTGATATGCCTGGCAGGAATCATCGCGGCAGGCCATATGTGCATCTGTATAACTCCTACCGTAGGCAAGTATATGTCACAAGACGGGCCGCTTTCGATACCAGCGAACCGCATTGCTCACATTGCGCAGGAAGTGCGGGGTACCTATGTTACTGGTCAAGTTTGAAATCTGGGTACGCCGTAAAGGCTGGAGCTGGGCATTGGATGGTCTATACCAACCCTACTGGGTTCCTACTGGGCTGCGCGGGGTTCCCACTCCCAGGATTCACAACTTAGTCCTTGCGACCGAGAAGATGGCCAGTAAACCACGTCCTGTCTGGCTGTCAAGTCTAGACATGATTAATCCGGGGTGCCATGAGCTGTCGTCGTGGCATACATGCACGTCTGGAGAGATCTAATACGGGTAATAAACAGATGGATTATTTGTGGATCAGGTTAACCTTACAAATAGTACCATTGCTGTATGCTAAGTCTTGAATACAGACTCCTTGAGAATATATGCAACTAAACAAGACAAAACCAGTTAGGTGTACGAGCTGGTTACGGCGGAAGCACCTGGGACTGCTGAACGTAGCACGGAGAGTCCATCCTCAACTTCCTCTCTGCCATGTAATACTTTTGCGCCAGCATACGAATCTTCTTTCGATCTGTCTTCTTAGAAGCCGTGCGTGGCATCCATGACATGAGCAGGAAGACAGAGGGCACCATGTACGCCGGCAGCGCTTGCTTGATAGCTTCGCGAATAGTATCGACCTTCTCCCTAGCCATGCCATCTTTCTCTGCATTCGTGATAACCGGTTCTCCATTAACTGCCGGTATTTTACTGTCAGTATGTCCGTCCAAGTACAGCAGTGCCGCGATCTGGGGATCTTCCGTGCCGTCAATGGCACCTAGAAGGTCAACCACAATGGCGTCAGCAGGTGAGAGACACTTGCGCGCCTGATGCTCCACCTCAATAGCGTCAACACGGCACCCGTCTAGCTTGAGGATGGTGTCTTTACGACCGATGTAATCTAATGTTCCGTCTGCATTGAGCCGGCCGAGGTCGCCGGTTCGGTACATCCTGCTTACGCTGCGCGCGGGGTGCAGCTCGGCCATCCAGCGAGGCGTCTTGGATAGAAATCCTGCTGCTGTGCGCGAGACAGCTGTATTGTCTAAGTACCGACGGGAAAGATGCGGCCCTTCAATGAGCAGCTCGCCCACCGCTCCCAGTGGAAGCAGACGCTCCGGCGACGCCGAGTCAACAATATAAATAGGGCCACTCGCTGGACGGCCTATAGTATTCCCACGATCTGGATGGATGCTATCGTTGTACGCGCAACAGATGGCGACTTCGCCCATGCCGAATTGATTGATAAGACGGGTGCTGGAGGAGGAGTATTTATTGATGAGTTCTTTGGGCAGAGGCTCGCCGCCAACGCAGATCGTGTGCAGACTAGAAATTTCCGCTGGATCAAGCTTTATTGCAACGGTAGGGGTGAGGAATGTGATATTGGCGCGCAGGCTACTGATAGCGTTAATCAGGTTGTCGGTGGTCTTCACTGGGGGTGGGACACAACAACACCCGCCGATAGTAAGCGGAACTAGCAGCTCCAGGTTGCTGATATCGAAGGCATAGTCATCGAAGTGCAACATGCGAGTGGTGGAATCGAGACCGATATTGCGGACATAGTCTCGGATAGCGGTTGTATAGGATTGGTGGACTTGGACAATGCCTAAAGCCGGGCACGAGGGTTAGCATACGGTTACTATCATAGACTTGGTCTGGTACCCTTTGGCTGGCCTGTACTGCCGCTAGTGAACAGAACGAGGCAGGCATTTTCCGGCACAACCGTATCGCACGGTGGTGCATGGTTCACCGGTAGACTGCGCAGCCACTCTGGGGTGATGCCCACAAAATGAGGGACTAGGTGCTGAAAGCGAGCTGCAAACTTGACATCGCTCAGCAGGACTCCTGCTTCAGTCCGCTGGATGACGGAGTCCAGGTATATTGGCGGGTTCGTAGCGTGGATAGAGATGTAGGCGCCCCCTGCACGCAAGACAGCTAGGCGGGCCACGATAGCCCAGGTCGACTTCTCAAAGCAGCTCAGAACGAATTTTTCGGGTCCCACCCCAAGGCCGACGAGATGATGGGCCAGACGAAGGGAGAGCTCGTCAAGCTCTCCGTAGGTAAGGTCCCCGTCCCAAGAAGAGACGGCCATACGCTCTGGATGGGCTCGGCATTGTTCGACGATGATGTCGTGCAAGCAACGGCGGTCTGGGGGCGATACCCTCTCTGTTAAGCGCTTGATGGCGGCTCTGTCCTCCTTCGAACAGAGGTCTGGCACCCGATTATGCGGGCCGTGGAGGATTTGCGACAGGATATGCCTAAAACGTATAGAGAACACTTATGGCAATGCTGTCCCCAATCAAGTCGTCATCGAACACGATGCATCCAGTAAGCTGGGAACTGGACTCTCTGCGGACTGCGATAGCGAGGTCGATCTGCATAGCATCGCATACTCCTTCTGGCGCATGTCCGAGCTCATCATAAATGACAGCCGTATTACACAGCGCTCGATTGGGCTCATATGGGATGGCATGTATCTCAAAGCCCGCTGGGGCTCCAGCGGCTTGTTTTTGCTCCTCAATGCGCTGCAAACAGACCGCAATGGTCTCGGTGTTGTCGACTCGGCCGACGAGAGCCAGTTCTTCATGGCCGTCAAGATTGCTGGCATGATAGCCGAACGAGAGGATATCGCAAGACACGAAACAGCGAAGCGTCAGAGCCCATGCTGTTTGCAGGGCGGTTGGAAGGGTGATCTGGCTTTCCTGCAGGAACTGGTGGACGAAATCCAACTTTTCCGTGAGGACCAGTTCTTGAGTACCCAGTTCGCTTGTCTTATCATTTGGCGAGAGAGACGATCTGGGGAAGAGGCATGGAGGAACCTCACCCTGAACTTCGATATCAAGCAGAGCTGGAGACATGGTACGACGTTGCGGGTAATTGGTACTCAGGTATGAGAGCAAACACGTCACAGAAAATAGAGGGCAATGTATTCATAATAGTTATACCTAATGACCTGTGGCAACTGTTGCCATGACAGAGAGTAAGTGTGTAGCAGTCACAGTGACACGGCATGGCTGGCGGTTGTGCTGGGGATGTATGGGCAGCCAATAATGTTCTGTAATTATACAAGACAACATCAAATGATCAGCGTCCGTTGCAGCGGTACGTAGCTAAGACGAACTAGCTCCTGTAAGTCAGGAGCAAACGAACCTCATTCAAGCTGTGAACGCCAGCCAGCCACCAAAAGAGAGGGGTATGGCAAACATCACCTGCAGCGTCTTCACGTCGGTGTGGCCAAGACTAGAGTCTGCATGCAGTTGGGTACTCAACATGCATCCCCAGCCCAATTTCTGCAAATAAGAGCTGTTGGTGGCGCCAGCTACCTACAGATGGATGGCTGGCACAGGAACACCTGCAGCTAGTATACGAGACAACGGGCTTTAGGCAAACCTTGTGGCTTGAAGGGCGGTGCTGAGCGCTAATATCGAGCCTGCTCGTGAGAATTCACAGTGCATAATTTTCTCGTAACTTCAGCTCATGAGGTAACAGCTGGGAAGTCATTGCGCTGCATTTGACGATCGCAAGTTCACGCTCGTATCGTATCCTGCACATTCATTGACACCATCTCGATCCTTTAATGCAAGTGACCGAAAAAGACCAGCATCACCGATCTTCGAGGAAGCCCAGCCTGATCAATACCAAGAGCTGATCTATGTAAGGAATTACGCCCAGACATGGACGAAATAGCTGGCCTGGCCGGTCTAAAGCCTTTGGATGGCCGCACTTACCAGTAGTTGTCGGTAGACACAAGCGCCCCCATCTCTCGAGGCAGCTCGTTCCTTCGCACGCCATGTCGCATCGAGACCATTGGAGCATAGCCAGAGTTAGTTCTTTCATGTCTATCTGAGCGACCTTCAGAGTACGAGTCCGGCAGCCATTGGGCGCCAAATATGCCCACGAATCCCACACAGGAATGCGCGTATACGAACTCGGCGCAAATACCACAACACCCAGAGGTAGTTGCGCCAGGCTACCGTGGCATTCTCTTCTAATTTATCCTTGATAAAGCAAGACTTCATTAGAGTAGGAGACTGCCTCTTAGCTACCCTCTTTAGCGGTGCCACCCCACGACCTTGGCCTCTATGGCGTGGATGCCCCTTCGGGTGGGAACCTTCGTCAGGTAGATAAACAGAGCCGGCCCCGACTTGATTCCTGGCAAAAGTGTGAAGACAATCAGATTCTTCTTATGTTTATTTGACTTTGGTTGCCGTCAGTCGGTGCTCGTTATGCAGCCCCAGTCCAAGAAGATTGATGGGATCTATAATGAAGCGCTCAGTTTGCTGGGACACGCCGAATGTTTTCCAGTGCACAACTCGAAGTCTTTTTCACGCTCAAGCATCTGCATAATTAGAGATCCAGGGCCTCGCCGCCCGGTATTAAGAAGACGTCGATAACATGGCCGACACAGCCGGGAATCCTCAGGCAGGCCCTTGCGTACCGTACTCAAGTACAGCAGCTGCATGCCATGATAGTCAGAATCTGGTCAAAGCAGAGGATGGCGTACTAGGCCAGGATCTGGTACCTGAGAATGCTTGAACCTGGCCGCACACAGCGGAAGATTTTTCTTTTCTTTTGCTGGTTGTTCAGAACCCTAACCGCTCCGTCATGCTCGGTTCGCCGAACAAGCAGCGAACTTTCGAAAACGGGAGTATAACTTGATCGCATCTCTCTGAAAAAGTCTGGGGCTACCATGGGGCTATCGGATAAATCTATCATTTTCCTGACGCAACCTTTCGGCCCTCCGCCGATGAAAGTGAAGAAACTCCGGGTGGGGTTAGGACGCCGTTGCAGAATCCTGAGGAATATCACATACCAAGAGACGATCAGGAGATCGGCAATCAACCGGCTCCCCGTCAGGTCCTGTCGGTTAAATTCAGAGGTCAGAATGCGGGGGGTCGATCTCCCTCCGCAGTTGGCTTCATAAATGCCCTTTTCCCCACCGAGCCCTACCCCAAAAGCCATGTCAGCGAGCACCATGAAATCCAGAAAGCTATTGTCACTGGTCCCCCTCGTGGGTGTATCCCACGCCCTCAATGCAACGTCCCTCACAAGTCAATACCTCGGTGCTGATGCCCCTTGGTACACTTCCCGAATCCCGCTATTCGAAACCTCGGTCTCGTCAATTGAGGAAGTCTACTATTACCGCTGGTCCATCTTCCGTGCACACCAGCGCGATCTAGGATCCCTTGGGTATATATCCACCGAGTTCATCAATGACGTCTCGTGGCAGACTTCCCCATGGGGGATTTTGATTGATGCAGCCAACTTCCATCTCCGGGAAGGACGCTGGTGTCGAGACCGTCGGTTCAAGGAGGATTACGCTGATACTCTCTTTGGACCGAATACATACCCCTATCAGTTCTCAGAGGTCTTGGCCGATGGCGTCTGGGCGGGCTACCTGGTGGACGGAGTGATTGACGATGCCGTACAACGTTTAGAGGCTATGGTCAGTGTCTACGAGGGGTGGAGCGACGAAAATGCAACGGGTGGCGTTGGCGGCTACGATGAGAGCAAAGGGCTCTACTGGATCCAGCCCTTGGATGATGCGACAGAGTACACGATCTCTAGCATCGACGCGAGCGGTGGGTATGATGGGTTTTTTGGGGGCGAGGCGTTCAGGCCGAGCATCAACGCCTACCAGTTCGCCAACGCGAAAGCGATCTCAAATCTCGCAGCCTCGTCGGGCAACGAGGATCTCGCGGACGAGTACAACGCCAAAGCAGAAACTATCAAGTCCCTTGTCCAGCAATATCTATGGAACACTACCTTCAACCACTTCATCGACCGGTTCTACGTCAACAATGAGAACGTCACATACTGGGATCCGATCCGGGGACGAGAGCTAGTCGGGTACGTGCCCTGGACGCATGACCTGCCAGACGACAATGAAACGTATGCCCAGGCCTGGAGCCATATCCTCGACAGTGAGAAACTGGCTGGATCGCATGGGCTGCGCACCAACGAGCCCAGTTACGAGTACTACATGAGGCAATACCGCTATGAAGGCTCCAACCCGGAATGCCAGTGGAACGGACCTTCGTGGCCGTACCAGACGACTCAGGTTCTGACAGGACTCGCCAATCTCCTCGATCATTACCCAGTCTCGTCGGCGGCGGGCATAATCAGTAAGAAGGACTACAACAGCCTCTTGACGCAGTACGCGAATCTCCACTATAACCCCTCGTACGACGGTATCCTGAACCTAGAGGAAGACTACAACGCCGACACGGGCGTCCCAATTGTCGGCCTCGCAAGAAGTCCGCACTATTTCCACTCCGGCTTTATCGATCAGGTCATTTCCGGGTTTGTCGGGATCAGACCGTCTGCTGAAGATGTGCTTGACGTGAACCCGCTAGCGGATGCCGACGAAGTCTCTTACTTCCGTCTTGAGAACGTGCTCTATCATGGACACGATGTTTCTGTGCAATGGGATGCAGATGGAACCCGATACGGCTCGTCAGGGCTCCAGGTCGAGGTCGACGGCGAGGTTGTCGCAAGTTCCGACACATTGTCCCGGCTCTCGGTCAATATCACTCGCGTGGTTCCCCCTGCTATCGACCGTCCTATCGCAAAATCTATCCAGCTGGGCCTTGACACGGAATACCCTGTCGGAAATGTATCTGTTCCTGGAGTTGACGCGTCTGACATCCATTTCGTCATTGATGGGCGCGTATGGTTTTACCCCGAAATTCAAAATTGGTGGGACACGCCAATTGGTAGTGGCGAGGAGATCTGGTACGAGATCAATTTCGGAGAAGCCGTAAAGGTGACGAGGGCAGAGATCGCATTCGCGGTTGTTGAGGAGGCGAATGTCGATATCCCCAACAGCTATCGTTTTGAGTGCCTAGACGGGGATGAGTGGGTAGGTCTCGATATCGATGGGGAGTATGTAGAGGCTGTTGGGAATGGAATAACAGAAGTCAGCTGGGCTGCTGTTACAACGCAGCAGGTGAGGTTGGTGTTTACACCGAAGGAGGGTGTTGCGGTTCGGCTGGTTGAATTAAAGCTGTTCTAGGGACATGTATATATAGGATACGAGGAACCTCTCTTCCATAACTGAACACTCGCAGCCTACCTGTTTGAATCCTAAGGCAGTCTCACCCTCTCGAGAAAGCAACTTTCACCCTTGCCCTCCCTTTCCCCTTGACCATCCCACCCACAAACCACCACGCTGACCTCACTATAGATATCCAACAACCTCATTTTGGGCACATTCTCACTTACAGCAGGTAGCACCAGCTTTATCTCCCTCCTCTGTTCCCAGTAAGCCGCAATCAAGCTGATAATCCGCTTCACAAGATGCGTCGGGTAGTGCGAGTGTTCGTAACCACGTCCGTTGGTTTCAAGGAGAGGCCAGAACGTATCAAGAATGTAGGTGAACAGGGCAGGTGATCTGCAGCATTGAACAAGCTGCAACAGGACCTCGGTGAGGCTGAATGTGTAGATGTCGGATGTGATGGATGCGGCCAAGTCTAGGGTTGAGAGAATGTGGATGAATTTTTGCGCATAGGAGTGGGAAGATAAGGTGGGTATGTCGCCGATCGTTTCAGCCTCGGCCTCATCGAACATTACCTCGCAGAGAAGCGAGTAGAGAGCGTTCATTGCGTCGCGGTGCGTGCGGATGCGTGCTGGGATCGGGCTGTCTGGGCCTGGCGATCGGTCCTTCGACACGCTGAGATGCGATGTCCACACTGCAAGCCTCTCCCGCTGGATATGGAAAAGTCCTCGTAGATGAGCACCGCGCATGTAACCGCTGTGCGTCTCTGCCAATTCCACTACGTTGTCCTCCCTACCGAGGTAACGAGCGAGAAGCCCATGGGCGACTTCGCCAATTTCCCTGGCCTCGTCTGACAGACCATACCGGCCTGCTACACAGCGAAACGCCATAATCCTAGAGCGGATCTCGATCGTCTTGATCAGGATATCATAAATAAGGTCGTCCAAGTTCAGACCCACAATACAATGGAGATACAGCTCCTCGAATGAGCCGGGATAGAGGTTGGGTCCGTAGACACTTCTTCCCTCGCCTTCAAGCAGCATAGCAGGTGGTTTACCCAACCTATGAGATACACAAAGACGGTACCACATCTGTAATGCCTGGTTACCGTCCGCCGAGCGCGTGAGCGCTTCGCGGTGGTTTGAGACAAAGCGGACTGTGTCCCATACTGCGAGACGGAAGCGGCGGTGGTCTGTAGATGCATGGTGATAATATGCGAGGACAGTAAGCGCAGTAAGAATGGTGGGTGCCTCCGACTCCATATTGGGCGCTGTTACTTTGCGGCAGTAGGACAGCGTCTGCTCATGATATTTCCTTGCTTGGGCGTGATGGAGCTGGTTGACGAGCGGGCTGGATACAGATCTTCGAGAATCGCTTGGAATACATCGTCTCTGGACCTGGGTGCTGAGGATGGAGAGATTTGATGCTGAGATGCAGAGGGCAGCGGACCTCAGCTGCGGTGATTGAAGGGTTCTTTGCAGGTGGGTGAAATGGGATGGGGAGGCTGGGAGTAAATGGCGGACATGTGAGATGAAGTGGTCCAGATACCACGATTTGATTATCTCTCCAGACTCTATCGAGGAGCAAATTGAACTGGCACAGAGTCCACGGCGCAATGCCGCCCTGTCGGGTTGGCTAGTAGGGTCGCCTTGGATAAACGCATCTCTGCCGTAATTCCGGAATGCAAAGTCAACGCCGTATCTACACTCTAGTCCAAGCCGTACGCAAGCTTGGCAGATAGGCTTAGCCTCATCACACTGTCAGAATTGGTCAACTGGGCCGTTGCTGGGCATGGAATGTACCTAGGGCGACCGACCTTTTTCCCTCTTTTCCGGCACGAGCGGCATCCGGAGCGGTCACGCCGGATCTTCAGAGTTTTGACGCATCGCCTAACCTGCTGCGACTGCTCAGTGGACATGCCTAGTTATATCCGTTGCACATTTGAAGACTTTATGATGTTGGATAGACGATGGCCGTGGTCAGGCAACCCCACGTGCGAGATCGGCGGGCCATCCAGTCTAACCTAATGTGGATGAATTTTACGCCGTTTGTTCGGATGGGGACCTTGGGGGTGGTATTTGTGGTATTTTGTGGTATCGATAAGTACAGTTTATCAGCGCATTGTAACTCAAACGGATATAAGAAACCCACGTTCGTCCGTTGCCACTGGGAAGTGTTAAGTCGTTGAAACTCTTTCCTAAGGAATAACATCTGGCCCATCATTGCACTTTGTTCACAAAATGGTACGCGCGGCGTGGAAAAAGCTTCTGAACGACGCGTCCGTCCAGAGGTCATCCCAGACTCTGTCCATCGTTGGGGCAGATGCCTTCATCTATGGCGGAGAGCTGCGACCTCGAGAGCCCGTAGACTCTGCAGTTTACCGCATATCAGTAGGCAGTGGTAAGAGACACATGCTCTCTGGAATCATGGAGGGTCGAATACTGACTCGATACAGATGGTGGCGCTGAAGCCCTCCTGTCTACAATCGCTGGGGTCCCGACCAGCCCGCCACCCCGTGTTGGCAGCGCGTCTACAACCGTTGCTGGTAAGATCTATATATTCTCCGGTCGTGGTGGAACAGCCATGGCGCCTATCGAAGAGGAGGGAGCATTTTGGGTCTTCGACCCCCTCGCTGGTAACGGCGAATGGTCGCGGATCCAACCCGCGAATCCCCAAGCCCCGTACCCCGTTGGACGCAGCTACCACGCTCTTACGAGCGATGGTAAAGAGACGATCTTCCTGCATGCCGGCTGCCCTGAAAAGGGCCGACTCCGCGATTTGTGGGCTTTCAACGTTAATAGTGGCGAGTGGTCCGAGTTGCCTCAAGCCCCGGGCCCGGAACGGGGTGGCACATCGATAGCATACGCTGGCGGCAAAATCTACCGCATCAACGGTTTCGACGGCAAGACGGAGCAGGGGGGTGCTCTGGAGGTGTTTGACCTTGAGAGCAAGACATGGAGGACGATTGAATATCCGGCAGACGGGGCCAACGGCCCCAGTCCGCGGAGTGTAAGCTGCCTTCTCGCGCTCGAAATCGGCGGAAAGCCATCGCTAGTGACGATGTTTGGAGAACACGATCCTAGCAGCCTGGGTCACCAGGGGGCAGGAAAGATGCTCTCAGACGCTTGGGCGTTCGACATTGAGTCCGAGAAGTGGGACAAAATTCTCGTGGAAGGGGAGGAGCCTCCATCTCGAGGGTGGTTCGACGCCGACGTGCTTTACGGGTCTAGTATAATCCTTCACGGTGGACTTGCAGAGTCGAATGAGCGCCTCGGTGACGCATGGTCATTGCAATTTGCCGGGGCTTGAGTTGCGTCAGCGTCCGTTGATCTAATGTCGCGCGCTTTTCAATAATTTTTAACTACAAAGTCGATGTCTGAACGAGGGTTATGGTATACGGATGCGTGCCTGGAGTCCTTTGTTATGCAGTGTCAAGAGGCCCTTGCTATACAGAAAGGCGCACTTTTACCAACCATTGGATAGAGATGGAAGCTGCTCCTGACTTCATACCTTAGATTGTAAACGTTAGATACAGTCGCTTCACAAGACAGCCGCGATCTTGAGACACCCATTGTAGATGCCATTCAGATGGTACGCCATACAGCAAATCGGCCGTTAAAAAAATCTCAGGCTGCTTCTGATATTGCCGCAGATCAGTAAAGGTCGTAGTGGCATGCTCCAGCCAGCTGATACCGAGCCAGTGCACTTACAACCTAGGCAAAACCCTGCCCCGTACACACGTTTGCACGATGCTTATTAGAGGTCACAGACTTCTTACATCAGCTACGGGTCACATCGAGCCCCTCATAATCATCTGGCGGCTTACATTGGGTGCTTTGTATGTTGGGTGTCGATGATATTCTCCTGGATTCTGGGCGGCCAATATAGTCAACGAATATGGCATCGATCGACAAGGAACAAGTTTCCGCTAACATGCCGGCTTCTTCATGTTTTTTCAGCTATCATTAGAAAAAAATCCATCCCCTACAATCACCGCGGCGTGGCAGTGTCTAAGCCTAAGCAGTACCATTCTACGTGACTTACAGAAGCTTTTCTCCAGACACTCACGACTTCCAACCCACTATCACAACTGTAGGTGGAGAGTACCTGAAGCCTGCGCTTCTCCTACCCTACCAACTGGTCACAGTCTCATGTTGCAGGATAATGCACTCTCGGGTCTATTATACGTAACACTTATACAAGCTACATGTACTCCACTCGGATATGCTGGTGAAGAAAAGAAAACATTACACAGCCTCGTCAGCATAACCGTTGGCACCTGTTCCGAAACGGCAAAGTTGCCTACCCAGAGCAAAGCAACCAGGCGCTCTCCGTAGAGGAACGAAAGGTTCTTATAGTTTATTGTCGGTAATCTGGAATTTGCTGGCCGGCTCAGTCCTAAGGAAATGCAGACACCCTCTTTGGCCCCTATGCGCAAGCACATTATTCAAACAACAGCGGACGTTGAGGCATTTACCCACTCTTGCTAGGGGCCAAAACCCTTTTATTCGCCGGATCTTCTCAGCCTCCGTCACTTTCCCATCCGCCCAGAATTGGCGCCCCTTGGCTCCACGCTGAGAGTGGTTATTTGCTGAAATCAGACGGCGATCGACATGTAAGGCCTCCCGGCGGATGTCCTCCGCACGATCTGCGCCACAAAATGAAGCTGCTCATTGGAAGAATGTAACAATGCCCTTGGGCTTGGAGCTATCAGTTCAGTCGCCCAGCCCGAGACGCCGGGGGTCAAGGTTGTTCTTCGTCTTGAAGCTATCCCGTGTGCTTTTTCTTACAATGTTCATTGGAAAATACAATGGCTCGATTGGGTCTCTTCTCACTCAGCTGAGATCATACCGCGTATCCTGAATTCTTACTCTGTACTTCGTTCATATGAACGGCCGCCGGAGGTGCAGCTGGAGGGGAGGAGAAGAAGCACATAAATAGCCGTCTCATTCTCTCGAATTCATCATTCTTTCCTATCATCACACCATCTTCACTCTACCAGACCAACTATACCTTATATTGTCCCCAATTTCTATACAAGATGCGTCTCATTGCCGCCTTCACGGCCTTCCTGGCCCTCGCCTATGCCGCACCCTCGGTGGACCTTGAAAAGACCTCCCTTGATAAGAGACAGCAAGGTGAGAACTGCGTTGTATGTATGCCCCAGTCCCTGTTTGCGTACCGGATCCAGACTGGAAGGACTGAGGATACCCCTGCGAGCTCTGCTGATGTCTTTTAGGAGGTCTTCTTTCCTGAGAGTTGTGCCGACCGGTTAGTAGCCCACCTGGCCGTCGACCACAAGGACAACCATCATGCAGGTAGAAACTAACACGATCTAGTGGCCTGGTTGAATGTGATGGAGCTGGATCCATCCGAATTTGCTGCGTATGTACCTTCATATTGATTTTCCCTAGAACGCAATTGACTGTATATGTTATAGACACGCTGCTATTAGTGGCTTTGCGCAAAGGTAACAAGAGAGAGGCTGGAGGATAGCAACTTTGACATGGAATTTGCAAGGGCTGGGAATAGTTTAATTGAGATTTGTAATTATTGCAGTACGGTTCAGTACGGTTCAATGAAACTACAGCTGATATACAAAAATAAACATTCCCATGTTCAAATTAAGCTCGTGAACCGGCGTGATCAGTATCAGTTATTATATACACTAATCATTTTCACTACTTCCATATGCGCATTCCACCGTCTCTATCGCGGAGAGTACGGAGGCGGCGCCTCATCATTCGGGGCCCGTTCCCAATTCCTCTGTCCACGAACTCCACCGCGAGACAAGTCTGTGAGCTCAACTTGGCTAACGTGACAAGACTTGGACAACCCGTGCCTTCTCCTCCTCCACCAGAACGCCAAACCTCCCAATATCCCAGCCCCAACCACGCCAATAACCACTCCAATAGCCACTTTCACGCGCATAGAGAGGCCAGCGTCTTCCTCGGCCGTAGATTTACATGTGTACCTGGCCGATTTCGTGTTTGCTGTATCGCTGAATTGCCTAACCAGTGGACCACAGTCTAGAGGAAGGGATGAGTTGATGTATATGCTTTCAAATTCTCGCAGGCCTGGTAAATCAATCCTAATTCCGTTGAATTCCTCGTCAGAGTGCATTTGGTACTGACGGTATTGAAAGTTGGAGTAATTGCATTATTGATGACAGCTTACCTCTCAATCGGACCCGTGAGGAACAGACCTTCCGCCTCGACTATGGGAAGGCTGATATTGAGCGGGTGCGATGTCATGATGCTTATGCTATCCTCCGCATCATATAGGGAGGATAGATTGAGGCTGGGTAGGGAGATCATATTAGCCCGCAAACTCTGTTGGAGAGGACAAGATGGATATGATTTCTTATGTACCTTGATATAGATCCCTCTATATAGAGCAGTCTTTTGAGATGATTTATTCGCGGAATGTTGAGAGATGCGGTGGCGTCGAGCACACGTATGTCAATCCTAGAGAGAATGCTGCTAGCAACGGTTATTGTTTCGAGATCTGGTAGCGAAATACTATCTCCATATCAGTATTGTTTCAGGATTCAGCGCCATCCGAGTAACGAAGGGCAAACCTTTCTGTCTTCACAGCAAGCTTAAATCGGCCGACCGAAGTTAGAGATGAGAGCGTCAGATTCATGACGCTGGTCATTGCACTGTAGGGCTCTTCCTCCGCGCAGCCGTCGATACTGCAGATTGAGAGGCCATCTTTTACAGTTTTCAGCGAGGCTAGATTCACACTTGCGAGTATCAGCGATATGGGCTTGTTCCTGGGCTGGGGAAATACCTCGAATAATTCCCGATGAGACTCAGTGATTGCTTTACAGTCACAAGGGACGGGAGATCAAGCTCACTTCCGGGCGCTGCCTGTCCCAGATACATATAGTTGGCTGTCTCTAGCATCGGAGCGGAAAACCTGGATGCTGTCAACGCGGGGAAGTCGATCCCGTTCACATATTCAAGATCCGGCAGTTCAACCGACATGGGCTGGGGGCTGGTCGAATCCGGCCAAACAGCCTTAAGGGTCCCCGTGATATTGCGTACACTGTTCAGAACCAGAGAGCCCGTGTACGATCCGTTTATGAGCACACTGCTGTTTACTATTGGGCAGTCTCGTCCGACACTGTCCGCATCAGCCTGGCTAGTAATGTAGAATTCGCGATTGCAATCTTGGGCAAGGGAGACTGGGGTGCGTTAGCAGCAGTATTCAACAATACGCAAGAATGCTTACGGGGCAGTAGAGATAGGCACAAAGCCCACGCGCCAAACAAGCCCATCTTGCCATGAGACCTTTGTCTCGTTCAGAAAAGGGGTTTGCAATAGTGACACAAGATCCCAGTGTCACGATCATGGGTGAGATTGGCTCAGTCTTATTAGCCTACGCTGGCGCGCACCCAATATCGGCTAAATCGTTCTAGAGCGAGCCCTTCCTATATCGTGGCGCACGGTTTCCCCAACAGCCAATGAATCCTCAACGCGCCGCACCAAGGCCGCTAGGGCGTCTTGAGTCTTCAGCTGGTGTCCACCGTTGTTTTTCCTTCATGTGGGGGGATAGGGGGTTAGTTTACATCCAGAGCTTAGGCGAATCCTCCACATTTTCTTCATATTTTGGGGCCTCATGGTAGGAGCCGTCGACAGGGCTTAGTCCAAAGTAACGCTCAGTACCTCGGCTGGCGTTTCGGAATCATTCTGCATGTAAGTAGGAGGACGATACATATATTTCGCTGTAGCGGCTTCTAAGTAGATTTGGTAAAGATTTGATAAGGCTGTTTCAGCCTCTGACGAGGTATTTAGGGTAACCAAGCGAGCAGGTGTATATGTTGTGAGCTTTGTATATAATTTTGATTTTGTTCTTACTATGACAAAGAAACCATAAACTGGGAACAACCATCTTTCTTCCCACCCGAGAAAATCATTAAGCATAACTAGATCCATGTCATAAAGAATAGTATCAGGTAATGCAGTCAATGTATATTGAGCGCAAAAGGTTCAATACATAATGAGCCAGAGACATAAGATATAGAAGCCCTTGGTGGTCTCGCGTCGTGTAGGGCAATCAAAAGGAACAATAATAGGAATGAGATCAGCCAAACAGATGGTATCATTTTAAGATGAACAGGGAAGAGGCAAATGGAATCTGGACGACGTCTGCCTCTGATTCGGCAGCAGGCATTCACCCTGTTCCTCAGGATACAAACAACCTGGGCCAGTACACCAGGAATGCCCTGCTCATAAGTGACTACGGACGAACACGGCCGACCCTGTGGCAGAACATGCCCCAGCTTGACAACGAGGGGGCCGTTATAGCCTGGTACAATGCAACATTTTTATGGGCACCGACGCCCCAGCCTCGAGGCGTGATCGAAGCCAACATTGCGACTCTGAATATGATCGATCCCATTCAGATCTTGATCAATCAAAACATACTGCATGCCCTCGCTATCCTCCACGGCACTGGCCGCTGTAACCCTGCAGGGTATGGGATCAGTGCGCGCACCTACTTCTCCATGGCATGGAATCGCCGCCGCAACCCCAAGCTGCGGATCATGCACTACATCTGCCGCGAGTGCCGAAAGAACCGGGTCTTTGCACTGGAGAGACCGAAATGCCCTGGTCTTGTCGCTGGCGCATCGAACAAAACACATCTCGACTTCATCATCCGCCGCGATCACTCGGCCTTTTCGCGTATGTGGTCGTTCCTGGACAGGATCAGTTTTGGCCCAGGCCATATGAATCTAGTCCCTGCGCCTGGAGCACCGCTCTTGCAGAGATCGACACTGATCGCGCTTAGCGAGAAAGTTTCCGGGCCCATTCTCACGTCGCTGCGCGTAAAAAACGGGCCTTGACCTCCACACCTTCGTCCCGGACATCTAGCACAGCGCCTTCAATATTACCAACCCGAATCTCGTAGAGGGGCTCGCCGCCCACCCGCCTGCGCTTGCGACCATCAACAACGCCGTCATCCGGCCCGCCAACGCTCTTACGACAGCCTTTCAGTGGGACCGGTTCGTGAAAATTTGAGCGACTGCTGGTCGCCGGTGCAGACGCGGACGGGATCCTTTCGCGGCCGCACGCGCGCAGTAGAAGCTGGAAGTACATCAAGGCCGCTATCAAGTTAATCGAAATATTGAGCCAGCGCCGGGAGGCCAGGTGAATGGCGGCACCTTGCTGCATATGATTGTGCGCGCCTGGAGAGCCAGCTCAGGCAGCTGGCGACATCGCTAGCGACGCGGCAGATCACGCCGGCGCAGTATCGGAGCCGTCGTACGACGAGGTACAGACAGCAAGGGCACTGATTTGCCCTTGTGCGAAATGGTAACTGGCTGGGAAATACGCCTGATATCCGCACGATCGTCCAGAACGGAATGACGGCTGCTGCTGCTGCGTAGGTGATGGCTGTCGCGTTGGGCCTCAGTCTGCCCAATGATATCATCATGGACTTGTCGTAGACTGCGCGTAGGATTTCCGGACATACCCAAAGCTTCAGCGTGTCAATTTGTACCGATCTGTTCGGCCTTTTTATCTGTAGCTATTTTGTGCTTGAGACGCTTGCTGGTAGCGTAACCTAGCATACAACTGATAACCACCACTATGTCTAACTGGTTTTCCATATACCTATTTGTCAACAAGACAGCAGTTGCTGTTGTCAACTAAAGCAATCTCCGTCTTGGTGAGACACCGCGCGAGCTGGCTACAGTTTCCGTCCATGAATCTATGTTTGTGGAATATAGGCCCCGAGATATGCCGGAGAATATAGCCTACACGAAAGAGGAGCCGGGAGTTGGAGTGATATAAGGGAATACCAAGATACCTTTTGCACCGTGCCAATTGCGGGATGGTACTCTCGTCGCCTTTCCAACGATGACAGCTGATCATCGGCCAGAGCAATGTAGAGTGTGAAAGACAGAACTCTGAGCTCGCATTTGGCGTCATCCGTTGGGAAAAGAGAACTATATATTTAGAAAGAGAATGAAGTACAGTAACTTACATCCGATGATTGAGATTCTTTCCACCAGTCAGCCTTGCAGATGAGCCTGATCGAAGATTTACTAGGAAAGTAGTATATTTCCATGCGAAGACTCAGTCAATGTGCCCAATGCCACAACATCCTGCGGTCGTGCTGTTTGTAATAGCTTGATGAATCCGGGGACGCGGTTGTTCCCTCGCTCGACCCCATTCTGAAGGTAGTCGCTGTATCCCGCGTATGAAACCGTTTATTCACCACACACTACGATGCTTGATAGTTCCCTCCACCTACGGCTTCTAGGACATGGGATATTATATCTTGAGGATGCCCCTGCGCAGGTCAAGGTCAAGAAAAGTAAAAAAGAAAGAAACTCAAGGCATTGTGCTTCGATACCTCAGCAATAAATTATAATCCAAAGGGATCGTCCTGGAACTTGACAACGTCCGAGAATTACGAGTCATAAGTAGTCTAATACTCCTTCAATGCTGCAATTCCTGGTAAAGGACTCGGGCAGCAATTACCCGAATCCCGCAGCAGATCCCCCGAGGCCGAGATCGGACTCTGTGGACGGAACAATCTAGGCCACCCAGGTTCTTACGGTCAACATCAGATGCAGACCCTAGCGGCTTCTGCATGTAAAAATACTGCGTCAGAACAAAAAGCGTACAGTGATACTGTACATTTTTCTGGAACAGAATCCGCCAAAACGGGTATTCTCCATATTATAGGGCTGATCGGGCAAATTGCGGGACTCGGCCCTCGGGCTATCTCCTGCGAGATGCGGGGAACTCCAAAGGGAAGGCCTCTTCAGCTTACCAGACCCTCCCAGACCTCGTTTTGTGAGCCAGCTCACTGAGATATGGAGGAAGATAACGGCCCAGACTCATCCGGCTCCGCCGACCAGACGATCCGTGGCCCCGAGGTAGGCCACGCCTGCAATTCGTGCCGTCGGCGCAAGCTTCGGTGCTCGAGGGAGGTACCGGCCTGCCAGCACTGTCGGAAGTCTGCGTCCGAGTGCTACTATGAGGCGAAGCGGGCCAAGCCTGGGATGAAGGCCGGCGCGCTGGATAACATTCATCGGAGACTTGGTGGGTCCCGCGTCTTTTGTTTTTCTATGGGGGTGCTGCTGATGAGTCTGCTAATGGGTTTGCTAACGATGCTGCTAACGGGTCATCATCAGACGCACTGGAACGCTCTCTCGAGAAACATCAGGCCGGGCTGGAGAGCTCTGCAGGCGCTGGGCTGCCTCAACAGAGCAACTCCGCCATCCAAGCCATCCTATCAACACTGGCTGCCGGTTTCCAGAAACTCGAACAGTCTGGGAGCCTGGGCGCCGGCCCGTCTTCTAAAAAGCGACGGAGGAACGAGAACGAGGTTCACTGTATAGCCCCGTCAGCCGAGATCCCTCTTCTACCGGACGACGAGGTACTCAGCCATGTGCTCGAAGCATACTTTAACTACATTCATCCGTGGACGCCTGTCATCCACGAGGGGAGACTCCGTAGGCGGCTAATAGATGATTGTGATCGGGAAAAGCTTCAACTCGTCATACAGTCTATGATACTTGTGACTCAACCATATATCGAGGACGCCGAGACAGCGTCGCACCTGGCAACATTGATCAACGACGCTGAGAATACGCGGGATTGGCTCGTCTCACAGGCCATGAAACAGCCATCAGTTGAGAACCTGCAGGCTCTTGTCATCTTAGCCTCTAATGATGTAGGATTCCTATCCATTTATTGATATATGGCGAAGCTGAAGACTCAGCAGATCGGTAGCGGCCGCGCTTTTCAGGCATGGCCCCTAGTGGGCTCGTTATCGCGCATGGTTGAGTACCTCCAGCTCACAGTCGAGCATGACGAAGCTGTTCAGCACCCTTTTTGCCAGCCTTACAGAGTACTCCCGCCGCCTACCGACTGGACTGAAGCGGAAGAGCGACGGAGGATCTTCTGGGCCATCTTTGCCCTGGACCGCTTCTGCTCGGTGAGCATGGGATGGAACACCAGCCTAACCGCCGATGATGTCCGTCGCCGCCTGCCGTGCGATGGGATCACCTGACGTAAAGAGAACCCGGTCGTGACCCCTTACTTTGGCATCTGGGACAAATCCGCCGGCCGGATCGGGAACCCAATCGCCTTCCTCCCTACTCATCCTACCCCAGCCCCAGCACGAGCTGTGGAAGACGAAGCAGACGCGCCTTCAGAGGCCGGAACGTCTCCCGGTGCTACATCGTCAGTAGTGGATATGTCCACTGTCGGGGCCTACGCTTACTGCATTGAGGCTACCGAGTCCTTGAGCCGCGTAACCACATATTTTCTGCAGCAGAAAGTCAACTTGAACGACCAGAAGGAGTTTGGCGCTTGGCTCACCCGGTTCAAGGAGCTCGATCTCCGTCTCGTTCATTGGAAGATGCTTCTTCCGCAGAAGTGGACAGTCAACGTCGCGCAGCAGGGCTCGACGCGGATGGACCCTAACCTGACTCTTGCCCACGTCACACACAACGCGTCCATGATCCTCCTGCACCAGCCCATTGCTTTTCCGCTACCCGAATGGCCATTCAAGAGCCGCTTGCCGAGCCTCTGTAGTATGGACACATGCCAGGCGGCGGCGGTCGAAGTGGCATCCATCACAAACCATTATCTGAAAAGCTCGCTTCCGATGTCACCGCTAAGTAGCCAATTCACGTTTTGTGTTTTCATTGCGGCAAGGGCTCTTCTACTGTCCTGGAAACATAGTCCAAGGCAAAAAAGTGTCGCCCCAGAGTTCTGGGTCCTGGTTCAGAGTCTCGATGCAATGGCTACTCGTTGGACCGGGGTCCATGCAGGAGCAGGGGGACGCCCAAGCAATCTGCCAGCCAAATACTCATCCACTCTGGCTGAGCTGCACAGGCGATGCGTTCAGGACGAATCGTTCTCGCTTGATATTGCGAGATATACTACAGAGATATCGCATGCAGATGAGATGGTTCAACTACAGCCAGATATTCTGCCTCCTACATCACATACCATGAGTGATAGCCCACCCCCCTCCACACAAAGGGTCAACTCAGGTCCGCATCCTACAATTGCTTCACCGGCACTAGCCAAACATATTGCCGGAGGCTCTCGCGAACCAAGAGGTGGTCCGGACAGTATCCTTGGGCAGCAGGCCTTCTCGACTCCCCGAGTACCCTCCATAACGCCAAACGCCTTCTCGTTGAACGTGGACGTCCCCTCTGCTGACACTGATATACCCAATATCTTTCGTGCGGATTTGGCAGCCGATACAGAAGCTTCAATGGCCATGTCGCAGATGCTGCTGGATCAGCAGTTTACCGGGCTAGACCGGGTTATAAGTTACAATGAAGGTTTGTTTGGCTCGGAGTTTGGAGGGAAGTGGTAGGATCAGTGAAAAAATAAATAAATAAATAAATAAATAAATAAAATAAAATAAAATAAAATAAAATAAAATAAAATAAAATAAAAAAGTAAAAAAAAAATAAAAAAAAATCAAGGGTATCAAACGACAAAGGACTTGCTTCTCAGCCGGATTCCAGCTGTGATTCAAACTCTCTCTTATTCACACATATTAAACTATACTACACTGGAAATACCATAATGGCAATCCAAATATGTGTGCTATTTACGGAACAACAGGATTTGAAACAGGCAACAAGGGTGAGCAATTCCAGCGAGGCCGGGCCGATTTATTCTAAACTTATGCCTAGGCGCAAACGAATGCCAATCTAATTGAATCCAGAAAAGGTCCTGCAATCCGCAATATTGTCAGCGGTTTGGAGACCGGATTGAGGGCGAGATTTGCCGTGGACTGACAAGGATTTAGAACAGCCACGGCACTTTCAGGATCAAATACAATCCCTTTCATCCACCATGCCTTGGCTGCAAGTCCGCTCTTTCCAGCCCGGTAAGGAGTGATGAGGACTCAGCAACCAAGAGGAGCCGTGGGAGGCCCACGAGATCCCACCATGAAATGTCTCGCCGAGTATCAACTTGGGCGGCCATCAGAGCTCTTGGTCTGGGCTCGGAAACTTGTAGCGGCCAGATCATTTTGGCTATCTACGGCAAATAATCCGCGCCTTCACGTACTCCGGAATGGTATCTCCTCTAGGCTATCATGGTCTGCCTCTAGCCCACAGATCTTCTACTAACTTTGTCGGTGGATTGATCCTAGCGCGTAAGCAGGATGTATATAGGTGGGGCTGACCAGTTGACCTAAAACCCCAAACAAGCCAACCAGGAGAATATACGGAGCTGAAGAGAGGATGACAAGTTGTTATCAAGAACTCTGATAGTAAGGCTTTGGGAAAGCTTTCATGCACATTTCCCAGGAATGCACTACGAAGTGGATAGCTTGGTAATTTGCAAGAAACCTTCAGAATCGACCTCAGAAAACAATTCGGCGTGTTTGTATCAGGACGCAATGGCAGCTTAAGCCCGTCTATAATCCACCTGCTGTTGGATAATTACTGGCAATCATGAAGCCTCCCTCCCCGCGGTATACTCCTCATCTGTGACCGCATCCAACCACTTCGTCTCCCCAAGCCCAACAACAAAGTGTGTCATGAGACTTTCTTCATCTGCTCCATGCCAGTGCGTCGTCCCAGCCGGCGCTCAGATCACATCCCCTGCCTTTATCCGTCTTGGCTTCTTTCCCTTGTCGCATATCCAGCCATTTCCGGTCGTGACTTTGATGACCTGCCCCTCCTCGTGCGTGTGCCAGTGAATGCGGGCACACGGAGCGAACGTAACATTGGCGGTTGCAACTTTCGGATCGCGGTGAATGAGCTCGAGGTAGACGTTGCCACTGAACTTTGCACTAGGGCCAACTTTGGTGGTTTGTCTGGTGTTCGAGGGAGATATTGTTGAGGTAGTAGTCATTCTGGGGTGATGTGCTGTGGTATGTCAGGGTGAGGATAGTCGACGAAGAAGATATTCTTACCTCGAGCTCAGAAGGTGCGCTCAGGTCAGGTTCGGTAGTGGTCGAGGGTAGAAGCTTTAATGAGCGATTTCTGGTCTTATATAGCATACTTAGGGGGGGTGGAGTTGGTTTACTATACTCCAACCAATGCAAGCCGCTGATCTGTAAGGATATCTTGGAAAGCCACTATTTCGTTATCCGTGCTCGATTTACGTGATTGGAGTCTATCTCCATCTGAAAATGAGCTTGGACGTGTTTAGCAAGGGGTTAGCGTCCCAGCTTCTCAGAAAACCAATCGTCAATTGACGACTGCCATGAGCGGCGGCGAGACGGAGCACTAGTCCACTGAATATACGCTACCCTCCTTTTAGATGGAATATAGTGGCGCCTAGTAGGTGTTTTCTACACGAGAGAACTGCGCCATCGCTGATATGCTGGTTCGTGACTCACTCACCGTACGGAGTGCGCGATTTTGGTCCTATGACGGACACTGATAACGAGAACAAGGCGGACCGACGTCACCCACTCGTATACTTACTTGTGTGTGAGAAACAGGAGATTGCCTTTTAGTGAGTATCAGCAGTAAGCGACAGTCCTAGACGGACTCGAATAATTGTCGGACATTACTCAAAAGCTGGGTGGAACTTTCAGGAACAAGCCAGGGCGCCTTTTCCCCAGAACACCTTACAATTCTATTTGCGACACTGTATCTATTCATGATAGTGTGTTCTTTTCAAATTGATTGAGCCTATCATACAAGTCCTAGATCAAGTAGCCGATTACCAAACTCTATAAGATAGTAATCCCCATACACCAAACCATGATTGCTATACTGCCGTCGCGCATGCTGGTTGTTGTTTGCCGTGCCATTCTTGAGAATCGACTCGAACGTACACCCAGGGGTGCTATCCTCAACACTGATATTGGAGCCCTCCCCCACAAGCTGAGCTTTCTCCAACGCCAGACATAGATTGATAGTATCCCCGACAATCTCCACCGCAGCGTCTAGAAAGCGCCGTGCAAGCTTGTCTTGACCAGTGGAGAGAAGCGCTTGAAACAAGACCAGCATCCCGTTGGCTGCAATGAGGCCGGCTGAGGAATCTCGCAAGGGCGATGAAGGGTCAACAGGTGCGTCGAAGTCCCAAAGCGGGACGTGGCGGCCTTTTGTGCTTCTCCTTTTTTTGTTACCGGCAGTGGATAGACACGGAGAATACACGTCAAGTGGGATCTCAACGCATAAAGGCGCTGTTTCGAGTCTATGAAGGAAGTACTCCGCCGTACCGCATGCAGCATCTAAAAAGCTGGTGTCCTTCGTCCACATGTATGTCTGCGCGTACCCAAGTATTGCCCAAGCCTGGCCACGGGACCAGGTTGAGTCGTTGCTGTATCCTTGCGCTGTCCACCGCCATTTCAGGCTACCATTTGCAGGGTCTATATTCGCAACATGACATGTTGAGTACAGTTGCCCCTGGTATCCACCTTTCGGGACGACAATGCCATTCTCCTCTCGAAGATGCGTTCGTAACAATGTCCGGGCATGTATTTCTGCCAACTTCGCAAAGGAATCGTCTCCCGTGTGCGCGGATGCATAAAATAGTAAATCAAGATTGCATAGACTGTCAACGATCACGAGCACATTCTCGCTTTGGTCGGTGACCGTAATCTCCTTTTTCACCAGACAGTCCCAGCTCCTGATTGCTCCTGCTGTGGGAACGTACCTTGTTGCAAGACTCCACGCTGCCTGTGTAATTGACCTCAGGCTTTGTTCATTTCCGGACAGTTCCCAATCTCGCTTCAGAGCTGGCATGACTATGAACCCGATATCATGCGTATCTGTTCGGAAGGCCATGCTGTGTAATGACTTAGACCATGCTTTGCTTAATGAGCGAAGCTGTGTTCGTACGTCCTGGATCTTAATGCTAGATCTGATGGAGACGCAATGAGGGTACTTGATGGATCGCTCAAGGAGTGCATAGAGACTGCCAGGGAAAAATCCGCACGTCCAAAATTCAGGATCTCTGAACTCGTATTGGCCGAAACTGGGCCCGTCTTGCGGTACAATTTCTGGATAGCCGATAGGTACTCCTGTTGGTTTGGTGAAGACCTTGGGATCGTTTAGTGATGCAGATGCTGTCCGGAAGACTTTTGCAAGGATATTTTCGTCGAAAAGATCAGGAACGTCGTACTGAGGGGCTTGATCTCGGAGTATCTGAGGTGTTACGGGCGTTTCATCGGAATCGGTCTGGCCATCGGAGAGGGAGGTTATGCTATCGGCCTTTCGTTTCTTCGGTAGTGGCGACAATCCATCAGGTGAGGAGGATGTACTGGATGTACAAGATATCGAATGGCCGTTCATACTGGGGGAGTAAGGTGGCTGGAATATTAGACGCGCAGTCAAGAGGTTGTTCTGGTCCTATTTCCTCGTGTGTGGGAAAGTGGCTAATTAGGGCGACGACTGAAGATTTATCGATAAGTACGCTATAGCTTCGTTCAATTATATTGCAATAACTTCTTCTCGTAACATGCATTGGAGAGCAAATAGAGCGTCTGCAAATATGCCGCTGCCAATACTCCGCAGCCCGTCCAGAAATCCCCGTTCCCCGGCGATTCCCACCACTCATCTGACGGCAGTTGGAGAGACGTGCGGAGTCGGCTATTATCATCCCGTCGGCCGACGTAGAGCATTTTCTGTATTCTGAAATAATTGTTGTGCTCGCCTAAACTTCAGAGACTAACCAGTCTCAGCCTCCAGCACGATGCCGCCTCTATCAGGCTTCTCAGACAACGCCTTCACCACACGATCAGACCTAGTCTGCGCTGCAAAGTCCCTGCTCTCTGCGCTCGAGTCCTACAAAAGTCCCTTCAAGGCCCGAATCAGGCTCTCAGTCGCAACCGCAGCTGGATTCGACGAGACCGCCGCGCAGCTAGAAGGATTCGCGCGTCCGCTATGGGTCGTCCCGTTTCTCCTCGAAGACAGGTGCGAGACCCTCGATCTCCAGTCGTGGGTCGACGGCCTGCGCGCTGGAGTAGACCCAAAGAGTTCGGAATACTGGGGTGATCTTGGGGACTTTGATCAACGGATGGTCGAGATGGAGTCTATTGCCGTTGCGCTTCTGGCTAGGCCCGATGCATTTCTCGATAAATTGAATGATGTTCACAGAAAGAACCTTATTACATGGCTCAGACAGATGAACAGACACAAAATACCACAGAACAACTGGCTTTGGTTCCGCGTATTTGTGAACCTTGCTCTCATCAGATCCCTCGGCGTCCCTAGAGATGAACTCCAAGACGAAATCACCGCTGCTCTTAACACACTCGACACATTCAATATTGGCCAGGGCTGGTCGAGTGACGGACTATGGGATGATGGGCGGAAACAAGCAGATTACTATTCAGGCAGCTTCGCCATCCAGTTTGCGCAGTTGCTGTATGTACGGTTTGCGGGTGAAGAGGATCAGCCCAGGGCAAAGAGATATTGTCAGTCTGCCAAGGATTTCGGGTCTGTTTTCTGGCGGTATTTTGATCCTGATGGTATGCTACTACTCCCCGCTGGTGGACATAGAGCCTCGTGTACTGACCGTTAGCAGGCGCTGCTATCCCCTTCGGCCGCAGCATGACATACCGTTTCGCATTTGCAGCGTTCTGGTCTGCTGCGGCTTGCGCAGGTGTCCAGCTTGACGAGCCCGTCAGTAGCCTAGGAGCCATCAAGGGGCTGCTTCTCCGGCATCTACGCTGGTGGTCAAAACAGCCGCACATCTTCAACGTCGACGGCACGCTGAACATCGGCTACACGTACCCCAACATGTACATGGCCGAGAACTACAACTCGCCGCAATCGGTCTACTGGTGTCTGAAGGCATTTATCGTCCTAATGCTCCCGGAGGCACATCCGTTCTGGAAGACGCCCGAGCTTCCTCACCCCTCCGCTTCCAAAACTGAACCATCACCTCGACAGGTGGAACTCCTCTGGCCGCCTCGTCATATCCTGGTCAACAGTCCTGAGCACCATTTTCTCCTCTCATCCGGTCAGATGACAAAAAAGGGACATAAAGCACGCGAAGCAAAGTACGGGAAACTGGCATACTCGTCTGCGTTTGCGTTCAGTGTTCCTTGTGGGATGCTCCTTGAGCAAACAGCGCCGGACAGTACGCTCGCTGTGAGTTTCGATGGCGGCGAGAGTTGGAGAGTGAGGGATGCTCCAGTCCAGGAAAGGGCTTTGGACGTGCACTGCAGTACCGGCCAGAAGGACGGCACGGTCCCGGGGCTATTCAGTGTTTGGCAGCCGTGGAGGTATATTGAGATGAGGGTCTCAACGGTGTTGGTTCCGCTGGGAGAGGTCTATCCAGGGTGGCATGTGAGGGTGCATAGAATACAAGGGACCTCCGAACAACGAGGACTGTCGGAGGATATTCAACTTGTCGACTCAGGATTTGCAATCAGTAGCGAAACAGCTTCTGGTGGTTTTATCACCGCGGCCCAGCCGAACTCTCAAACTTTCGAAGGACGCTACTCAGAGCCGGGGAGTTGTTTGATCATATCTCGTGCTGGAGCGAGTGGAATCGCTGATTTAACGGCTAATACTCAGTTCCTAGTCTCGAGCAGCGGCAAAGAGATGGTTTATGTACAGAGCAGAGTGTTTTGTTTCAGACCTGATCCGAACACGAATCTCATCGCGTCGAGGGGTTTTCTCCCGTCGGTACGCCATGATCTTCCTCTCAGTAGTTTGGGTAACAGTAGGGAAATTTGGCTTGTCTCTGGCGTTTTTGCAGTTGCGGCGTCCGCGGGCTTAGGGCACGAAAGTGTGCGTGATATGTGGATGAAGCGGCCGAAGCTGTTTATCCGGGCAGCTGGGGATGATTTGGACATTAGTGTCACGTAGATCAGTACTCCCATTAATGCTACGAGTATGTGCAGTCTGGGTTAGAATCTGTAATATCAATATTTTGCTAGAGATGCAAATACCTGCTCATGAAGCCACAAATCACATAGAAAGATACCCAAATTATCCATGCTCTACATAAGACGATCAAGCCAATAAACCCTAATCCCACCCCAGTCGGTACATTTCATACATAGGTCACCAGCTAGGCTGTTCAATCTCGTAACTACTTGACTAGAGACTAAACGCGAAGGGACAGATTCCCCCAATCGTCATTTTAGCCGAACCCAGCCCTCGGGTTGAGATCATCCGCATCCCATCAGAGATCCTCCGAGCAAGTGTCCATCCCTCGCTGCTCCAGATACCCCGCAATCCACGCCCAGAGTCTGGGGTGGCGTGGTTGGCTGGATCCAATCATACTTTTTACACCGATCTATCGAGCAGTGGCTCCTATATAAGACGTCAAAGGCATGGATATACCGTCTGGACGCTTCTCACCCTTCCCCTCAACACTGCGTGACTCAGTAGCACAATTAAGGGCACCATGACCGACCAAGTCGCTAAAGGGAAGACTAGCCTCGACCAGCCCATGGCCGTGGATGCATCGCAAAACCCAGCATTCGAAGATGTTAAGATCGCCGACGCCGAGAGAGATGCCGCTCCTGCCTCTATCAGTTCCGCCCACAAGCCCAAGCCGCGCTCTCTATGGGTCGCCTGGCTTTACCTCTTCGATTGGTATCCGAGCCACTACTCAAAGCAGGAGCGCAAGCTGCTCTTCAAGCTGGACTGCGTCCTGCTGCCGCTTTGCTGTCTGGCATGTCTGTTCCCATCCGAAACCCCAATCTTCTCTGCATGTCCACTAATTCTGGCGCTGCACTGGCACTGACTCTGACGCTGTCCAGACTTTATCAAATGGCTCGACCAAGTCAACATCAATAACGCCTACTCCTCGGGAATGAAAGAGGACCTCAATTTGTATGGAAACGAGTACTCGCTCTTCGGCACCTTCTACAATATCGGCTACATGCTCTTTGAGATTCCCAGCATGATGATAATGTCGCGGCCCAAATTTGCGCGCTATTTCCTGCCGACCATGGAAGTGTGCTGGTCCGTCCTCACATTCGCACAATCCCGGCTCCGCAATCACCACGATATCTACGGTCTTCGGTTTCTTCTTGGTGTCCTTGAGACCCCCGTGTCCAGCGGTACCATGTATATCCTTTCCTCCTGGTACAGGGGCGACGAGCTCTTCAAGCGCGCAGGTGTCTGGTTCGTCTCGAGCAATCTCGGCTCCTTCGCAGGCGGGTATCTACAAGCCGCAGCGCACGAGACGCTAGACGGTGTCCATGGGATGGCCGGGTGGCGGTGGCTATTCATTATCGATGGGTGCATCAGCTTGCCAATTGCCCTGGGAAGTTTCTTCTTCTTCCCTGGTCTGCCGCACGGGGAGAAAGTGTGGTGGTTGACGGACGCTGATCATAGGCTCTGTGTTCAGAGGATGCGGAACGAGGGTGTGAGGGAAAGCCGGAAAATTGGGAAACGCATGCTCAGGAGAGTGTTTACCCATTGGCACTTCTATATCGCAGTCTTTACGTACATCTTGTTAGTGGGCCGTCTCCCTACCTAGCATGTGCACAGGTAGGTAAAAACTGTTTGTTGCAGTGACTAACGATTCAACCAGCTTCCAATGCACCTCCTACGTTGCCGGCCAGATGATCCTCTGGTTAAAAGACCAGGCAGATCGATATGGTACCTGGACAGTGTCTCAGATCAATATGATTCCGACGGGCGTACAGGCTGTTTCTGTGTTTGCCGGTGTACTGGCGACATCTCTGGTCATGGTATATCCGCCCTGGGCTGTCATGGGCGTTGTTGCCTCCGTCCTGCTCTTCTCGAATGTCTGCCTTTTGGTCTGGGATATTCCGCTGGGACTGAAATGTGAGCTCATCCCTTCCTTCCTATATACCCCTTTGTTGGGCGCAGCGTGTTGATGATACTAGTTACTGCATACTACCTTCTCGGCTTCACCTCGTGTGTCACGCCAATCCTCTTCCCGTGGGTGAACATGGTCATGCGCGATGACTCCGAAGCCAGAGCGTTTACGTCTGGGGCTATGGTATGCCTACCCTATACCTTACTCTCTTTCTGGCATGCTAACATGGAGGATAGATGACGTTTGGCTGGGTCTTCTTCAGCTTCTACCCGATCACCGTGTTCCCTGTCGTAGAAGCACCTAAATGGCGCAAGGGATACGCGGTCAACACGATCTTTGTTATCTGCTGGTGCACGCTGTTTATGGTTGGTCAGTGGCTGTGGAGACGAGATGTCAAGGCCGGGAAGTACAGCGTTGGTGAGTACGCTATCAAGGACAAAGAGGAAGAGAGCGATGGGAAGGATATCGATGCTAAAAGAGAAGTGCTGGAGCATGTTGAGGTCTTGGATGGGAAGGGCGCGAAGGCTTAGAGTTTGGCCATTAAGTCGGAATCTTTGAGTGAGCTTCTTTTGTCCACTTGCGCTATATGATTTGTTTAGTGTTGCCTACTCCTGAAATGTCATCTTCAGATCAACGTTTGTCAAGGCTGCATACCGCAACGTGTTTGGGACTCAAATATCACTAAGCGCCCTTTCCTGGATGCGTCGATGCCGAATTCACTTTACCTTACAGAGGACCTGGCTACCCTGCGGCTGCAAATCTGCCGCGTTCGAGTACATCACTCGCCTGAACCAAAGGTGGCCTAAGTGTTAACAATCATGAGACCTCTAGCGAAGGTGTATACCGAAGAATCAGATCCATGAAGTCGATATCTGGTACAGAGCACATGCGCACTGTGGTAATATCCGCAGCCTGAGGGGTTCGCTGCATTCAGGACCTCAGGGTTTCAAACTCCGCTTTATAAGGCCGAGGCCGTTAAGTGCTGCACATTGGCGCCGTTGCTAAGCATATGCTCAATAAAGATGCTCCAGACGCCCTCTGGATGGGAAGCAAACAGAGAACGTGGGGGCGGTTACAACAATCTGTTTCTTGAAGGAGACCGGGAGAATAAAAACTGAGGATTAGGAAAACAAAATATATTGAGCATACAACATATTATCATTACGGACCACAGCCTTAACAACCGAAAATATGTTTGTTTGACTCGTTCTACTCAGCATATATTGTGGTTAATGGCATTCTGTTTGCCATGCGGAGTAAACAGAAAATTCATTGTCAATTATTATAGAGACATATGATCATGTACAGTAGGTTACAGAGTCCTTGTCGAAAGATAAGCTGATCGTGGGTCAGAAACCTCTGACCCAAGGTGAGTTCTGAGCCACGGCGTGGTTCAGAACAAGTTTGGAACTCTGGACGACGATGGCAGAATCATGAACCACGCCGAGCTGAAAATTTTCACCTCACCGCTTGCTGAAGTGCGCACAATGATGAGGAACCGAAAAGCGTGAAGATTCCACCTGCTTTGGTACCCTCAGCTGCCTGTCCATCTGAGCTAGCCCTTGAAGCTCAGCTGGTCTTTGTTGAAGTATTTCCGGCTTCTAAACCGATCATACGGCAATGAGGGTTGACAAGGCCTGGGACCACACAGCTACCCTTGGGTCCAATACCATCTACCGTATGGTCTAAAAAAACATAATCACTTTGCATCATCCGTGAATCGAACACGGGCCTCATCGATGGCAACGATGAATTCTACCACTAGACCAATGATGCCTGCTGTTGGGTAACGTTTCAATATTTTCCCACATATTCCACTGCAACAATAAGCATCATACTCTGCCATTGATATCCCATCACTCAATCCCGCAGTCAGAATACAGTCGTGCGCAGTCTGCGGGATCGCCAGACCCCGACTTACTTTATTATTGGATATCTACCTGTCTACTCGGCAAAGACGAATGAGCTTCGCTGTTTGAAGGTCGTTGCGAGTCAGTTGGTCAGGCCATTGGGGAGGAAACTGATCGGTGCTATCCCAATGGGCTAGGTGCATTAACTTAGGTTGCGCGCTTATGGTAGCCGGAAAATAATTCGTTCGATGTTTGTATGTTTCATTGGGGGTTATCGAGAAAGTGTCGAAACGAATCTGAGAACTACGCCTGGTGCAGGGGTGTCGGTTGCCGAGTCAAAGTCTTATCCACCTAAGCATGACCCCATGCTGGGTATAGTATGGCCGTAAGTGGACTATCAGGGGAAATAAGTAAGACGGTTCGTATGGCTCGAGTTGGCAGACCCTAGCTTCGTCTGCCTCTTTTCACATCTAAGTTCGTGCACTTTCGGTCTTCGAGCAAGGTGCTACGTCGATACAGCCAAGCTCTCTGAATCGAACATGCGGTCCTATCTTGATTCCTAGTGTTGTCATTCTTGTCAGTATTTGAGTACTCGTATCTTTTACCGGTGTTCCTATTTCTCCACACATGGCATGAAATATAACCTGGTCGTGGTACGGTCGAGCTCTGAGAGGGAGATATATATATCGCATCCCGTGATTGGAAGCGGAATCTTAACCCAAGTCGAACAACAAACCAACAGCATATTTCTTTATACATTTGGGCTATTTGAGCAACTGTTCATTTTGCACTGCTCCCAAGATATAAGAGCTCGCACTACTGAGCGTGGGTGCGGTGTGAGTAAGGCGACTTCAAAAGTCTTCAAATGTCTTTAAGGGGAGCATAAGTTGCGCTATTTAAAACATCATCTCAACAATTGGCAAGGTGGCCGAGCGGTCTAAGGCGCGCGGTTAAGGTATCTAATTAGAACCTCTATCTTGATCTTTCAAGTTTCCGCGTCATTAATTTGGCGTGGGTTCGAATCCCACCCTTGTCATTTCCTTTTTCCTTTTTTTTTTTTGCCATCCTCTTTTACCCATGCTCCACGTACCGCAGTAATATCACAAGACTGGTAAGGCAAGTTCCCTCCACGGTTGGGTATTACAGATACATATCAGGAGACATGTTGTGTACGTTCGTAGAAATGCACCATGGACTAACTGACTAATGCTGAGATCTACAGTTACTGTTAACCACGATGCGTGCTGCAACGGTAGCTATGCAAGCAGATATAATTCATGACCCTAAATGAGAATGTATGCCCTTGTAGGTGCCTGTTAATACTGTCATAATATAGGTACGTTTCAACATTGGATAGTTTTCCGTTCGCTAGAGGCATAGCATCAGTGTCCATGTTTCTAAGCCCCCAGCGGCAATCAGGTTTGATAAGAACAAGTACCAAAGGACTCGATATTGACTTCCTCGACAAGCTTCTACTGGCCTTCCTGCCAGTAGAGCACTCTATTGCGTAGGAAGCCCTCCAAGAAACAGCTAACTCGACAAACATGATGCTAGTTAAGCGATAGAACGCATCTAGTTTCGGTATATTCAAGTCCACTCTAAGAACGAGTATAATGACGGCGGCAGGTGTGGTCAATGTAAATCGGGATCCAAGCCTTATCGCCCTGGTCGTACATGCTGCATAGCCAACCTCAGTACCTGCCCATCTCCATCTCCTGCATGAAGGTAGTAATACTATATTATCCTCCAAGCTACCCCTAGTTTCACTGCCAGAACCCAGTTTCATAAAAACTCCTCGGTACAACTTCCGCATTAATCTACGAAAGATTTCATCACTGGTCAGTGTCTATGACTCCGCTTAGCCCACAAAAACCAGTAAAAATCAGCCACCCATTAAGCGCCAGGCTCCTTGGCGCCTAGCATGCATCAATGGGCTGGCATCCTAGTCGGGACCTAGTATCCTGGTTGGCGCACATTGCTTTGGTTGAACTTGATTTTGCACCAGACACGAACACCCCGGACAAGCCAAAGGCTAGGAAGGGCATCTTAACCAAAGAGCCTAGAAATGACAGCGCAAAAACAGGGTCTCGAGATCGGCGGTTAGCTTCGCGAAAAAGAGTTCTGTCCAACCATATTCTCACCTCCCGCGTCACACCAGACGGTGATGCGAAGTCTGCCATGCAATCTGTCAGTCACAGGTATCACGCTATGCTGTGTGCCAGGATGAAACAAATACACACTTGGTCAAGGCGCAGTCCTGGCCTCACCTACATAGGAGGTGAAGCTGATCTCCGTAGCCGTAGCCAGAAAGTGCTGGGTTTGTTTGCTAACCGCAGGTAGGGCGTCTGTGATCTGTTTGTATTTGTACTTGTACAGATAGTATAGCCTAGGTATAAATATGGTTGTCATGCTCGTTCAAATATTGCTTCAGATTTATATCTAACACTTGTCCTTACTCCTTATCACATTTTTGGCCCTGCCTGAAAGGAATTATCACAGTTCTACCAGATTGCGCTTGAAGGGCTGGGTTACCTCACTATCAATACTCCTAACCGAAGCAAAAGACCACCTACTCACGACATAACTCACACCAGTCAATTCAATTCCCACTAGACAACCCATTCACAGCCATACACAATGCAAATAGTCAACTCAATAGTGCGCATCTTCCAGGTAGGTCTCCGTATTATGCTTCTCACACCAACAACACCATTGAGGCCCATCTTCACAACCTGTTTTCCAAAAAGCCAGTCCATCCCTAACCACTCACCATTCAGGCCATCTCCGCCATTATAGTCCTCGGCATCTCCGTTGACCTCGCTCGTGGCCAAGACACCAGACTCCAGTCCGTCCCACCTGCGACAGGGTACGCCGCGTTCTGCGGCGGGTTCGGCACCCTGGTCTCCTTTATTGGAATTATCTCTCTTTTCATATCATCGCTTGAAGGACTCATCACGCTTTCTCTAGATGCTCTTAGTGGAGTGACGATGTTGGCGAGTGGGATTGTACGTTTTTCCTTGCTCTTTTTATTTCCCTCTCATCTACTTGGCCTCGTCATTCCCCGCTTAATTGGCGAGTGGCTGATAGATTACTGCCCGTGGGTATGTACAGGCATACGCCGTCCTGCTCCGGCATACGGATTGTAGCAACGCGTACTACAGCGAAGCCACCTGGAGAAACGAGTTGCTTAGCGGTGGGTGTGTTGAAATTGGGGACGGCATAGGGTGTCGGTATGGAGGGCGAGAGGAGGAGGGGAAGCTGAAGAGTAGATGTGCTTCTGCAAAGGCAGACACTGCGTTCATGTTTACCAGCTTTGTGGCTTGTATCGGGATTGTGGGGTATAGCTTTTTTGCGAGAGGAAGGGGGAAGGGCGTCAGTTATGCTTGACGGGTCAGTCAGGTAGGGTTGGGTTTGTTGAGCGCTCACTGGTGGAAACGGTACAAGTGACCGTTGCAGCCTAGACACTTGAGTCTGAACGTGTTTAAGTACTTGACACATAGGTAGCCAGGAACAGCAGATCATGATCTATGATGCGTTCATTAATATTTGACGCCAGGGCATATAATGCCGAAAAAAGTAATTTGCAGTAGCTAACCCTATATCAATTCTCCAGACAAATACGTATTCACAGATCCATAATACTCCTTCCGAATGATTACTGAATATACAAGAAAGCCGTGCAGGCAGGCTGAAACAAACAAGAAAGGCAAAAGACCGCTACAGTCCCTCGCCCAGGACCATCCACGCAATCATAGCACCCCAGAGCCCAACAAAAACCACCGTCAGAATGCCAGCGCCCGCGCGATCACCAGTGGTAATAGGTTTCGCCTCGCCTGTATTATGCTTGCTATCACTTGTACCGGCATTTGGGTCGCTTGTACTGTTTCCACCGGTCTTGGTGGTGAGAGGAGGGTTTGACTTTTCCGAAACAAGGACAGACGAGAGGACATCAGTCGCAATAATCTGTTGCTCCATACCGATTGAACCGTCCCAGCTTGACTTGTACCATTTGATGCCACACGTGTTGTTGCCAGCTCCGCTGCAGGAGAGGGCCGCCGCTTGAGCGGACGTTTGGAGTTTGGCGAAAATACGATCGTAAGTTTCCGGGACAATCAAGCCAACGAATGTGATCCATGTCGAGACTATGCCTTTGAAAAGAATTTCGTTGTAATTGCAGAGCGCTTTGGGTTCGCATAGATATTCAGAGAAGATTTTACCGCCGCCGTACTGTTCAGGAAAGAATTCGTCCAGGAGTTTGCCAAGTAGACCGTCGACAACTGTTTTCCATTCAGCTTTCTCAGTCTGGTGCGGTTAGTGCTAGATCAAAACCGAAGGGAAGAAGACGAACATAGTTATACATGTAGGCGGCGCCCATGAGGAATGCGCCATAATTGTAGGACCACTGGTTATTTCCCTGCGAAGTACAGCCGTCGTTGATATCGGTCGAATCGGCCACGTTCCACGTCTTGTTGTTCACTAACGGCGAGGAAACAACCCAGTCCCAGACCATCTGAGCTTTTTCCGCGTATGTGTCGTTGTTTGTATACCGGGCAAGACGCGCAGCGAGCTGGAAGAGACCGGCATTGGAAATGGAGTTCTTCATGGCATAACCAGCCTGGTAGGGAAACATCTGCCATCGCAGACCACCACCGCAATTTGACGTGTCCCAAGCTCTAATCTGTGTATTGTACACACCCTGCGCAAGCGATAACCACGAGTATTCCACATCGTCTTCGGGAAACCCGATTTCGGCGGCGAGCATGGCGGTGGCGCCCCAGAAGAACTGATCATCGTAACCCTGACATGGTCAGTATGATCGCGCTGAGGTATGGCAATTCGAACCAAAGGAGGAGACGAACTAAGTAACTGCTGTAGTTGGATGGTAGATAGTCGCCGTTCCCCGCCTGGTGTTGCATCCCCTGAGTGATCAGGCTATTGTACTGCGAGTCGCCCGTGTAGTACCAATAGAGCATCAAACTCATAAACAAAGCACTGCCTTCCCACCATTTCTCCGGGAATGCACCGGGATTCCCACCGGTCTCGTTCCCTGAATACCATAACAGCGATCCATAGGCGGTTTTCGAAGCGGCGTCTTTGATGGATTCTGCGAGGAATGTGGGTTAGAATGAGGCGCCGGCGGGGGTTTCAGCTAGAAAAACACACGAGGATCATTGAGCTGGATTTCGAGGGCAGAAATGCGACCGAGCGAGGCCAGCAGGGCCCCCAGGATAGCTAGACGCATGGTTGTTGATGCCAGAAGAGAGTGGGAAGAGCATGTAAGAAAGAGCGGCAGTGCCAAGGGATGCTCATCTCTTAGCTAGCTGAGTCAGCGCCGGATGCGGCCTCTGAGTGGTCGTTATTCTTAGCGGATTCGTAAGTGATCGAAATACTGAGGGAGAAGCTTTTCTGTGCCCACTTAAGCCTTACGTCACCTCCGCGTGTCCCCTTGGCGACTTTCCCCTTTTTCCCCTGGCCCGATGATGGTGTGCTCAATAACTGCACAATGCTCAGACACAAAACTCGGTTACCTGGATGTCTCATTCAGAGTCCCAAAAAGACGGAACAAATACATATTACCCGCTCCGAGTCTTTTGGCCATCAGTTTCTCTGTCCATATGGCCATCCGCAACTGGCCAGGCTGCGCTCTCCGGCTCCTGATCGATCGGTGGAGTCTCGATAAAACGTGCCTGGATTACAGTGGAGGAACGAGGCTAAGCGCGGAATTAGCTGTTCCAGCTGTTTTAACTGTTCCAGCCTGCGGGTCAGCACTGGCGGTACCTCTGCGCGTTGTATTGCGGTCAAAAGCGGTCCAAAGCACGAGACCGATATCTGCTGGACTAGACACAAGGCTCACGACGATCAAGCGACAGAGTCGATAAGGTGGATCGCAGATCGGCACCGTGACATTCCTTGGTAGTTCCAGGAATGTGGGCATCGGCACCATGACATCAGGATCTTCGTTCCGTCTCGGGATACGCCTGGTTGCCGTGGTCGAACGCTTAGGTACAGGGTCCTACGACGACGGAAGCAGGAGGAGGGTTGCAGTAGGCATTTTTAGGCTTGTCTACGCTCTCTCCACTGAGCGTTCGTCGTCGCTTGTATGGCCCATCCGGCCCTGACAATCAGAAACACGGTTACAGCTTGATTGAATGCATCCACCGCACTTGGAGCTCCAGAATGCTGAGTATATGTTTGAGATGAGGAGTGAAGATACGCAAACACAAAATAGTAATAAAATATCGAACTCTTACCCGGGGACAGGTTTAGCTCCCTGGCTTATGTTACTCCAGCTTGTTTGGGTCATGGAGCCTGGGCATTCCGGGGCACCGCGAGCTTTGCCGGATAATATTACGGCTTGTGGCTGGGGAATGGCCACTGCCACTACTAGACATCGAATCCTGGCTGGCCCTTTTCTCTGCTAGCAGGCCGCGGAAAGCGACAACTCTTAGGATCTCACAGTCATGCGGTAATGAAGTGTAGAGTGCACGGCCGTCAAGATGGCAGATATTAAGGCGAGGACGAAGATGTCAGAAGGGGCAAGTCATATGGCGATCTATTGGGCCATGGTCCGTGTGTCTCGCATTATCAAGCAAGTTTCTTGCTGGCCTATACAGACCTTCAATGAGTCACATCAATTACCCTTACAGTACTTGAACTCTTCAAGATTATGCTGCTTCTACGGCACGCCAAGCACAATCATTTTTTTTCTTGTTTTGCAAACCCCGGACCGATGGAGAGGTTGAGCGTTCATGCGGCCTCTTAGTATCGCTCTGGGGAGGACGGACTTCTGTTGTAGTGGTTGACCAAGAATATCCAGAGCTGTTACTCACAGGCTTCTTGGCTTTATTTTCCTTGAGCTTCAGGTAGTTTCTGGTTATTCGTCTGTCGGGTTGTAGGCCACGAATCCTCTTCATGTTCGTAGAGTAGTAAGACAAAAGTAATTGCGATTCAGCGCTTCCTGTGACTTGGGATCGGGTTTATCATACCATTAAGGGTAACTAAATCGTCAAGAACTGGTGCGTGGTGCTAGGCGTATTCTTACTGGAGCCGTCCAAGAGTTGAGCCGCGTCATCTGCATCAAACCCTCTAATGCACGCGGCCATTGTGGGGGCTTGAATGAATTGATTGTTTGAATACTCAGCGAGCATACTGAGACACAGCCATTGTTGGCTCGTGAAGTGTACGGATTGATGTATCGTCGTATCTGCATATTGCCCCTGAGACTGATGATCATGTCTGTCGGGTCTCTAGGAGAGTTATCTCATCTGGTTCAAATAGTACTGACAGGACTCTCAAAACTCTGCCAGGGAAAGTCGTCTTCATGGTCTGCAAATCCTGCAGTGTCTTTTCGAAATACCAGACTGAACTTTCGTACTCTTCTTTGATGATTGACCCTAAGATAGCTTCAGCCGAAGCCGAACCTATTTAGGATTTTGCACTGTGCGGTAGGTATGGAGTACGGCCACCATATCCGGTACAAGTGTCAGTGAGTCCGAATCGACAGGAAGATAGTCGCTTTACAGCCTGCGCTTCGTAATCTTGCGGCAGAAGCGGCGCCAGAGAGTGATGGGCTTGTTGCTCTAGTGTATTAGGAATTGCATCACCGTCAACTTTCGTGGTTTATGATATGACAAGCGCTTATTTGTTTTGACTCTGTTCAGCTCATTTCAAAGCCGCCTTTCAAGGGAATATAGGCAATTTTGACCTTGAAGTCTGCTACAGTATAGCACAGCAACATGTTGAGGTACGACAGAGCAGGAAACCCATATCTATTCATTAAAAATTGAATCTTCAAACAGAAGTCTGAAGATATTATACGACTAGGCTGGTCGGCTAACAGAGCTTTTATTATTCTTCCCCCTTTTCTCTGTTTCTCGCAATAACATGGTTTTATAAGCTAGGGTTACCGCCGGCGGCAACAAACTTGTAAGTGGCTCTGTTACGAACAAGCATCACTCCTTAAGACGTTCGGAGGCTTAACTCCCCTCCACAGTTATGGAAGCCGCCTTTTCCACCCATATTTTCTTCAGCCATAAGCGGTGCCATGGAGTATGCAAATCTTCAGGAACTGGGATGGGCGACGCTCACCAGCGACGACGCTAACGCCGAGTCAAAAGCAGCCGACGCAGAAGAAAAACAGGCACCGCAGTTGATATGGCCCGATGACTTACCCTGAAGTCCCTTTTGCATTATTTATCTCCAGCGACATCCCATCGCGTTCGTGCTAGTCCTCGCCGCATACGAGGGAAGTCTACGCCCACTTCGAAGTACATGACTCATCCCCCTCAAATACCGGCTGACCACTGCGTCAAACGATTATAATCTGGCTAGTGATATTTTATTCCCTCTCCATGTATTGGTTGACAGGGTCCGTTTGACTCGTGCTTGCTCCCTGTTCCAAGACGCTATCGAGCGGCATCTCGGCTCCCCGCCTCGGCTTCAGCAATACCGAGAGGACCAGGATTAGCACATGAAGACAGTCCCCATGACCAAGTATAATACCACTCTAGCATTATACTCTAAGCAGATCAGACTTCTTTCATAAGCTGCCTGGCCCAACATGTCAAACGAACCAGGAACAGAAGCGCAACCATCCACTGAGACAGCGGCAGCGATAGTCGACGCAGCCTCGCCTCCCAGCAGGGCCGAATCTAAGTCGGACGCGATCCCCATAACAACCGACAAAATCTACACTGAAGACGATCTCCTCATCCACAACAAAGACGGCGATCTGTGGCTCGCTATTGACGGGACGGTCTACGACCTGACGAAATTCTCTGAAGAGCATCCGGGTGGAAAGAAGAGTACGCCTACCCTGTTATTATGGTTCTTTATAAGGGAAGAAACTGATGAACGTATAGTTCTACTCGGAGTGGCCGGCGCAGATGCAAGCAAGAAGTACCGCAAGTATCACGGTGATAATATTCTGCAGAGGTATGCGCTGGAGTATAAGATCGGGACGTTGAGAGTTGAAGCGAAGAAGGAGCCGGGCAGATTATTTTCGATATTTAAGCGGAGGAAATGAGTTATCACCTCGATCTGTATATCCAATCACTATTCGAAGCTATAAAGTTCCAAGATTCTTAAGAGACCCCAGCGCTTCCAGTATTGCTTCAAGAACATCCTGGACAAGCAATCGTCCACACACAGAAACCCACCATTTGGCATTGTCTTCACAAGCGTGGCAGTGCACCAGAACGGGTTGAAGGCAACGGCCTTGATAATTCGCAAATGCGTCAACGGTTTTCTGACTTTAGTTTTGCTCAGAAACTCTAAATATTCTTCAAATTCGTCCTTCAATTTTGGAAGCTTATGCTATTAGTATATCGACTCAGCCTGCTGAATTTGTCCAAGAATGACACGTTAATCAGAGAGATAATGTCGCTGGCGCCAAGAATTCAAGGCCAAAAATGTTATTATACTGTCATTCGAGGATTTGAGCTCTTTCCAATTTCTTGAAGGAGTGGGTATATTGCCTATCATTATAGCGAGAGATGGCGCGGAATGAGGATACTGCTTCGTAGGCAGCGCAGCTAATCGTGTTCTCTAGTTATGCATAGTAACATTTTGACTCGCAGGATTTCCAGTTATAGTCTAGCCGTTGCAATTTTCTGTTAAATGGCAGCGTAGTAATAGCGGTACCTACACGGCGAAGCAGACTTAGCCGCCACAATCCACGCCGCAGAATAGAAGCTGTCTTGTAGAAGAATTCAAATACGGGGAGGATCAGAGCAGCGGCCACGTCGTGACAATGACGAGTTCGATATAGTTAGGAATCCTCCAGGCATGAAGTCTCCGCGAGGAAGTGTGTGTTCAGCCCTAGGTTGAGGATGAAGAGGTTAGGGCTCTATGGCGGCCGAGTTCTGCAAAGGTCTGAGAGTCAGTTTGGTTGCTTGCTAACGACTCCGGGACTTCTGAAGGAGCTCTATTCATATCAAAATTATCTGATAAGATGAATGAGTATTGCTAGGATCGGCTCTCCTCGGCTCACGGGGTGTCTGTCCGTTCTTGCTCGCTGCCCCGACCACCCCAACAGAACTGAGATGCCTCCTATGCCAAATAGCTTGAATAAGAAGGATCTACACAGGATTCAACTCTTAAACTGTGACAACCAACCTGCCACAACACGATGATATTTTTCACAGTTTAGTGGTTATTGGGCCCCCTTGAAAGGCAAAAAAAAGTTAGGGCCGACCGCGACTCGAACGCAGGACCTAGCGGAAACATGAAACTGCAGCCGCTTGCTCTACCAAACTGAGCTATCGACCCGGATTGAGCAAAATGTCAACATTGCTGCATTATCAGTGAAACAGATACAAACTAAACAGGAAACCCTAGTAAGCCCTAGTATATCCACGAGACGATGCTACAACTTTACCAGCTTCCCTCCCCGCTTCCTCATTCTCTTCTTCAGCAACCTTAAGGAATAACTCTTCTGCCAGTGCCTGATAAAACTGGGCGTCAGCGGATAGGTTACTGCAACTGTACTCATAAAAAGCGCCGTAACCGCCCTCGTCCTCCTTGTAGACTTGAGCCCGAACCCCTCGCGCACATTCGGCGGCAACTGCTCAATCGTCACCGGCCGGACAATTGGCAGCAGCATCCAAGCAAATGGCTTCGCCCACAGCGGCAGTCCCTTTGGATGGAAGAGCTCATTCAGTACGCCGCGCGCATCCGCCGTGACCTCCAACTGGTTGGTCACAACATCCTCCCAGTAGGTCTTGAACGCCCTTCGGTCAGCCGGCCACATCTCCCTTGGAACCTGCAGTGAGGTCCCCATGCATGCAAATGCTTGATACACAAGCTCCGCCTTCAGCGGCGGCAGCTCTCCATAGACCTTCTCGTACATCCCCACCATACTCGCGTAGATCGTCGCTGCAACCCACAACTGTAACTCGGGATTCATCGCATCGTACGCCTCACTCTTTCGTTGTCCACTCGCAACTTCTCCCTTAACGCGAGAATGCGCCTCATCGACCCACTTCTTCATCGCGGCTTTCTCTTCGTCGCTCCCAAATATCATCGTGAAGATGTACATCTGCGTATATTGCGTCCGGCTGATTGTGCGGGAGGCGAAGGTGCTGTGGTCCGCCACGCCTTGGCCGACCAGGGGGTGGGCAATCTGGAGCAGGATTGCGGCGAGGCCGGCGCCGAGGGCGACGCCTTCTTTTGCCACGGCCTGGAGCTCGCGGATTGCGAGGTCCGTTTCGCCGAGTGGGGTGGCATCGTCGTCGATGGTTATCACCACTGAACGGGCTTCTTTGGGGGAGATGGATGCCATCGTGGATATGACCGTTGACGGTGGAGTGGGAGTGCTGCTCGCTTGCTTTGGTCTCTTGAAATATTGGAGTATCTGATCATGAGATATTTGGAAATAGATTCGGGATGCTTGACTGGTATCAGACTGGGGTGGACATGGACACGGGTCTTTATCGGTTCTATATTTACCCCGTATATCAGCCCCAGATATTGTCCCTCCATCTTGACAAGGTTACCGTCGGGCCGCGAGCCGGTGGGGTGGTGTCAGTCTAGGAGTCATATGAAGTTGTGCTGATTGCCCTGACGGGACTTGTAGATCTTCAGGGAGTCATGGGAAACGGTAATAAGAGAGTGGTGTTAAGAGGGTTCCCCGCGCTTACGCAACTGCTTGAAAGCTGGGTCCATAGACCTAACTGGTCATTGCGGCTTGATTGTTCTTGCGGGACTGATACAAATGCCGGGCTATTTTGCATCCGATATTGTGTTGAGGCGTTATGCGATGCATCTTCGCCCCATAATGACCTTGGATGTGCAGTCCGGGATTTGCGATTCCCGTCGATGGGTCGAAATCTTCAGTACGCAAGCCTGGGCTCACGATTAGGTATTACGAAATGACCATCGCGTCAGTGGTAGTTGTGCGTGGAACATAGCTTTCATACTGCAATGGATCGGTGTCTGAAATCATGGTTTCAAGGTGAGCTTGTTGACGCCTGCGCAGTCTACAATAAATCTCAAGAAATCCTGGAATATGAACAGCCTCTGTATTCAGTAGTCCACCTTTCCTATTCAGACGATGTTCCACTGGCTGAGGAATCTCCTACTTTACTTATGCAATAGCTATGCATCCTTATGTGAAGTACAACATCTGCAATTGATGTAACACGAGAGAACTCTTAACCTGAGTCAGAGACTCTGACATACACCCAGGTTAGATAGTAATCCAGCGATGTGTTAATGCTACTCTCATGTGAAGCCCATAACAAGAGCTGGGCCCGCGGCCCCAGCTCGGTACGGCAAGAACGCTTACTGGTTCTCTCCAGACCTGTCACCTTGAACTTGCCCGTTCCAGCTGCCCATTTCAGCTCTGGTACCTCAAGTTGAGGACGGTTTCCACAGTACAGCCACTCTCAGTGATCGACGTCCAGGCTAGGTATAGGTAGGGTTGCTGACAGGCCCAGCCGAGGAAGCCAAGCTTTCTGTCCGCTGCGGGGTTGGACCCTGAAGTACTTCAGTTTCAGTACATTCAATTCGACACTAGGTAGACATGTAAATAGCTTATCGTCATGATTGATCCTGTGATCTAGACAGCAATGTTAAGTTTCGTAAACTGGACATTTTTGGCAAGTGAATAGGCAAACTAAACAGGTTGCGACTTAGGTTGACCAGCATATATATCTTGGGTAGGGTTGCCCAACAGAAGCCATTGACTCAAATATGTGCAAATCGAATGGGTATTTGCGAAGACCTCAAGGCTATTGATCGGCTATGGTCTATAAGGATCTGGAAGACTCCAGAAAGAGTAACAAACGGGGGATAGAGGTAGTGATCTTGTAAATGTGGATCATAAAGCAGAAAACAACACTCGATTTACAAAGATTCAGATCCACATTCTTGACCGAAGCCTGGCTGTCTAGAGGAGACCTTCAGGAGCATCTATTTGGTATGTCTATCTGATGAAGTCAGTCAGTTCATACTATGCCTACTCCATACCTAACGGGTATCCACAGTCGCGGACATCGACCGCGGGCATAACCATGCACAACTCGACATTCAGAGAAAGGCGGTCATTAAGAAGGTCTTGGATTCAGCCAGGCGCCCAATCAAGAATGTCGGCGTGGACATTGTGGGGCCAGTTCTCCTGACTTTGTGCCGCGGCTAGGCAGCACCATTCTCAGCCAGTAATGTTGTTCAAAACGCTAGGGTGGAGCTTGCCTTAAGGGGCTGACTATCTCTTGGCCTTCACCCTTCACTGTAGTTTTTTATACTCCGCAGATATCGGTCAAGAAGAGCTAGGGCAAGCCTCTTCTTGATATCAGGTTCGTTTTTTAGAGTACAACGAAGAAGGACGGATAGTGCTGGCAACGTATTCAGTAATCTTCATAGCTTAGGTACTTTTTAGACAATGCTGCAGAAAGAATTGAAGAAAAAAAACATGCCCCATTACAAACTATCGAATCCAGAGTGGGACAGAGCAGGTGGATCGCTCGCGCATTCATCGGATAATGGATTCGCAGGGCTGAGGATTTTCATTATCCTTCTGCCTGGCACCTTCAAATAAAACATCGGACCTCCCTTGCCTGTCTTGCTCTCCTGGACTTCTCTCTTCCCCAGACTTTTCCCATCACAACATACTCACAATGTCATACCCGCAACAACCTCCCCCCGGGGCTTAGTATGTCTCCACACTGCCAATGGCGAGAGGATTAATGTGGAATGAACTGACCGGTTACTGTACAGCTACCCTCCCCAACAGCCTGGTTATGGCCCTCCTCCACCGCAAGCGTATCCTCCTCCCCAGATGCAATACCAGCAGGCGCCGCCACCTGAAGAAAAGAAGGACCGCGGGTGCTTGACTGCTTGGTAGGTCCATACCCGTGCCCGTTTTCATCAGATGGGCGCATGGAGGTTATGGAAAAATGTGTACTGATTGAGGCGGCCGATTAGTTTGATGACTCTCTGCTGCTGTTTCCTCTGCGAAGAGGCCTGCGAATGCTGTATCGAGTGTGCCGAATGTCTTTGTTGCGGGTGTTGATCGATTTTTATACCATACCATATACCATCTACTCTATTCAATGCATCATCCCCATTCAGATCAGATTCAGCTTCAGTTTCAGCTTCAGTTTCAACTTCAGCCTCAGCCTAGGGCAATATTGATACTATAGGACTATTGATACGGATCAAAATCATTGACAAAGACCCCCCTCGGCCTGCTCAGCGTGCTCATACCGCGCTTCAAGTACCCTCCGTCCCCTTTGCCGCCAATAACACCACCTCCATCTCGATCCCAGACAAGCTTCCCCCGGAGAATCGTGTACCGTGGCCAATTGGTGAACTCCATTCCCTCAAAGGGCGTGTAGTCGATATCGTGATGGAGCATTTCGTTCTTCAGCTGGAATGATTTCATCGTCACTCTAGAACTAGAGCCCGCTTGCATTGCTTCCGCCTGCTCGGCTGTCGGATACCAAATCACCAGGTCAGCATCGTAGCCCGGTGCGATGGTTCCCTTGCGATCTGACAGTCCGTACAGCTTTGCCGGATTCGAAGCCGTCAATTCGACGAACTTTTGAACGGACAGACGGCCCGTTAGAACGCCCGCGCAGAATAGCGAGGGCATGCGCGTCTCCAGCCCGGGGAGACCGTTGGGGATCTGCGTGAAAGAGCTTGTGCCCTTCTTCTTGCCGAGCTGGTGGTCGAATCTGCTCGATTAGTCAAGGTTAGCCTATCGCATACTCTACCTTGTCGGTGCTACTGTAGGCAGTTGATGTAGAAGGCTAGGTAGGAAGATATACTTTGACGGCGCATGATCGCTCGAGAATGTCGTAAACGTGCCATTCACCAGCCCATCCCACATCGCCTTGAGATCCATCGGACTCTCACGTAACGCTGGCGAACAGACACACATCGCCCCACGGAAGTCCTCCCCCTTTAGCTTCTCGCTTGTGAAGAATAAGTAGTGCGGACACGTCTCTGCATGAACGGGGAGAAGCTTTGTCTGCGCGCGCCGGACATGTTTCGCCGCTACGGATGAGCTCATGTGGACGATGAGAATCGGCACGTCGGCGAGTTCAGCAAGTGAAAGGGCGCGGTATGTCGCTTCATCTTCGGCGATATTTGGACGGGCCAATGCGTGTGCGTACGGTTCAGTTCGACCCTGGCTTTCGAGTCGTTTTGTCATCCAGTCGATCATGTCAGCATTTTCGGCGTGGATCATCGTCGTCATGCCGAGAGAGCGGGTTGTGCCCATGACATCTAGTAACTCAGAGTCCCGCAGACGCATGGGTTGGTAGGTCATGTACAGCTTGACACTACTGATCCCCTCTTCCTTGACCAAGACTGGGAGTTCCTCAGCCAGGATCTTCTCTGTCGGATTGCTCAGGATAAGATGAAACCCGTAGTCGCAAAAGGCATTGCCACTTGCTCGGCGGTGGTACTCTTCCACTACAGGGAAGAGAGACCCATCAGTGCGTTTTTGAGACGCGAATGCGAGGACTGTGGTTGTGCCTCCTGCAATTGCAGATCGGGTGCCCGTCTCCCAAGTATCCCCCGTCGGACTGTTGTCTTGCTGCAGGTGAACGTGGCTGTCGACGCCGCCGGGGAGGACATAGGCACCGTCTGCGGAGAGGGTTGGTGCGGTAGGAAAGAGGGATGAGAGGTTTTGTCCGAGGAGGTAGATTTTCCCCCCTGATATGGCAATATCTGTATTTGGGAGGATGTCTGAAGCTGTTGCCTGAGGTGGTTTTTAGAAGTTGGAATGTACCGGCAGGGAGAGGGGTTGTACTATGGTAGCGTTTGTGATGATGAGCTCGATATCAGCCATTTTGGGAGCGAGTTGAGCCTTCAAGTTAGATTTGCTGAACGGCTGACATGAGTCCGAGCCTATAATGTTATCTAAATACTCAGGGTGATTGGAGGTTGTCTCGCATGCCTATCTCTTTCTCCAAGCCATGTCTCCGTTTCATCTCCACGGGGTTATTCTACTCCAACGGCCGGTGATAAGGTAGCTTTTGTGGCCTATCTGGCCGATAGCCGGGTTTTTTTCCGGTTCTTACATTTAAGACGTATTAAAACTTATCGACAGTAATAACAACGGCAATATTGCATTCTCTGCACACTTCAGATTCGATCAGACGTCAAGATGACCCGAACGGTCCGCCTCGCCGCAGCCCAAATGGGCACAACCAACAAATGGGACGACCGAACCGATACATTGGCTCGAATGATCGCACTGCTCAGAGAAGCCGCATCGCAAGGCGCGCAGGTCGTCCTCTTCCCTGAGATTGCTTTCACCACGTTCTTCCCGCGGTACCTGATCACCGACGAAACCGAGTTGGAGAGCTGGTTCGAGCACGGCGACATCCGCACAGCACCCAACACAAAAGCCCTCTTTGATGCTGCGCATGAATTAGGCGTCGATATCTGCGTCGGCTTCGCAGAAGCGACTGAATCAGGCGAGCACTATAACAGCTGCGTGTACTATCATGCTGCCACCGGCGACATCTTATCGCGGTACCGCAAAATCCATCTGCCTGGGGACTTCGAACCGCTTCCTGATCCGACAGCCGTGAACCAGCTAGAGAAGAGGTACTTTCTTCCTGGGAATCTGGGGTTCAAGGCGTTTCGGGTGCCGGGGCTTGTCGAACAAGTCCTCAAGTCTGATTCTAGCGCTGGCACAGAAGGAACGGCGAAAGGAGACCCAATCTTGGGGCTCATGATTTGCAATGATCGCCGCTGGGCCGAGTCCTGGCGTGCGTACGGACTGCAAGGCGTTGAGATCGTGCTGTGTGGATATAATACTAACGGCTTTGCGCCGCAATTCTGGGGACAGAGCGGAGATATGTCCCGAGAAGAGGCGGAAGCGCTCTCACTCTTTCACCACAAACTCGTTATGCAGGCACATAGCTACACGAATGCCACCTTCTCTGTCAGTTCGGCACGCTGTGGCAACGACGACGGGAAGTACCCCCTCATCGGAGGCAGCATGATTGTAGACCCAGAGGGGCGGGCCATTGCAGAGACGAAGACGGTTGAGGATGAGGTGATTGTTGCAGATTGTGATTTAGAGCTTTGTAACGCTGGCAAGAAGCGGACGTTCGATTTTGCAAGGCATAGACGCGTGGAACATTATAAGATCCTGGTGGAGCAGACGGGGGTAGTTGAACCGCCTCTGCTTGCCGATACGTCTGCGGTTGGTGGCATCGAGGAAGAGGCTCGTGCCCCTCCTGTTGAGACGAACTCGACGATATCACCCGATATCATCAGGGGAGATACTGGACCAGACAAGAAATACCGCATCCTATTGGTAAACCCCAACGCCACGTGGTCCATGACGTTTAATTGTCTTGAGATGGTTGCGCCAACATTACCCTCCGATATCCAAGTTGACGGCTTCACATCGCCGCAGCCTGCGCCCACTGCGATCGAGGGTTCGCTGGACGCAGTGCTCTCCACGGCCGCCGCCGTTCGCGCCATTATCCCAATTGCAAGGCAGTACGATGCCTTCCTCGTCGCCTGCTACAGCGAGCACCCGCTTATCAAGGCGTTGAGAGAAGAACTCACTACTCCTGTGGTGGGTATTATGGAGGCATCTCTTTTCGCTGCGAGGACACTAGGAGGCCGGTTTGGCATTGTTGTTACCTCATCAAGGTCTGGAGTTCTCCACACCGACTCGATTAGACGCTATGGGTATGAAGGATTCAGCATTGGCGTGGAGAGCTGTGGGCTTGGTGTCCTTGGTCTTGAGAGGAAGGGAGAGCAGGAGGTGCTTGATGCGATGTGTGGTGCTGCGCGAAAACTCGTCGAACGCGGGGCGGATGTGATCACGCTCGGCTGTGCGGGAATGACGAAGCTGAAGGAGGCTGTTGAGGAGGCGGTTGGACCAGAAATACAAGTTGTTGATGGCGTTGTTGCTGGAGTTCATCATCTTATTGGGTTATTGAGGATGGGGGGAAGGACGGCGAAGAGGGGGGTTTATGCTAGTTCAAGGCTGACAAGGGAGATGAGAGGGCAGGACTATCTGTAGCCCTAGTGCATCAAAATATGATTTTTACTATAAGAAATACCATTACTTGCAGAGACGTGCCAAAAGCCCTTACTTCTGTTATGATTCCCTCTACTAGAGGCCGCGAGCGGACGTTGGATACGGTGTTGATGGGCTAGGGGGGCCGCTTTAGTGGACTAAACAGGAACTTTGTGGGTAAATATAAAATATTAGCCTGAATTAATGCTCTGATGAACAACTATTGCACATTTGGAACAAAAGCTATGCAGAGACAGCCTCCTTCTTCTGCACCACCGCCTCCTCAACCCTAACAACCCTATCTCCCTCCTCCATTCCCTCAAGCACAATGACTTTCTCTTCAACATCAAACGGCCAGACAAAAAACAGCAAGTAATAGACCATCCCAGAAACAACAATGCTCACCAACCAACTGCAGCTGTACAAGTAATTCGCTCCCTTCGGCACGCCGTCTTGCCCTGTCACCGCAGCCAAACCAGGCAGATTCGGCGCGATGCCGCAGACAAACGAGATCATGGCGCGTATATTCACACCTTTGGTGAAGTAGTGCGTACCATGAGCTTCGTACAGTGAGCGCAATCGAAGTCTCCGCCCCCGACAAACCCAATAATCAACCACAATCACCCCAGCAATAGCACCAAGAAACAGGCTGTACCCACCTAGAAAAGATGAAAAGCTCGCCGCGCTGTTTTGAATGTACCACGGCATACTGAGGATACTCAGCAGCGCGCAGATATACGCCCCGCGACGGGTATCGACGTACTTGGGAAACCAGAGGGCCAGGTCGTTCGAGAAGGAGACGCTATTCGCGCTGATGTTCGTGCCGATCGCCGCCAGACACCAGCAGAATGCCGCGAAGAACTGTGCTGCACGGTTGTTCCACAGCACAGCGACTTCGAGCGGGTTCCATGTCTGGACGCCGTAGATCACCTCGCTCGCGCTGGAGACTGTGGCGCCGAGCACACCGCACAGCGAGACGAGAACCACCAGTCCCACGGCCTGCGTCCAGAACACCTCCCTGGGAGTTTTGGCGTACCGCGTGAAATCCGGCATGTTCAGGGCCAGCGTCGCCTTCGGCCCGATGGCCGAGGTAACGCACTGCAGGAAAACGACGGCCACCGGGGTGCCGTCGGTTATCTTCGACGGTTTGGAAAAGACCGGCCCGAAGCCGTTTGCTGCCTTTACGGCCCACGCGAACAGGACTATTCCGAAGATCGGCATGATGCACGTTTTCACGATAAAGAGGTATCGTAGCTTGGACACTTTGAGCCATAGCAGTGGCGCTTGCAGGATGATGGCGAGGAAGAAGCAGAGGAGTTCGGCGGAGGTGATTGGGCCGGAGGATGGGAGGTGGTTAGGGAAGTGGTTGAAGGACGGCCAGATGGCGCTTAGCATGGTAGACACGCATTGGCCGGCCTGGTACGTCTGCGTGCCAAACCAGATAATAGCGACAATCCCTCTAACTGCATGCCCTTTGTTAGAGGCGGTGGCTGTGTGGGTGTAAGAGGAGAGTCTGGAGGAAGCATACCGAAGACGGCGAAGTAGCTCCCCTTCATACCGAAGCTGGCTCGAGTGTAGACGGGGAAGTTGATGCCAAAGATGGCACCCACGTAGCTATTATCCAACGTTAACCGCTATCCAACCTGTACCCATTCTCCACGCATCATTTAATGCAAAGAAGGGGAACGGGCAATACATACCCATCAAGCATAGCCGGAATACAAACGAGAATATGTCCGACCACCACAGCCGCAATGGCCATTGGAGCACTTAGGCCCTTACTGACCGAAGTCGAGGTCACTAGCATCGCGAGTCAGCCTAATCGAGCCCTAAAACAGTCCTCCACCGGGAGCGGACAGTACCTTGATACATGCTAATACTAAACGCCTCGGCGACCCAGAACCCCAGTAGTGACGGCCATCTCCACGTGCGTTTGGGCGAGTCGAGCGGGATCGGGTCGAGGTCTTTGTTGGAGGCAACGGCTTCGGTGGCCAGGCTGGCGTCGCCTTGTTTTACTTGGAGTCTTTCTCGTAGTCCCATGGTGCCTGCGAATTTGGACTGCAAATCTCAGTGCAAATTGGATCGACATCATGGATGAGAACCCGAGTAAGTACAACCGGAGTGTTATCATCATTTGTAACTGATAAAGCGGCCGACCGTTATCTATGGGTTTATCTGAAGAAGGACTGATATGCATTATCCGCACTAGTGACGGCAAGATAGCAGCAAAACGATTGGCTGATAACCTGAACGCTTTGACTGGAAGCAGTAAATCAAGCTGATTGCATGGGCCTGGCCCAGCCGATAAGATAGACTCGCTATAACGTGGCCATCAAGACCAGGTCCAGGTTTCCGGAGACACGGAAAAGCTGTAGGTGGAACTGGAGGGAGATCTAATTGAATAAACCAAAAATATGACATGAAACGGAGAGCCAGAACTAGATTCTCGCCTTCCCCAGCTTCTTCTCCTCGGCTTTGAACAATTTGACCAGCTGTCGGATCGACAAATCCAGCAAGACATCCTCCGACCCTCCCGGAATACGCGCTCCAGGGACATCCCTCAGGATGGCCTCGGCCAGCTCTCCCTGTCCTTGTTTGGTAAAGCCGGCACCGCCGAAGAGCAGGACTGCCGTCTGCGCACACTCGTTCAACACCATTGCCCCCTTTGCCTTGGCCATTGCCGTGATCCCACCAAGCTGACGGTCCGCCTCTTCCTTGGGCAGGTTCGTCAGTTGGTAGAGTAGCTGCTCGACAAACGCCCACATCGTCTCAAGCTCCGCGCCTGCTTTTGCCAGCCGGTGTCGCACCACAGGCTGGTCCATGAGCGTCTTCCCAAACGCCTCGCGCTTGAGGCAGTAAGAAAATGCAGTCGAGAGCGCAACACGTGCTTGCCGTGTGACCCCAACGGCGATGGTGAGCCGCTCGTGGTTGAAGTTGTTCATGATCATCTTCATGCCGTCGCCTTCAAGGCCGATCAGGTTCTCCACAGGGACCTTGACCTCGTCGAGCTCGATATAGGTGGTGCCACCGGTAATCTGTCCAGAGACTTTCAGGCGCTGCATCGTCACGCCGGGGTAGTTTTTCAGTGGAACGACGAGCAAGGAGAGACCGCCTGCGCCTGGTCCACCGGTGCGCACGGCCATGGTGCTGTAATCAGACCAGATGCCGTTTGTAATCCTGCAAACTTAGTATGACACCTTACCGCATCACGCGAAAGAAACGTGAAAGGAAAGGGGATGAGAGAACAGGCGTACCACTTCTTGTTGCCGTTCACAATATAGTACTTTCCATCTGCACTCTTCGTCGCCGTCGTCGTAATCCCTGCAACATCACTGCCCGCATCCGGCTCCGTGATAGCGATGCAGTTCCTCTTCTTTCCTGTAAGCAAATCTGGCAGGAACTTTTCCTGCAACTCCTTGCTCCCGTACTTGATGATTGGGGGTGTGCCGAACGCGAATCCGGCCGTTAACGAGCCGCTCGGCCCGCTGAGTCCTGAGCGCGCCATCTCATCACTGTATATTCCCGTGTGCAGGTAGTCCCATTCCTCAACCTTGACGCCGAGAATGTCGTGGATGCCCAGGCGCTTCAGCCAGGCGACTGGTAAGGGGGCGGGGAGGTTAGGCAGGAGCATGTTTGCCTTGCAAAAGTCCGAGAAAACATGCTCGGGCACTGTACCAGCTTTTTCCCACTCCATTGCGTGCTTGAGCAGGTTCTCGTACAAAAATGCCCGGCAGGCTTTCTGGAAGCGCCGGTGAGACTCATTGTAGTAGGGGGAGGGGAGGCCCCTGAGGTAGGGGGGTTCAGCGAAAGGAACGCTGGAAATCTCGGCCATGGTGCTTTGCCGCTGCTCTTTGTCTTAGTGAAGATTGAATTTGGCGCAGGTACGGGGTGGGAACAGTTATATGGCTGGGTTCATGAATGCAGTAGAGGTGAAGCAGCTCTGGACTGGCGATCCCCGCATTTCGGTTCAGCCGAGGCATGCGGTCCGAGGCTAGGGAGTGGAGGATAACAGTACATTACTCCGCTGTTATTACTGAGACGAAGGGATGCGGGATGACTAATTATTGTTCGATGATGGCCCATTCAGTATGCAAATTACAAAGCTTTACCTAACTGAGTAGGTAAGCTGTGCGACATGCGCATATCGTCCTGTATACTAGATTTTGTGGTATGCCGTCACAGGTTTTTGGTAACTGTAATGAACATCAAATGACTTTACCTCGTATATCTTGTATACCTGCAGAAGTCGATATCAACTGATTAATGTCACATCCAAACCCGGTTTAACACATGGGACTATAGAGCACCTGCAGCCGGGCCGTCCCTCGGAGTTTCGGCTTCGGCGACTATCATTCTTTCGGTCTGGGTAGGGCTCGCTGCCGTCAGATATTACTTTATGACGGGTAATGCATGGCATGCCTTTGAGTAATTATGTTCTTCTTTTGTAAAGTTTGCGTGAACAGACGGTTTTCTGTAATACATCGGAAATAAAAGTTGGACACGAGATGTAATCGAGTATTTTTCTACTGATCTGACTGTTTCGGTAATTATATATTTAGGTTTATACATTCAAGTTTATACGTGCAAGTTTAGAGCTAATTACGTAGGTGGACGAGACCGATATCGCTGGAATGAGGATGACCCATCATTTAGAGTTGCTCGACTTGAATCACCGTTTATCTGAGCTAGAAGCTATCAGTGCCATGTTCACTTTCTTACGACTCAGGCGTCCAGCTCCAAGACTTTGTCCGGACCGTCTAGGTAGGTTGCGGCTTATATTCGCATGCGTTGCTATGCCATGGTATGTTGGCAGGTGCCTGAACGGCACGCCTTTGCGAGGCCCAGGCCGAGATACCCGAATGCAATCACGAGCATCGACGGCTAGGCAGGCGAGGCCCAGTGCTTGCCGACCGAGACGGGATCCCATTTCTGATTAACTACATAGCGGCACCGAAGCAACAACTTGGTTATATGTTTACCAAACAGCAAATGTGGACCTGCAGGCCATTGGTCTTTGAGGCCTAAAGCAGTTCATGCAGGTCTGATGGTGAAGGATTCAGGAGGCGGAATGTTGACTATGAATCTTTTGTACCGTCAGTAGCTGACTCAGTAAGGTGTATAGTGAGCGCGCACTGCCAGAGATTTCGGTATATTGGCACGTAGACTCTTTGACAAGGTTATTTTGTGGAAGTCAAGGATTTGACTTCGTGTTGTATTTTCTCACTGTGCTGAGAGGAGTGTTGCGGTTGGTGGTGTTTCGCCATGGTGACAGCAGCGAGATGTGTTTGAAGAATGAATATGCAGAAACAAAGACAGTTTAGGAGATGACTGAGTGAGGGTGGGTGTGATTATACTAAATGAAGTATTAAATGAGCAATGCACGGAGGCGGATGATGGGCAGAGATCAAGTTCTCCGTTGAGACTGAGTGTTGTTACTGTATATCGCGTGGCTTACTGGGCTCCGGCAATGTAATCAAGGCTCTGTGGCCTTATCATCCAATAATGGGCCCACAACATACGTGGCTGTTGTGGCTGAGAATGGTCTCTGCTACACGTCGCCACCAAACCCTAATGAAGGCTAAGCATGGCTGTCCACGGCCGGAATCATTAGACCGACGGCACGATCTTGGCTCTATAGGGCTGAACGGGCCATTGACAGGCTCCTAAGACACTGTCCAGGCTAGTTTCACTTCGAGCAACCCACCAAGATTAAAACTTTTACGCACAACTGTCGTAAGAGCACCAAGAAACTATATCAATGGCCTTACTAGGCAGCAGTAGAGTAGCAGATGTCGCACTATTGCCTGATCCCTAATCAATCCTTTGGTTTGTCCACTTTCTAAGTGGGGACAGCCCGTTGGATTCTTTCTAGTAGATCCAGGATCTGGGGCTCAGCCTCTTCGCTAGAGAACCCGCTAGAAGTTAGTCATCACACAGTACATGAACAAGGGCGGGAACTTTAGGAGTTCACATCATCTTCTTCTCAGAGATTGTGATTCCCTTGGAAATCCAACATAAGGACGTTTGCAGCCAAAGACACTACGGACATCAAAATGGCGAAATCCTCGCTGGATGCGCATACGGACGCTACAAACTACCCAGTAGCACCACGTACAAGCCCTACAGCGAGCGGAAAGGCTATAAGATACCTCCGTACTATCGGGGCAGGCTCTATGCTGTAAGCTATCCAGTCTAGCGTTCTAGACCGTTTCCTCTGTTTTAGACCGCCTGGAAAATTATTGTACTTGGCTGATTCGTTACGCTAGCGTGGCGCTTTTAAACCAAGGCGCATCCTTCGCGGAGAACCTGTGTAAGAGGTATGATGCACCGGACTACGCCAAGTACATCAGCTACCTCCAGCATCTTGTCAACCTTGTTGTGCTCTTGTTCGCCACGACGCGGTGGATATTGAGGAAGAACTCGCAGCGCGGGCATGAGAAGCTTGGGCAGGACCCATAACCCTGTGATTCTGTCTGTCCAGCGCATTCCAGGGCGAACAGAGGCTTACGTCAGCGATATACATGAAGGAATGATGGCTCCTGCTCCTGTTGTGGATACTCACACGGGAGAGGGCAGAAGGAAGCTGTATCAACTACACGAACGTAACCTACTAAGGATCGGATGACATATGACGATTGATTCTCTATCTTGATGACGATAGTTGTCCCTTCTTCTTCAATGTTCAACTCCTCGAGGGATCAGGCCAGGGGCCAGAGATCATGCCATACAGATTGTCGGAGCATACTGCCTTCTGGTACCGCCTGCCCTAGGGGTCGACCTCGCTTAGTCATTATATCCCTTTTAGCTGAGCCTTCGGGCATCTACGAATGGATAAGCATCTTGGTTTCCACACAGATCACGTGGCACGTGACATGAGGCTCAACATGATATATGTCGGAGCATGGGTTCCTCCCCTGTCCTTGGGGTGCCCGGTCTGCACAGTCTTAGTCAGCATCTCATTAGTATTTAGCCTAGCTTCCTTGTGCATCCGCACCCCTGAATACTAGACTCCTTCATGCTTCCACAGGTTATGAGCCCTTTCTGCTGAGAGAATTCAGTTTCTCGCTGGATATAAATATGCAGAATTGATTCTCAAAGCTCTGAGCAACATGCTATCAGTTTCCTTACCCCCTCCCTGTCCAAGGGGGGGTAGCATCCTTCAACGTGGCTTTAACCCCTGGATTGGGACCACGTAGGCATTTTAATATGCCGATTAAGAGCCTCACAAGGCATCAAAAACAACCTTGGAAGGCCAGTACTGCTTATTATATAGTATGTACTAGGCAAGGATGTCTCCTTACTGTTGAAATACACCATCACAGTAAGTATAAAGGTGTATATAGTCTACAGAGCTGTAATTCCTGATGGTTGCTCTAGACTTTTACTTCCTATGGGAAGATTAAGAGCTTTCTACTATAGAGGCTTATATATTGGCTCTAAGCCACTCTTCTAGCAGCCATGTTGCTGCAATTTACACCTTCTTACCTAGAGATAGTGTGTTTTCCCAGGCTCTGGGCTGAGGCCTATCCTGATCAAACTCATGCTAAGGAAGTCCTTTCTTGTTATGATTGCTATACAGAATAACTTCCGATACCCATGGGATAACCTGACAAGCCCCTGCTATTACCAAAGGGGAGATTTTAACATGACATTCACTGGTCTTGTCTATCAACTACCATTGTTCGAGCCTCCAAATTCAACCAGCCAACGAGCCAGAATCGACCGAGCCTACAAGCCAGTATTGCCGTGCCGTACGAGCCTGAATCAATGCAGCCAACAAACCATGATATCATCACAAGCCAGCCAGTTCTATATTGCAAGACCCCTACCTTTCGACCGAGATACCTGTAGGAAGGACACAAGGGATATTATATTACATTGGACATGGGAAAAGGGATATAGATCCTTTGAGACTATATTAAGGCCTTTACAAACTATATGGGATATTCAGCATGTACCTAGCTTTCCTTTTGATGCTTCCTTGCGCCTGCGCAGCCCGAGGGGGGGTGTCGGAGCATGGGTTCCTCCCCTGTCCTTGGGGTGCCCGGTCTGCACAGTCTTAGTCAGCATCTCATTAGTATTTAGCCTAGCTTCCTTGTGCATCCGCACCCCTGAATACTAGACTCCTTCATGCTTCCACAATATATTCGTATCATTAGACAGTCGTATTTTTCTAGTCGACACATTTGTACTCCGTACAAGCAAACCCCTAGTCCGAGTCTGACGTCGGATAAAGATATTCCGGACGCCAGGTCGAAGACCGATTTCTCCACCAAGTCAAGCCGAAGACCGAAATCTTCCGCAGATCACCGATCCAAGCTCGGTAATAATCTCTGACATTGAAAGTCAACAGCATCCCTCTCGGCTGTTGTTCCTCTCCTGCACCAAGAACGCTTCAACGCAACGATTTGCCATGGCCGCCGAGCCTCAATTTGCCAAGTGTTTTAGTACTAAAGAAGCTGAAGCTTCTTTCAGAGAGCTAAAGCAGATCTTTTTAATTTGGTCAAGGAATGCATGGCACTTCATGTTGGCGGAGTCAGATTATTGGAGGGGAAGACGTTGATTCCCTAAGTTTGATGCTCGAAAATCCGAAAGATCTCGGCGTTGCAAATTAACATACATCTGACGCGGTTAATAAATCATACAGGTCCCCCCAGACTAGTCCTTCGACAGCCCAGTAGACAGACGCATCAATTCTATCATTGCTTCAAACTCATTCAAACTTCACATAGAGGTTGTTCAGTTTGTGGCGAGTCCTGGGGAGAAGTCCTATCAACAGGCTTTGCAGCTCACCACAGATATGAGACAAGCTTGTCACAAATTATCCAATTTTAGCCAGTCTTGTACAACATCACTATCAGGGTCATGGTTTACAGCCAACCAGGTTTCACAAACACTTCTTTGATATAGAGTTCCGCAGATACATCCTGATTTTCCATGCGCCATTTATGTTACAAGCTTGGAAAAGCCCCTGCTTCTATTATTCTCTTAAAGCATCTATTGAGTCTGCAATGGTCATTGTATTATTTGTTAATAGCTTGGATTTACTGGCAAGTCTAGCAGATGATTTTTTCAAAATTTAGTTTTTCTGGTACCGGCAGCTTCAAGGGTTCCCTAGGGCTGGACGTTATCTTGGTCCTTGGCTCTGAGGTTGTCAAGACTACTTATCTTCCCATTGTTCAAATTTTTTGAGTGTATAATAGCAGGAGTTTCAGCTGGCACAGTTGTTGAAACCACTCGGGGTTTGCCTGATCTGACTTTCACTCAGTTTGCCTTACAGCCAGCGGTAAGCTTTCCGCTCTTGGAGATAATAAAGTTCCTGAAAAAAACAATTATTTCTAAGTTTTCATATAGGATCCTTTGATCTCGATCTCGCCAGTCTTTTGCGTTTTGAGGGTATTAGTGATCCCTGCGATTCTTACTCGTGTAATGATACAGTGCCTAAAGCCTGGATTCATGCTGCGGTGGATTGAATTCCATTTTTTATTTATTTATTTTTCCATTCTATCTTTCATTATCTACGACTTCTCTACTGTGAGGAGCTTCCCAGGGGACTGTGTGGCTGAGTCCATGCTCCAAAAAAAAGGAAGAAGACGAGGGAGGTGAGAGAGGCGAAGCGCCCGCGGTTGACAGTAGGTCGCTCCAGAAATTCATACCTTGATCAATATCCAACACATGCATTGTTTCCGCGCGATACTTCTCTGGGCTATTGGACCGATGGTTTGACTCAAGAATATGGTGGCATTGCCCCAGGGCCTTTTTGGCCGTCGGGAAAAAATCATGTTTGTTATCACACCTGGAGCGTAATGCTCCAATCTGAGCAGATGCGCAGACAAATGCCACATACTCTTGCATACAAGGTTGGCTCAGCTCCATACGTGTCCGGTAAATGCTGATCGAGTCTCTTATAATTTGGCAGAGCTTGGCGTGGGGCTCTCGATCTGTGACTGGGAACGCATCCTCGACCAGCTCCTGGATAAGATCCTGGCAAATTGCTGCAGTGGCCTGTTTCAGAACGTTTCTGAAAATGCCTTGGCCGGAGATCTGCAACTGAAGGTAGTAACTGCCGATGGGAGAAGGGCCAGTGGCAGTGCTGTGAGACAGAGGATACGACAGCAAAAGTGAGGATGCATCGATGCGGGCCTTGCGAGTGTAGTATAAGGAATAGTCCGAGCGCGCTTCATCGGCATACGGAGTAAGGAGGGCGAGGAGAAATCTCCGGGTCCAGAGGTCGAGAATCTTGGTCTGGAACTCGGTGGGCATCATTGCACCCGGTGTTTGAGGAGTAAAAGATTGCAGCAATCTTAGGTTGGTATTGCAGGCTCGCCTAAGCTCGGATGCCAGCTTCAGCGCCTCCTGATACGGTATACTTGTGGCAGGGGAGTACAACAGATTCAGGATACGAATCCGAATCCTCTGTGTCTCGGCTAGGAGAATCTGCATGGTGGAATGTGTAAAGAAGGTACGGGGATTAGGGTTGCACAGCGTGGCTATCGAACCTAGGTCGGTATCGGACAAATTCGAGGGAAGTTCGGTGTCGAAACCACCATCGCTGGGCAGTGGGACAGGAAGTTTGGCATCTAGACTAGCCTGGAGCGAAAGCTCGAGCAGGGTCACCCAGAGCCGTCTTCGGACTTCAACCTCGGTACCGAGCATTGCAGGGTTATGGATGTGGGGGTCACGATGAAGGCCGAGTTTCATGGCCATCCGCACTAAACAGTCCTCCGATAGCCAGAAATGCCGATCACCGATGGAAGTAGGACTGGTCTGTCGACATAAAAGCAGGAGGCAACCGACCTGCAAGATATCGAGGTTGAGCTGGGCGTCAAGGACGATCTTGCGAAAAAGCCATTGCTGTCCGTAGTGCATCCACGCCAGTGCCCGAGGCCGCATGTCTGTCAACTGGCCTGCGGATGGCGAGGCGGGGGCGAACAACGTTCCGATTGCCATGGCCAGCAGCAACTTGCACAGAAAGACATCGCTCATGCTGTCCGGGCTGCTCCAATACTGTCTATACTCTTGATAGAATGAGGGGATGTGCAGTATGCGAATGGCCGACTCGAAAGTATTGACATACAGCTCCAGCAGCACATCGCAAGTGGCTCGTGGGGGGATTAGGCTTGACGCTTCAGGTGCTGTAGGGCCTGGAGACCAATAAAGCCATTCCGAAGGCATCTTTGACGTGGCTAGCAAGAGCTCGAGATCGCGGGTCTTCCTCCACATCCGTCGTAGCTCTTCAGAATCGAACCAGAACTCGTCAGGGTCACAGTGGAGTATTTCCATCCATGGCGCGGTATGTTGGTCCCGCAACTCCCCCGTCTGGCCCTGCATGTTAAGAGGAGAGTCGGACTCGGCCAGTATTCCAACCCCGGTCTCCGGAGGCGCGATTTCCCAGGCTAGAGGCTCCGACAAGGACGAGAGCGAATTGGGCTCGACGAAGATAGACGAGCTTGTCGGCAGTGCTGAAGGCACGTATTCCAATGAGAGATCGCTCTTTAGGGAGCCACTCCCGAATCCATGAAACTTGGTGTCGTTACTCAGCGGCAACTGCGGAGAATCATTCACGCTGAGCTGCGAGCCTGAGATGAATCCCGACGCTGATGTAGGTGGACTGATCTTGGATTGGCTAGTATTGGGACGCAAATGGTTATAAATACACCGCAGAGCCGCCTTCTCACAGTGGCGGCAAGGCGTCGCCTGGTCACATCGGATCTTCCGCCGTCGACATTCGGTGCAGGCCACAGCTGGTCTGCGGCGTCTGACCGGGGCGTTCCCCCTGCTATCTACGTGCATGACGAGATTGGGACCAATGCGATCGAAAGAATCGTGCTAAGAATGCGGCTGCAGACAGGCAACGTTGACAGTCGACGTTTGGATATAACAAGCCGGAGAAAGACTCTTCGAACGATGCCAAGTAGCCAGCCAAGTAGCAAGCCAAGTAGCCACCCAAGGCTGGGCGACCATAGCTTGTTAAATAGCGCCATTCGAGAAGCATATCTATTGCCATCGCCCTCGGCTACAGTGCGCAATAACCTCTATGGCGCCCGTCTTGGGATCTCCAGTGTCAGAAGGATTCTTCATCGCCCCCTCTACCTGCCGCCAGTAAGCACTAACAGGGCCCGGCGAGATCCTTCCCGTACAAAACAGTCCCAGCTGCACGCTTGGACCAATTGCTGTTATTTGGACCAATTGCCATTTGTCCAGTTGGCCCAATGATGAATGCAGCGAGCCTCATTGCTTCGTATCGATCTAACCCCTTCTGCCTGTCTGCTACTGGCTGGCAAAGCTTTTGCCGTCTTAGCTTGGGGGCGGGAGGCGGGAGGTCCAACCATTTTAACGTCTAGTCCCATCTATCGAGGGCTTCGGGATATTAAGGGGTGCGGCTTCCGGCATCGGCCGCAGCTCTGCGGCTGACCGAGCCCGAGCTCTATCTCGGTCTGGTCCTCGGCACCGAGGCCGAGGCCGACCTCCAGGCCGTTGTCGGTGCCGGGCTTTGGCTCGGCCTCGCAAACTAGGGGCAATCTAGTATAAATGCCCGACTTTCGATAGGTTATCGAAATGAATAACAGGAGTCTTGGTACAGGCACTCTGCTTCTACACAGATCTTGAGCGCACATCATGTCCTCTGTGCGCGAGAGTTCCAAGGATGAATCCATCGTCCATCCTCCAAAGGCACCCGAGTCTGAGCCCTTTCCAGACGGTGGAGCACGAGCCTGGATGGTGGCCTTGGGAGCTGGAGGTGTGCTCTTCTGTACTTTTGGATATGTCAATGCTTTTGGGTTCGTTCCCCTAGGACCTTGTATTCGATGTGCTAACCACGAGTGTAGCGTTTATCAGGATTACTACATCACCCACCAACTGAGCAACTACAGTGCGTCAGACATCGCCTGGATTGGATCTGTTCAGACATTTTTCCTATTCGGATCTGGTCTTGTTGGTGGTCCGCTATTTGATCGCTATGGAGCCAAAGTAAGCGATCCGCGCGATATATGAGCTTTTGACGTTGCTGACCAACGACAGGTCATCTGGGCCCCCGCGGTGCTGGTCATCTTCAGCGTGATGATGACCAGCCTCTGCACGAAATTCTATCAATTCTTCCTAGCTCAAGGCATCCTCGGCGGGATGAGCATGGGATTGTCGCTCGCCCCCGCGCTCTCCTCCACAGCGCAGTATTTTCAGAAAAAGCGCGCCGCTGCAATGGGCATCACCATCGCCGGGTCATCGCTCGGCGGCGTGATCTTCCCAATCGCCTTAGAGCAGATGCTCTACTCCTCATTAGGCTTCGCGTGGGCTGTCCGCATCGTCGGCTTCATCATTCTCGGGGTCATGTCCTTCGCAGTTTTGGGGATCCGCGCGCGTCTCCCGCCCAAAAGACAAAGATTTCTCAAACTCGAGGCCTTCAAGAAAACGCACTACGTCGCGACGCTGACCGCGGTCTTCTTTTTGAACGTGGGCATTTTCACCCCTTTCTTCTACCTCCCGTTATACGGCCAATCTCATGGCATGAGCACTGGCCTAGCTTTCTATCTCATAGCGATCCAAAACGCATCCTCCTTCTTCGGCCGTCTAGTCCCGGGCGTCATCGCAGACAAAATCGGGCCGTATAACATGCTGTCGACCGTAAGCATCATCACCGCCATAATCACCTTCTGCTGGATCCGGATGACCACAAATGCGAGCATCATCGTCTTTTCCGTCCTCTACGGCTTCTTCTCCGGCGGTATTATCGGTATAACGCCCGCCGCCATTGCCAACTGTGCCGGGCATCCTCAGGAAATCGGCACTTACATTGGAATGGGTATGGCTGTTATGTCGGTTGCAACTCTTATTGGTCCGCCTATAAACGGGGCACTGCTTAATGAGTACGGTGGCTTCCTCCAGGTTCAGATCTTTAGTGCGGCAGTGATGATGTTCGGGGGCGTTCTGGCCTTTGGAGCGAAGATGGTGGGAGGGAAGAAGGCTTTTGCAAAAGGATAGCTGGACTAATTGACGTCGTTTCCGTTCTTAATTGCCTTAAATACGGGAGTAGCTTTGTTTGAGCAGGGATATATACGACGTTCCATCTAGTACAGCATTTGAACTTATTAACTATTTTGATAGATTTCATTTTCTGGAGGTAAATATATAAGGTATCTCAAATTCAGAAAGTAGAAGAGTGTATATTATGATAACAGAGGGTAAAGGTATGAGAAAATTGTAAGTATTCAACGAAAGGATCCTCGGGAGAGCACCCTCTTATTCATGGATAGGTATAGGTAAATGCCTCCAGTCGGCAAAGCAAATCTTCTTATTCTTACTATATCTTCCTCTATAATACAATCACATGGATTTGACTAATGTCCATGTTCATGCTTATCAGGTAGTATTATCAGGTAGTATCTAAAACTCATATTCGGCATGGCGTCTGACTCCTGGCTAGTTTGCACCTGAAGCACTCACATCCACCGACTACGGGCCTTCGAGGTACTTAGGTACCCGACGCCGAAGCGAAAAACGGGTTGGCCTGGAGTCTGGACCACGTGTAGACGCGTCATAGCCCTACGCTATAAGACATTACTACTTAATGGCGTACTCCAGACGTGCCTTGCCGCTCCACCACTCCTACCTGACTAGACCGCAACCAGCGACCACGCCGTAGCCGGATTGGCGTACTACGTACGAGAGGGAGGGAGCAGGATGGAACACATATACTTCGGCTCCGTTGCTATCGTGGCCGGCCATCTCCATGGCCCTGTGTGCGCCCAGAACAAGAGGCAAATGCTGGTCACGGGAATAGGCGCTGAAATGGTATACGTTTTAGAATACTTTGTTGAAGCTGGCTAGGTAAGGTAATAACTATCACCCTAGACAGGATGGCTTCTAATCCACTAATATTGTTTTCTTTCGTCTACCGGACTTAGGGATTCGGGGCTCGAGTTCTAGTACCCCGACTTCTTCCCCAAGAAAAGCTGCAGCTACTGTAGATCAGAGCGGTGATTCAGCTAAATCTACTCGGGGATGCTGAGTTAGACATACATCATTCATAGCAGACTGGACTAATTCAACAAACCAGGGAGACAAAACATAAACAAACGAGACACAGATCAATTTAGTAAAGTATGCAAACTCAAAGAGACCCCGCTTCCCCCATATAAGGAAAACGAATAATCTCCCCTTTCATTGTCATTGCCTCCAAGTACCCTGTGATAAGTGGATCGATACCAGCTTGCAATGCGCGCTCAGTCCACTCGGCCATGGAAACCTCCTTGAAGGGGCACGCGAACAATGTCTCCATTCGGCCCTTGAAGTCCTTCATTGAGACCTTGTGCCCGCTGGAGTGGTGCCTGACTCGTGCGGCAGACTTGCTCTCCCTTGATTCAGCAGACAGAGCGTCTGCGGCGATCGTCGCAGCTACCCTGTGTACATCCTCGAAATCAAGATACCCTTCGAAGTTTTCAAAACGCGGAACACAGCGTGTGAGCTTGGAGTACTTCAGAAGAGCGTTCAGGGCATCCTCGTTTGGCGCTTCCTCACCGAACACTGCACACGGACGATGGATTGTAACAGGGAGTCCGGATGCAAGGTTGGCGACTGATTCAAGGAGCCGTTCACTGGCCCATTTGCTGGCGGTAAACCCCTCAGAGCCATCTGTATTGGGTAGGGAGGACGAAACTGAGGCTGGAGGGAGACTAGTGCTGCCGGAGAGCAAGGTCACGCGGTTGGACGAGATGAAATGGATGGGAATTCTACACAAAAGAGCGATGGCCGCCAAGAACTTTGTTGAGTCGACGTTTGAAGCGCGCAGCGAAGAGTAGTTGTTCAGGCAGTGTCCTGTGCTGCCGGCGTGGATGATGACGTCTAGGGACGATTGAAGAACTGCTATTTCGGTCTTGGTCAACCCCAGACTTGGCGTGAGGAGACTACCGGTGTAAATGCTGATCTTTTCTGACGCTGGGAGGCGAGGTATGTCCTCGGCAGGAACAGCTACGCAATGCACTCGTTCGACTAGTGGGTTGTGGAGGAGGGACTGAAGGATGTTTTTGCCGAGAAAACTGGTAGATCCGGTAAGCAAGATATCCTGACGGTCATGGGCCTTCGTTTGACGTGTTGAGAATTGGTTCTTGGCGGCATAAATGAGGTCTTGTGTCAGGGCTGTCTCAGAATCCCAATTGATCACTGTTGCATGGGACGCTTGATGATCTTCCTTTCGGCGACTGATTCGCCGCGCCATTTGGCCGAGAGTCGGAAACTGGTAGAGCTCTGCAACGGGGATAGAAACGCCAATGGATTCCTTGATAGCTCCCTGGAGTCTGACCAGTAACATGGAAGTTCCACCTCGCATAAAAAAATCCGAATCAGCGTCTAGTCGTGACGGGCCACCGGAGGCCGGGAGCACCTTCTCCCATAGCAGACGTAGCTCGCCTTCTGCGAGGCTGAGATGTCTTGCAGTATCGGTGCCTGTACCCGCCGCGCTCTCAGTGCGCTGAGTTGGCAGAGGCAGGGCCATGATAGCCTTCCTATCAACTTTCCCGTTGGCGTTGATTGGCAGGCGGTCCAGGGAAACGACTACGGATGGGAGCATGTACTGTGGCAGGGGAAGGTCTCTAGCGAGCTGCTGAAGTCTTGAGTTGTCGACGTTGTCTCCAAGAGGGACGACGTGAGCGACGAGCAATGGCGAACCCGAACCCGAACCAGAATGAACAGTTACGACGGCTTCGGACACCAGATCATTCCCAGTGGTGAGTATGCTGTTGGCAATCTCATCGAGCTCAATCCGCAAACCATTTAGTTTGACCTGATTGTCGCCGTCCATGCGGCCCATAAAAATCAGCGTGCCATCCTCCGTGAGACAACCCATATCTCCGGTTCTGTACATCTTCGTCCAACCGCGGGTAATGTCCTCTGGGCTAGCGAAGGGATCCCGAACGAATTTCGCGTCGGTCTGTTCCAGAGAATTCAGATAACCCAGTGAAACACCAGCGCCTCCGATGCAGATCTCGCCGGTGACCCCAATGGGCACTGGAGATCCGGAAGAAGCGTCCATGATATAGACCGAGTAGTTGGGCAAGGCCTTTCCAACCAGAGATCCATCGGTGGTACTCTGGTCCTTCATTTGGAGAGAGATGTCTTGGAACGTCGCAGCAGCAGTGATTTCCGTCGGACCATAGCAGTTGGTCAGCTGGAGATCAGGATGGTCCAGCTGACAAAACTGCTGAACCAACTGCCGCGAGACGACCTCGCCGCCCATGCAGGCATGTCTCCATGAGTAGGGCCTCTGGAGTTGCTCTAGGCCGAACCGAAGCAACAAGGAGTACTCCGAGGGCGTGGCAATCGTCAGCGTCACTCGTTCCTTTGCCATAATTGTGGACAGCGCAATGGGGTCTCCCCGCGCTTCCTTCGGTGCGATGACCAAAGTTCCACCATTGCCCAAAGCGCAGAAAGTCTGCACGACGGACATGTCGAATCCCAAAGAGCTCTGTTGCAAAACAACCTCCCTGCCGAGATTCAGTTTGTCGGTCTTCGCAGCAAGATGATTCACAAAGTTTTGCTGGCTAAGCAAAATGCCCTTGGGTGTGCCGGTACTGCCGCTGGTGTAGAACAGAAAAGATGCCGGATTTGATTGAGGCGCAATTGCTGGAACTTGCGCTTGGCCCGATTCACACATATCCTCAACATTTGCAAGTTTGGAGAACTTTCCAAGTTCCAGAGCAACGTCATGAGTTGAAGCGTGATACAAGACCAAGGAAGATTTGGAGCGATTGACGATGATACTCAATCGGGCCACGGGCAGTCGAGTGTCAAGGGGTGTATAGATGCATCCAACGCGCAGCAAGGCTAACATACAGGCAATGGCATCGATTGACGGATGAAGGAGAACACCAACGCTATCTCCAGCGGTAACACCTTGGCTGATTAACATCGCGGCGAGTTTCTCAACACTCCTGGTCAGCTGAGAGTAGCTCAACTCTGATTTCCCGTCCTTGATGGCAGTTTCCTCAGGGAAGGACTTCCGGATAGCGTCATATCGTTCCCATAGTGTGTTCGGCCAAGAATACTCAGCTCTAGGGCCCTTAGCGACGGCAAGGGCTTTCCCGGTTGACGGCTCAAGAGTGACTGGTAGCTGATTTACAGGAAGTGAAGGATTGTCGGACGAGGCGCGAAGGACGTCCATGTACATCTGTAGCAAGAGCTCTGTGGACTGCTCCGTGTACAGCTGTTTCTGGCTAGTTAGTTCTAACAAGCAAGTCCCCGTTGAAGTTTCCGTGATTCCGAAGCTGAGGTCGTATGGGTTCTTTGCATCGTCGGCGGCCGCAACCTCCATTGTGCCGTCTCCAAGGGGAACTTGGAGCATGGCGCCCATGCGGTAATTGACAGCAACCTGGAACAAGGGGCTGTGTTCTATGCTTCGCAAAACTTTCAAATCCTCGAGAATGAGATCAAATGGCGCCTCCGAGTTGGAGATGGCTCCTAGGATCGTGCGTTTGGTTGAGGAGACCAGATCTTGGAATGTGCTGTGCTCCCTCGTAGTGAAGCGGACCGGGAGAAGATTCAGGAAAAATCCCACGGTTCCTGAATGAGCTTCACTAGTTCGGTTTGCATCCACCACACCAATGCAAAGATCTTCTGTCTTCAGCAAGCGGCAGAGGATGCTTTGGATAACGGCTAAATGGAAGTGGAAGGGGGTGACGCCCAACGACTGACTGACAAGCCGGATGTGCGAAACAAGCTGCCGATCAATCTGGACACTGATGACATGACTATCATAACTGGTGAGCGGCTTGCGAGAGCTCGTCTGAGCCATTGGCAGCAGTGGCATGACGGAAGGTGGTGGCGAGTGCTGTTTGCGCCAGTACTCGAGTGGTCTGGTGAAGTCTCCTCGCTGGGCTGACTGAAATTGCTTCTTTGACCAGTCGATATATTCCATTTCGATCGAAGGGAGCGGTCTCAGTCGATATGCTAAGTCCAGATCTCGCAGGAAAAGGTGCCAGCTCACCCCGTCCATGACAATATGGTGGTATCCGAAGATAATGGTATGCTGCTCGGGCGACAACGAGACAACAGTGACCGCGAACGTTTCCCCTTTCTGGAGATCCCAAACTCGACTGCGCAACCGGTTATATTCTTCTCTGACTGTCTGCTCGCTTCCAGAAGGAATATGTTTGATGGAACTGTACGACGGCGAAAGGACTCCTTGCATAAGTGTTTCCTTATCTGAGTCCATAAAAAAGCATGTTTGCAAAGACTGATGATGGCAGATAGTTCTGTTAAGGGAACTGACGATTCGTGAAGCAGGAAGATTTCCTCTAACATCATAACGGACGGTAACATTGTACGTTGTTGGATCATGAAGATACTGTGTCAGAAACCATAGTCTCGACTGGGCAAAGGAGGCAGGCTCAGCGCGAATCATAGTTCGCTGAAATCCTCGGCCGAGAGGATCTGCGTCGACATCCAGAGGCACTGGAGTATTCGGTTTGATATCAGGTGTAGTGGCTTGGATACTTGGGCTGGTGTGGCTGCTTGATGACGAAGAATTTCCCCGCGAGTCATCACCTTGGCTACTTGATTCGTAGTCTCCATTAGCAGCATCGGCTTTGTCAAGAGCGTCATTATCGATAATGGTTGCATTACTGGATGGATGACTTTTTGTCTCAGGCTTCTCCGTCATGTTGGGCGCAACCGTGTCTTGCTTCTCCAGCTGAAGAGCCAGAAATTGTCTGACAGCATCCTCGCAGATCTGAGCTGTGGTATCCCCGGACAGTACCTTGAGGACTGGAACATCAATGCCAAGCTCTTTGATGAACCAGCGTCTGATTTCAATGGCCAGCAAGGAGTCACATCCCAGGTCAATAAGGGGAACGTTCAGATTGATACTATTGGCAGGGAGCTGCATCATCGATTCGAGTTTCCTTGCGAATGCCTCTTGCACGATAGGTATGACTGCTTCTCCAGAGACCGTCGACCTCAAGAGCTGTTTCACGTCTGCTGCAGCTTCCACCGTCGTAGCCGCCGGCGTTTCTTGAAGCAATGGCCGGGAGACGTAATGCGAGAACATAGGATTGTGTTCCCAAGGGGGCCGCTTAGTCGCGTTGGGTGAATCAATAAAAGGCTCTAAACCCAAGATAATTTCGTGCTGACGCGAGCTGTTATGCGGACTAGCTAGAATAGTTTGTGCCATCGCATGATGGATATCTGATTCCGACAATGGCAAAAAGAACAGCCTGCGGAGTCGTTCCTCCATTGCTTGACCCCTGCGAGCAACATAACCTACATCGGTGACTAGCCCTATGTGTAAGACGGACGCTGCCAGACCCTTCTTGCGGCGGTTGGCGGCAAGACCAGAGAGGAACATGTTTGCAGCGTGGTAGTTGGATTGGCTGCATTGCCAATGATACTCGCCAAGGAAGAGAAGAGGACGAAAAAGTCGAGAGAGTCGTCCTGGAAGATGTCGTCCAGAATCTTAGACCCGTCGACCTTGGGCGCGAGTGGATCATTGAGGGTATCAACGTCCATTTCAGAGAAGAGTCCATCCCGGAGAACCATGCACGCATTGAAGACTCCGGCAATTGGCGGCATTGACAATCTGATATTCTCAACCAGAGTACGAACAGCATTTTGGTCGGTGATATCGTTCCGGAAAACTCGAATATCGGCACCACTCCTGCGCATGTCTTGCAGCAGTTCTTCGCCGACGTTTGGATTCCGGCTCGTCAGAGCAATATTTCGAGCGCCATTGTCAATCATCCAGCGGCACAACGAAAGACCAAGGTCTCCTGTCATGCCAGCAAGCAGATAAGTGGCGCTTGATGAGAATAGCTTTCTCATGCTAAGCGGCTGAAGCGTCAATTCAACAGTGTCGACCCCTGTCCAATCAACCATCGGCAGCTTGGAGGGTGTAGCAAGGGGTAGGTCTTTGACTCGGATGCTCGGTCCAATACTCGAGGAACTTACATGGGCAAGAGCGGCAGAATATGCAGGGCCCAGAAGGCTGCCATCGAGCTGATGGAGCGTCATATTGAGCACCCTGCAGTTCCTCGAGAGACAGGCTATGAGGTTTTCAGGTAGTTCACCCGTACAGTCGATGAGGGCGTCGAAGTCCTTCGGCAGACGAGACTGGATGGCACGGCGCGAGGCTCTGGAATGGATATAAACCCAGTCACTGAAGCAGCTCGCCTTGTCAGCGGAAACGAATGAAAAGTGGCGTCCCGTTAGCAGCAGTGCTTGAGCAAAGTCGTGGCTGGGTTGATACACCAGTATTCTATTCGATGCTGGAAGGCGGTTGCAAATGTCTCTTGCGAGGAGTTGGCGGCCTGTCGCTTCAAGCATCGCGGCATCACAAGGCTGGTCCTGATCCAATGCGAAGACCATGTCGTTGGGAATGTCAGCAAGATTTGCGTTTGAGGTGGACAACGCCAGAGCCGGGAGACCGTTCTCCCTCAAGTCACCACTGCACAAGTAGCATGGTGTACCGCCACCAAACGCAAGAGGGAGAGAACGATGAATTCGGAGTCTATTGTGGCCGCGCTGAACGGGGCCGTCTACCATGCATGCACCCGGTACTAGGCGCAGAGAACCCGCAGAATCTTCCATTTTCACACACGTAGTCTCGATATCGACTGGCTTTGAGATAACTCGCCGACTAGCGTTGTAGGTCTCGTTCATTTGCGTCATCGGAAGGACCCGAGGAATAAGGCGCCGTCCGTCTTGGACTCGAATTTCTAGCTCTGCTGCCCACAGCGTATTCTCAGCCGCAGTCAAAGATCCAGTTCTCAGTTGCAGTAACATCTGAGAAAGGAGTTGTGCACATGCAATAGGATTCTCGACAGCGTCAATATCGACGAACAGGAGGTTCAGACCAGGGACCTCCGTTCTCATTGCTCGTCCAAGGCCAACTGTCATGTTGACATGCGGGTTCTGGCTTTTGGCGCTGTTAATGGCCCAGACAACATTCTTTGTCCCGCTCAAGACCTTCTGCAGAGCCAGCAGTGTCTCACTGGTCATGGTAGTGGAGAACAAAGGCTGGTCCAGCTCCTCAAGGCAAATAATGTTTTCGAATTCAGCCAGCTGATCCAGCTGTTTGGTTTGAATTCGATCCCATACCTCGACACGGCTCGTCCAGGCCGAAAGGTAGCGACGAATTTCGTGAATGACATTTGAATGGGTCCGGCCTCCAATGATCAGAACGTCAGCTGCTGGGAGTAGCGTCTTTGATAAGACCGGATCTCTGAGCATTTGTATTTTCTCATCAATGGCCTGGCTCACCATGAGTGAGAAAGAGTGCTTATATTCATCCAACATATCCGGCGCCAAACAGTCCAACCCAGAGAAGCCAGTATCGAGAAGTAGCTGGTTCCATTGCTGAGCCGATATGGCGGGTGACAGGACACGTCCGTCATCCACACCGTACCACCACCCTGGAAGACCACCCATGATGAACTGCGTCCGCAAGACATCTGGGCCAGTAATCTCCATCAGAACAAGATAGCCGCCGGGTTTGAGTAGGGCCCGAGCATTTTTCATGGTCTCTTCCAGCTTGCGTGTGGCATGGAGGACATTCGCGGCCACGATGACATCGTAACCATGCTCGTCAAATCCTTGAGCGCCAACTTCCTTTTCGACATCCAAGACCTTGAACTGGATCTTTTCTCTTGCATCTTCGAACTTCTCAGCCGCAGCTTCGAAGAACGCGGGGGAAATATCGGTGTAAGTGTAAGATCCATAGCGGCTCCCAATTCTGTCGAGGATGCTCCGGGTCGTTCCACCAGTGCCAGCGCCGATTTCCAGGATGTTTGCGTGAGGATACTTGAACGTGATCTGCTCCAGAGCGTCCGAGACAGCATTATTAATGACAGAAAAGCCATATCCTTCCATATAAAAGCGGTTGAGCATGTCATCCTGGACCATAACCTCCAGAAGTTGTGTGTCTTCACGGACAACGGAGGCCAAATTCTCTCCAACGGCGTGAATGAGTCGCATATCGACACGAGACGCATAGGGCTCGCTTACCGCGAGGATTGTTTCCCAATCATCTTCAAGCCATTCTGGCTTTGCAATGGGATGTTGTCCACTGCGCACGGAGGAGACCTGGAACCTGACGGCGTCAAACATGCGCTGGTGGTACCACTGGAACTGGGCGATCTCCTCTGCGCCGACTTCTTGAAGAAGGTTCTGCCAGTAAAACAAGGACACTCGGTCCAAAGCCTCTACCAGAGGAGTATCGTCTTCAGTTGCCCGGCTGGTCACTTCAGAAACACCCAATGAGACGTCAGGACCCCAAACCGTCTCGGAGAATAAGCATCTGTCGTTCTCCGGCTGAGGTTCTGACATGGATTTCATGGAGATTCCTTCAACCTGGATGGCAGCATGCTGGGAATCTATCTGATAGAGCTGGATATCTCCCTTCAGCAGTGTCGAGTTCGATACGGTAACGAACGCATCCGCTTCCATTTGAACCTCATCTTTTGCGCTTCTGTAAGACACATTCGGGTTTACGGCAAGTCTCTCAATGTGAATGGGCAGATAAGGGGCCCAGATCTCTCCACTGGCGGGGGATGAAAAAGCTGTGTAGACTGACTGGAACGCAACATCGAGAAACCCAGGGTTGACAACGTAGTTGTCAATCTGCATATCCTCACCCCAAGCAGCCTTGACCGATGAACAGCCGAGGGAACGCTTTCCATGCACCAGACCACGGAAAATACCCTGGTAATCCAGGCCAACGCTGTTCATTGCATCGTAGAACCTCCCCATATCTACTGGTACATTGTTCGATGGCAGCCGGGTTCTTTGCGGCAGGGCCTCGGCTGCCGGATCGCCGTAGTTGATGATGAGACGCCCTGTGCATGCTTTTACCAAAGGCTCGTTGCCCTCCGCAGAGCAAAAGTAACACGCGAAGTCTGCTTCCAGTCGATTTGTATCATTCCTCCCTTCTTTCGCGTCGATCACCCGGGCAGTGAAGGCCGTCTCGATACCTGCTTGCTCTGAAATGACCAATGCACGGCGCAGAGAAACATTCTCAATCTCGAATAAAGTGGCCGGACGACCTTCTGTCAGCTCGCGTGCTGCCTCCAGTGCCATAGCCACATACCCAGCGCCAGGAAACAAAACCTGACCTTGAAAGACGTGGCCCCTGATCCAAGGCAGTTCGCTGAGTCGCAGAACATTTCGCCATCTCCGGCTGTCATCGGAATCATCCGGTACTCGACGACCTAGTAATTCGTGTGGTGTATCCTGTCGCAGCCGATACTGGCGGGAGATACGAGATTCTTTCCAGTATAGCTTGCTGTGATCCCAACAGTAGACTGGAAGATCTTTGAGCACTTGGGGCCGCAGACGATCAGCTCCTATGAAGCCTTTGCGGTATCCACTCATGTCGACATAGTCCGGGCCAAGTCGCGACCAAACAAAACCGACCCCGCCAGAGAACGCCTCGATTTCATTGTCACCGCGGCGCATGAGTCCAGCGTAGGCCGGGATAGGTCCATAGACTGCCTTGATCGTTTGCTCCACTGGCCCTTTTAGGGCTGGATGTGGGCCCAGCTCCACGGCAACATCGAAGGGCCCTCCGTTCCAGATAGAAGTCTCCACTGCTTGGGAGAACAAAACCGGATTGCACATGTTGTCCACCCAGTACTGGTCGGCCAGGGTCGATAAATCTCCCTCTAGCAGTTGGGTGTCGCCGCGGACGCTGGATATCCACACACAGTCCTTTCGGGGCGGACTGACCTTGATCTGGCAGGCTTGCAATGACTTCAGGTATCGCTCAGCACATGGTTGCATATGATGCGAATGGTAAGCGGTGTCAGTTCGCAGGATTCGCGCAAATTTCTTTTCGGCTTCGAAAAGCTGCAGTGCCTCCTCAATGGCATCGATGTCCCCGGAAAGTGTAACGCTCTGCGGGGAGTTGCTTGCAGCTGCCGCAAGGCGACCTCTCCATTGAGGCTGCGCGCAGAACTCTTCTGCTTCGTCAAAGGACATGGCAGTAGCCATCATGCGACCGGCTTGGCCGCGCGCTCCAGCAGCGAGTTTGGCGTAGTAGCCACGGTAGTATGCAATCTTGATTGCGGCGTCAGCATTGATAATCCCAGCTGCGTATACCGCAGCAATTTCGCCTGAGGAGTGGCCCACTACAGCATCCAGTTTGATGCCCGCCGAGTGAAGCATATCCACTAGTCCTATCTGTAGAGCGGTACAGAGCGGCTGTGATAGGGCTGCTTCGCCGATGCGAGACTCGTCGGCTCCCTTCACGAGCTCATCCAACAAAGACCATGAAGGGCTGTCATGCAGTGTGGCCAATGCAGCCTGGCATCGCTCGATAGCTGCACGGAAGACATGATTCTGCTGTAGGAGAGAGAAACCCATCAAAGCCCATTGAGCACCTTGGCCAGTGAAGATACCAAGGATGCCGGGAGTTTCGGTGGGATTCAGCGGCTGGTATTTTATCCCGGCTGTCGAGCTCGTGGTTTCTTCGGACTCAGCCACGAACCGATCCATAAAGTTGAGCAATCGCTGGACGGTACCACCTGTGAAGAAGGCTTTGACTGGCAAGACACTCCGCCGAGCGTATAACGTCCACACCAGACTTTCCAGATCAATTGACGGGTCAGATCTGATCCGCTCCGCCATGTTCTTGACATTAGCAACCAGGGACGAGCTGGAATTGGCGGAGAACAATAGAGGCCCAATGAAGAGGTCGTCAGGCGTTATGGTAGCCTCCCGTACTGGACTGCTCAGCGCGTCGTATCCTTCGATGATGGCATGAGCGTTTGTCCCGCCAAATCCAAAGCTGTTGATACTAGCGCGCAGGGGCGATCTGCCAGTATCCGGCCAAGGTATCGGCACTGTTGGGATTTCAAGACGGTCACAAAATGGTATGACTCTGGGATTTGGCTCGTGAAAATGCATGTTTGGAGGGATGGTGCGATTCTTGATGGCGAGAACAGCCTTGAGGACTCCAGCAATGCCTGCACAGCCTTCTAGATGGCCAATGATCGTCTTCACAGACCCGACGTACAGCTTGCCGTCAGGTATAAGCGTATTAGAGGCTGTTCTTGTTTCAGTGGGGAAAAACGCATCGTGCACAGCGCGCGCTTCTATGGGATCTCCAGTAGCAGTGCCTGTTCCGTGGCACTCGAAGTACTGGCATCGATCCCGAATAGGGTCAAGGCCTGCATCGCGGTATGTTTGTCGAATAAGTTCCGTTTGAGATTCTGCGTTGGGCATGGTGATGCCCTTGGTACGACCGTCGGAGTTGACACCTGTGCTGCGGATGACTGCCTCGACGTGGTCGCCATCCATAATGGCTCGACTTAGCGGCTTAAGAACCAGTACACCGACCCCTTCTCCCCGAGCGTATCCATTGGCATCCTTGTCCCACATCCTCGAACATGAGTCAGGGGACAGCATATGCAGGCTCGATTCAGCGATATACATAGCCGGGTCGAAAATCAAATTTGCGCCGGCAACAATGGCGGCGGTTGCATCACCGGCGCGAAGGCCCTGAACGGCCTGATGCAGAGCAACTAGTGAGCTCGAGCAGGCCGTGTCAATAGTCACTGACGGCCCCTTGAGATTGAAAAAGTATGACAGTCGATTTGAAAGAATACTGATGGCAGTTCCGGTGGCGTTGTATGTAGGTAGCACTTCGGGATCTCGCAGCTGAATGTTGCTGAAATCTGAGTTCATCACACCCACGTGAACGGAGGTCTTGGAACCATTCATGGCTTCCAAGGAGTAGCCAGCTGCCTCAAGAGCCTCAAAGGCAGTCTCCAACAGTAGTCGCTGTTGGGGATCCATCCCTTCAGCCTCACGAGGGTTGATATTGAAGAAAGAGGCATCAAACTGACGCGGGTCTTCTGACAACAAGTACGACGTCCCGCGTACGTCTGTGCTGCCGTGATGTTCTCCATCTGGATGATAGAACCGAGCGAGGTTCAGTCTCTGGGGAGGAAAGGTCTTGCGAAGGTCGATGGGTTCTTTTAACCGGGTCCAGAGCTTTGAAGGGCTGTCTGATTGCCCAGGAAACCGACAAGCAGAGCCAACAATGGCGATCAAGTCCTGCATGTTGGGGGAGTAATGTATGTTTATGCACAGTAACGAAGAAGAGGGCGGCAAGTATCAAGTAAAACTGGGGTTTCGATGGCAGTCGCTTCGACTGCCTCGTAGCCGCCTGGTGGTAGAATGTTTCTTGAAAGGTTATACATCCAGCTGGTACCTATACTGCATCACCAAGGTATACATAGGTCATCCGCAACGCAGGAAGAGTGGGTCCTCGTATACAGCCCTAATTGCTGCGATAGATGTCGGGTCAGCCCGCCCGCCGGCGACATTGGGGCCGAAACAGCGGGATAGCGGGATATTCAGCGGGATAACGGGAAATCCAAGCGATACCCACAACGGTATCAACGGTAATCCGAGGTGCTCAGATAGCTATGAAGCATTCTCCAGAGTAAAATAAACGGGCTGCCCTTGGTTTGCGGAGAGCAGCTTGGTAGTGGCTTTCCGTATCCGCTACCTGTCACCATTATCTTCTGCAATGATGAGTCTGGCCAGCACGCTTCCGAGGGCGAGTTTCGAAACTCTCCTGCAGCATACCAACTTTATGGATGGCATAAAATTCGTTTTCTTTGCGTTTGTGGTGTATTCCTGCTTCACGATTGCAGTAGGCTGGGTCGTTTATGAATGGAAACGCAAGGCGCACGGGTGTGGCAAGATCCCCCGATACCCTCATCGTGACCCATTCTTTGGATTCGACATCGTTTTTGGTATGGCCAAGTCCCTGCGCAACGACTACTTCCTCGTCTGGCTCAATAAAGTCCATGAGAACCTGCCAAAGACCTTCTTAGTGAACTTTGTCGGTACCCGGTTCATCTACACCATTGAGCCTGAGAACATGAAGAGTATGTCTGCAATCAACTGGCAGGACTTTGCCGTCGGTCCAATGCGGCGCAATAACAAGGCGACTGCTCCGTTTGCGGACAAAGGCGTCAATACTGTTGATGGACATGAGTGGGAATTCAGTCGATTTCTGATCAAACCATTCTTCAAGCGGGAGACATTCACAGATACCAGTCGTCTAACCCTGCATGTTGACCGTGTCCTGGAACAACTGCCAGCGGACGGTGAAACAGTCAATATCCAGCCACTCATTCAACGTTGGGTAAGGGCCCCCTTTCCGTTGCTTCGAGGTGCGAATATCTAATACCGTGGTCCAAAAGTTCCTTGACGTGACCACCGCGTCTCTCTTTGGGGAGTCGATCGAGTCTCTAGTCTATCCGGAGAGAGCCCCTATATGCTGGGCCATGGTGGACGTTCTCCGGGGTCTCCGTCTGCGACTTCAGTGGTACAAATACCTCTGGCTCTTCCGCCACCAGGCATGGCTTGATGCTGTGGAAGTAGTCCATAGATATCTGAACGCACACATTGACCGAACGTACAAAGAGCTCGATGAGTATAAACGCCAAGGCAAAAACCCAGAGGCGGCCGATCGCAACGACCTGTTGTGGTATATGGCCAGCAATCTGCAGGACAAGGAAGCCCTCCGGTCCCAGATCTGCTTGATCTTTGTGCCAAACAACGATACGACCTCCATATTCATTAGCCATATCCTATGGAACCTTGCCCGTCATCCAGGGATATACGAGAAATGTCGCCAGGAGGTACTTGCGCTGGGCGACGCAGAGTTATCATTTTCGGTACTGCGGAATATGAAATATCTCAACGCTGTCCTCAACGAGAGTATGTAGCTTGTCCTCTTCCCACCTCCACATCTGTGACTATAAGGCTGACATCTATGAAAGCGCACCGTCTTTTCCCCAACGGGGTAACTCAGGTCCGGAAATGCATCAGAGATACTACCTTGCCCGTTGGAGGGGGCCCTGATGGCAAGCAACCAATTTTTGTCCGTAAGGGGGATGTCGTCCAGGTCAACAAGAATGTCATCCATCGAGATCATGATATCTGGGGCCCCGATGCAGAGGATTTCCGGCCCGAACGTTGGGAGAATTTGCGGCCCTACTGGAACTTCGTTCCCTTTGGTGGCGGGCCCCGTCGCTGCCCGGCTCAGATGCTGGTGACAGCGGAAGCCAGCTACTTCCTGGCACGGCTGATGCGCGTCTATAAGCGGATCGAAGCCAGAGATCCAAACCCTTATGTGGGAGTGATGCGCGTGGGACCTTCAAACAAGACTGGCGTGCATATTGCGCTGTTCAAGGAGTAAGAGAAGCAAATAGCTCTAGGAATTCTGGTTGTAGATAGCTTTTTTCGTAGTCGGAACTTTGCAGCAACGATGTCTTCAAAGAGGTTCCCGTTGTGAAAATACCAGCAGTGTGCCATTTCTGAATAGTTGCAAGAAGGCAATAATCGCCTACGTGGCAATGCAGACCTTGTCCGCCTTATTATGGACACTATTATTGTCAGATTTATTGCCTTAGAACACATCACAAATCTCTTGATTGTTGCCCAGAAGGCCTTGCCTCTTGTGGTGTTCATAAGAATCATCAAGAGAGCTTACTGAGCTTGCTGAGCTTCATTATCAAGATATCGTTCACAGGTATTTCCCCGCTGTTTTCTTGCAGTACGCCAGGGACAGCAGCTTACTCTTCGCAGATATAAAAGCAGACGTGTTTTTGTCAACCAGCACGATCTCATTGTCTAGAATATAGTTGACCAAGTCCAGCTTGGGGATCTAGAAGGGCAGCTCAAATCTAGCCAGGGTGCGATTCGTCCCTTGCGAGCTAGAAGTAAAGGAGTTGGAAACGCATAGAGCAATTGCGCGCCTGCATCCGACACGAGAAACATCGTCTAAGTGCTCCAACTACATACCTTCCTCCCTCAGTCATGGCACAAGAGTGGTAGTCATTCCCCTCTGTTAAGCGTTGGGTACGCATGCCTCTCAGAAACCGGCGCATTCGCAAACCGCCTTGTGCAATGGTTGATGCTGCAACTTTGCAGCCGCGTGCGAAACACTATATTGTACGTTTCATCAGGGTTGCAGCACCAACCTATGTTAGTTTGTTAGATTGGGGTCACTTTAGTGTTTATTTGGATGAGGTTTTTTGCATTAAAGGCGATAGATTGTATTCGCGATTGGGTGGGTCAGACATCTCTGCTCGGGCTGGCTTTGCGGATAGTAGATACTTCTGGTAACAGGATGAAATCAAGCAGAGAGCAAGATATAAACCAGGAAGGAAGCTATCAAAGATAACTGGGTGCAGACATCGAATAATGAGGACTCGCCTGGCACTAGAAATTCCTATCGCGGCTTATGCTTAGTTCGTGGCAAAAGGGTGAATCTTTCATATATAAATCAAAGAACTAAGCTCAATAATCAATTTACAAGGCACTTCTCTCTTGCGCTTGTACATGATTACCCAAATGTTCAGAATCAAAACCACTGGCCTGAGCTATAATTCGATCAGCTTCTTCCTGACTGCGGACGCTGTCACCATGCCATGAAACGAAGCCGTCTGGTCGAACGAGAACAAGAGAAGCCCCCCAGACTTCATGAGCATGCATTTCCCCTGGCAACTCAACAACCTCGAGAGGCAAGGCTTTCTTCCGAGCCGCTTCTCTCAGCTGCTCAGTCGACGCGTTCAGTCCTTCACCCTCCGGAAACGCAACGAGCGTGAAACCGTCACCGAACAGACGGGACACGGGCGTTCCGGTGGTCAAATACACATGAGGGGCTCGGTAGCCGGGCATGGTGCATGGTGTGTACTTTCTAGGATGAAACTCTGGCGGGGAAAGCTCTGCATCAAGAGCGCCAGGGACACAAATATTGGAAACATAGCGGTATCCCATCTCCACCCCGATGCTTTGGTTATGGCCATCATGTGTTTGGAGATAGGAGTGCATTGCTCCTCGCAATTCAGCGCCGGTCTCGTTGTTCAGCTCGATCATGTGGGCGTCGAGGCCCAGTTCGGCCGACATCTTCATCAAGTTGCCCATGTGTACCTTTGACCACTGCAGAGCCAATTCTCCGACGGGCCGGCGCTCTTTCTCATAGGAAAGAAGCGTCGCAGGTCCAGCCCAGCCTTGTATCACAGCCGCCAACTTCCAGCCTATGTCGTATCCGTCAGCGATACCAGTATTCATTCCGTAGCCTCCCGTTGGCACGGTCTGGTGGCATGCATCTCCCGCGATGAATATACGGTGCTTAGGCCCTGCGTAAGAGCGCGCAAGTGCAACGCTCGGCGTCCACGTCGAGCGAACAAGCACCTCGTCAATCCTGATGGGAAAAGGCTGGCCACCCATCCCACCTAGAAGGTCATAAACGATTTCCTCCGACGAGAGCTGAGTATGATCCACGTCGGGCCGCATGAAACGATGAACGGTCCAGGTGTCGACTTCGTCCTGTGCGATGACGGCCCCCTTGATGGACCCGCCATCACTCGCAGCATTGGGGAAAAACAAGTGCCAGAATTGGCCTTGCTTTTGGATGCGCGAGAGATCTCTTGATTTGAAGTGCACGAGTACGGCGTAGCCATGACTAACATTTAGTCAATGATCTGACTTCCTGCCTGTCGTGTCAGATATGTAGGTAGATCAGTACTTACATCGGGCCCCCGTCCAAGGGGATTTCCAGGCTCTTGCGTATAGCACTGTGGGCGCCATCGCATCCGATCACAAAGTCCGCGCTGACTTTCCACACTTCACCCGTATCCGAGTGAATGGCTTCCACTTCCACCCCATGGTCAAGTTCGCGCGCCCCTTTAACCTTCCACCCAGCACGGAAATCAATAAGCGGATTCTCCATCCCAAGCTCCTTGAGCCACGCCTCAAAGATCTCCTGCGAAACGCGCAACCACGGTTCTGACGGCATACTCCCATCATTCTGCTCTCTAATCCTCCTCCGGTACTCGTCAGGGCTCGGCAGATCCCATGCGGTGATCGCCTTGTCGGCATGCAGCCCGCTCGAAAAGAGACATGTAAACGGGTAGTGTGAGGGCACGGCGACATTGCGCAGTGCGTCTGCGATCCCTAGTCTCTGGTATATTTCCATCGACCGAGAATTCGTGAGGTCCATCTTCGGCCACTTGGTTGTCGTCAGGTTGCGCTCGAGAATCACACTGCGCACCCCGTACTTGGCTAGGGTTGTGGCCGTGATGAGGCCGACAGGGCCGCCGCCCACGATGAGGACAGTTCCTGGATTGAGGCTTTCGGTAGGCATATTTCTTTCTAGTAGATGAACTAGGTAGCTATCGGAGCGATTCTCTCCAACTATCTAAGAGGCACCCTAGCATGGCTAGTTTAAATGGTTTTGCACACCTTTCCTGTCAGTTGAGTACTTGGAAGATAGCTTGAGACAGCTGCTGTCCGTCTCCTATTCTCCGGCCCGGAATATTCACGCGCGCTGCCCCGTTTGCCCTCGGGATTTGGAGTATGGATATGTAAGACTCACGCTGCTCGGGAAATACGTTTATTGGACATTCAGCCGCATTGAGGCACATCAACTCCATCCTAGATGTAGATCTCTTGATGCTCAGAATACTCCACATGATGACAGGTGCTGTCTGAACTAGGACCTACGCAAGCGTATGCTCTGCTTGCAACGCTCCTCTTATCTTTTCTCCTTACATAGGGTTCCTACCTAATCTTTGAGTTTTTTTATGCCGAACATGAGTAGCATAATATCTCTACAAATGCGAAGTGCAAATCGTAATAACATAGAATAGCATAGCATAGCCTAGCCCTTCCTCCTTAGTGACTCGCGACCTCATACACAAGCTTCCTCCCCGAAACCTCTCCCTTCTGCAATAATTCCAATCCCCCCGGGATACCATTCCACCCGCCAGCCTTCACATCCGATGTATGCGGCCTGATCTCACCCGCATCAATCATCCTCTGGGCGATCTGGAACCAGCTCTTCGCAAACTCCAGGTCCTGCGGACACGCATCCCGTTTAAACGGCCTCTTCCACGGAATCGGCTGGTTGTACATCGTTACACTGAGCACCCAGTTCGGCTTGACACTGCGTCGTGTATGGCCCCGGATGGGGAACGGGTCGAGGCTGAGGTACCGACCGCCGGATGGTCCGATGGCTTCGTAGCAGACGGCCATCGACCGTGTGTCTGTAATGCAGTCGAGCGCGTACCAGAGGTTTCCAGAGGAGAAGTCGCGGATTTGACGCCCGCACGTTGGGGAGTGGTAGTCGAAGGCTGCGGTTGCGCCGAGGGATTTGACCAGGTTGAAATTATGGGGCGAACAGGTGGTAATCGCGGCATAGCCGGAGCTGCAGTGGTAGTTGGGTTAGTGACCTTCGAATATTCGATAGTCTGCCGTACTCCCCGTGTCTGGAGATAGGCGTCGGATCGTATGGCGTGCCTACCGCGTAAGGATCTGGATCGCAAGCGTCCCAGTCGCCGTGGACCCCCCGTAAACTAGAACATACGGCGACTTGCCAGCCTGTTCAGGCTTCATGGGCAATCTCAAACAGTGATATAGCGACATCCCTACAGTCGCCAGCCCTACACCTAACGTCGCAGCTTCATTGTAGTCCATATGCTCAGGAATCCTAAGCAGTAGATCCGCCGGCACGGCAACGTACTCTGCGAATGCACCATTATCCAGCCTATTTGGATTATTGCCGAAAACGCAGCCGCAGACTCTGTCGCCGATGCTGAAGTTGAAGTCATTGGCGTTGGAGCCTGTTGCAACGATCTTGCCTGCGAAATCGCAGCCCAGAGTTGCGCCGATGGTGGGCGACATTTCGGCTGATTTGGCGTCGAAGGGGTTCAGCGCAATACTTTTGACGCAGACGAGCAGTTCGTTATCTTGGAGGGATGGGAGGGGAGATGAGACTGCAGCAATGCGTCCTTCTGGTGTGATTTTTAGGGCGGTTTGTTGCTTGGGAGGGATCATTGTGGCCCGAATCTGAAGTAAAGATACCAAGTGAATAATGAGGAGTCCTACAATTGAATATTGATGTAGCTGCCTCCTGTTTCCTTAGTATACCAACACCTAGTCGGTCCCTTTGCTTCTCGTATCGGGAAATCGGGGAATTGCCCATGGCCCCCAACACTAGGATTTCGATTTCCCGAGTCCATCTCACCCTTTCCTGCGCATATCCACTGTGGCCGGGATAACGGCGACGTTTCGGTTTATTGCGGAGATTCACAATGACGATTAAGATCAAAGCCTCCTGGCTGAGCACCTTCGTTATAAGCATTCCCGCGTGAAGTTTTCCATCCTAGACACGTACCTATCTGGACGCCTTCTTCTCCAAAAATGGGTTTCGTTAATACTCTAACGCAGGCATCCGATCAGGAGAACCAGAGGCTGAGGGCCAGTCCTCAGGTCTTCAAGTTGTTTGTCCTAATACTATTTGTCCTGCTTGTACTCAAAATCCGCAGGCACCGAGCGAACAGAATCACCAACCAATACGGCAGGCAAATCTGCGAGCTTCATGGAGACGCCCGCGTGGCGAAGTTCGCTTTCAGGTAAGAATCTGTTGTATATCGCGGTCGATATCTCGCAGCGCATGGGCGGGATCTAGCTAAGAAATGGTCATCAGCAAGCAGCTCTCCGATCAGGGCAAGGCTCTCGCTGGAGACGAGCCGTTTATCATCCGCAATGGTCGAGCAAGAGAGCTGGTGGTGACCAAGCCAGAGCACATTTATGACTTCTACAAGGGTGATACTAAGCGTATGCCTCCCTGGCACCCTGAACCCCAGCCAGGTCCCTGAGGTTGGATGGGGTACTGATACGGGAGTTGCAGATCATCCTAAGCCACTGTATCTGAATATGGGAAATTACTTTAGCGGGTAAATCGCTCCCTTCCCTTCCGCATCTACAATAACTAGCTTGCTGTGAACACTAAGACGCAGCCTGCAGCCTCCTCGGCCATGCGGTCGGCGCATTAGCAGGAGAAAGATGGTCAATGATCCGTCGCTACTTCGACCCCGCGTTCTCGTTTCAATCAGCGCGGCAAGCGATCCCAGAGCTGAGCGCAAGCATCGACCGGTGGCTTGATGATCTGCCATTGCAAGGAACAGGAACGGGAAAAGGGTTCGCCCTGGAGATCAAGAAGCCCTGTCGTTTTTTGCCGCTCCGGCTTGCGGCGGAGTTTGTGTATGGGGAGATTTTCGATGATAAGGTAGCTCACACATCCTACCTCCTTCGATTTAAGATCATCTTTGTTTTTATGGGCCATGGGCTGATAGCTGACCTGACCGTCAATAGCTTTTCTCTGCCTTATTGGACCTAAATGTCCTCCACGAAGTCATCCTGCATGACGTGATCGCCAACAAACGTCTGGCGACAAGGCTAGGCTGTTGGTTTGACCGTGCAGCCGCCAAACGAATGGAAGAATTCCGGTCTAGATGGATGGAATTCAATCTTGGTATAATTCAGTCTGCTCGGGGGGCCTCGAAGGCATGCCCTGCCGAGCGGATATATCATGGTGTTGAAAAGGGTGATCTGAAACTCGAGGAGGTGCGTACGGCCCACCCAAAGGAAATACCCTATCCTCGATATACGGTTGACGCGTTGATACATCCAGTTCCTACACACTTTAGATGAAATTCTCTTCGCCAACGTCGACGTCAGCTCCGCAGTCCTCGGCACTCTGTTCGAGCATCTAGCTGTCAATACAGCTTTCCAGCAGAAGCTTCGAGCGGAGATTGAGACGCATATCCAGACTCGCACTCACACCCCAGACACCGATAGTGACATCGATATTAATACCGAGACCGGAAAATATCTCTCGAAACAGGATACACTTATGAACTTCGCCGTGATGGAGGCCATGCGCTTGTCGCCGGCTTTCGGTCAGTTTCTTCCTTATTTCCCCTTTACCAACAAATAATCTTGCAGCCCTCTAATAAGATTGCGACTTTGCAGCATTCTCCCTTCCTGAATGTACAGCGGTCCCCAAAGAGATCGGAGGGTATCGTGTTCCCGCAAGATGCCCTGTCGTTATAGACGCCAAACGTCTGAACGCGGATCGAGCTACCTGGGGCAAAGACGGCGATACTTATCGCCCCGAGCGGTTTCGGGATATCCCACCTTCAAAGTCCCGATACGGATTCATGCGGTTTGGTGTTGGGGCGGCGAGTGGACGATGCCTTGGGAAGCATTTGGCGGATACTTTGTTCAAATTGACCTTGATAGCAGTTATTGAACGGTACAGTCTCCACTCAGTGCATGATGGGCCAGAAGTCGAACTGAGAGAAGTGGTTGTGAGAGTATGAACCAGAAGGAATGAAATATGCCTGCTGGCCTTGATAGACAGTAAGGCTTCTTAGTTCGAGATATTATGTAGTTCTCCGGGTAGTCCGTTTGTTTTCGAAAGGATAGTACTTCTGCGGGCCTAATGCAATTTAATGAACGGTAAGAATGTCATTCTGTCTCTATTCTCAAAGAAATTTGATCCAAAGTACAATATAATGAGAGATCATCGAAGAGCCCTAAGACTCTTATGAACAATACGCAAATGCCAAAAAAAGGAGACCGAAATATCATACACCCTATCTCTGCAAATGTGTCATTCAGGGATCAGAACCATGCTGCCCAAGAATCACGTTGGTTGACGGTTATTGCGAAGTTTGCCCATTATTATTGCTCTGGGCACCTGCACTATATAGAGCAACAGCAGTCAGAACCATGTTCAACAAACGACCATCACTGAGGAAAGCAAATGGAGACGTACTGATAGATCTTTTTGCAGACAAAGTAAGCGGCCGTTCCTACGAGGGTGACTTTGACCAGACCGCCGATGCCGCCAGCACGAGGGTTGAGGCCGCGCATGTAGTTCTGGCGATAGAACCGGCGGCCTCGGCCGGCGAAAGAAGGTGCTGGGTTGTAGTAGGTGTAGTGGGGGTGCATTTTAGCTCTTTATGTGACGTTGTTGGAGAGATTTTCTTAGAGTAGGTAATGCAGTAGCTATGAGAAGAGGAAAGGGGAGCGAGAGAACTGTACAAGGTGACCAATATATCCTTCGGGTTATTGACCGAGCCCGAGCCCGAGTCCGAGTCCGAGATGAGTACATTTGACCCATTTCGCCACGTGATATTCGTTAAGTCCGAACTATCTCAATGACGTAATATCCGCCCCCAGCTTCGGCTCCCGAGCGAGAATATTCTGGGTGCCTAATTCTCTTCAAAGGGACTGATTTGGCCGCGCTCTCGCATCGTATTGGGTGAGTTGTTCTTTTTAGAACCAAGGAACTGAGAGCCTTAATTATTTCTTAATTATTGTGCAGCATTTCGTTGCTGTCTTGAACACAAATTACTTTGGTGACTGCGGGGTGAAAGCTTCTGTAGAAAGGACGAAGATGATGATGGGAAAGGGGATAGTGAATATAGACAGAGCAGTAACTGAAGATCATGGCTGCGACTGAAAATCTTAGTTGTTCAGGACACTGCTGATGAGCGATACTCAAGTTTGGGGAAAATAATATGGAGAAATTCTCTGGGTGTCAGAGTCCCATAACCCTAGGCAAGTTAGCAAACACAGCCGGAGTGAATAAAGCAGTTGGTCTGTGGTACACCCTGTTTCTCTCATTATACACTGGGTATGCCTGGGTGAATTTTGGTGACTCACCTATCAGCATCCTTAGACTCTGAGAACTACACGTTGTTCGGCTTCCGGCTTTTCACAGTAATACCATGCTTAAGAAGGAGAGTGTACAGCGTCGTTGGTATATGATTCTTTCTACGAGGCATAGTGTCTAAGAGATGCTATATTGTGTATCAACTTATACTAAGAGAGCAGTTAATGCTCTCCTCGGCTCATATCGACGGTTGCTATGTATATTTATGGCCCTTTCGATGAATAAATTACCACATTGCTCCCGAGAAAGACTGATATAGAATAATTGGTGCAAGAGGGTAAGTACATTAAACACCTTAAACAAGTCGAACCGCCAGGGTTCGTTCAGGAATGCTCATCTATTGGTCAATAGCCCATGCTTGCACTACATGGGCTACTCCTCGACCGTGAATACCAGATGAAGCATTCGTTTATGGGCCCAGGCCTATGAAACAGGACTCATACAACCGCCGAACTCTCATTTTCAGACGGCAGTTGGGGGAGGGTAAGATGGTCCTTTCACAGTATGAGCACAGGTACACTGTAAGAGTCAAGTGAAACGGAAATGGAAGATCCTGCCTAAATCTCGCCAGAACATAGTGGGAAATGGCAAAACAAGCTGCATTATCATATCAGTGTGTCGAGTCAACTTCCTAAGTTGAATTCAAGGTGCCAATTTCTGGGGTACCTAATCTATTAGTTCTGTCACGGACGCACCATCTCATGATATAGGCCAAACTTGGAAACATTCTTGCTAGCATTTCTCAATTCATCAGCAATAGAAGCCAATTGTCGTTAAGATAACTGACAATCATGGAACTGCGAAAGTTGTACAGACGGCCCTTCGGATCGGGGGACCAACATGAACAGATGTTTGGCTGTCTCTGGCAGTTGGTACTGACTTGGGGGATCTGCGCCACTTGACCGAAAATCAGGGGATTGAAACAATTGCAAGCGAGACAATCGCCTGTTCTCGTGATATTAACTTGCCCCAAATTTGTCTCGCTAGGCACTGCCGGCCGGAAAATGATGCAGTCACGGATACACCCGAGGAGCTCTTCGGAGAATACCCATTTCATGCTTTGCTGGAGTTTGGCCCCAGAGTATGGAACTGAACGTAGCCATAGGAAAAATCAGAAAGGATGGCAGCCTTGCAATGTATTCTTTCACTCTTACGTTCTATATTTTTTGACCGAATAGATCTAATCGCAGAGTAAAACCGGAACCAGTCTCCATAGAAACCTACCTGACAGGGCAACGCAACTCAATTTCAGATGCCTACGACCAGATCCTGTTATAGCCGACCTGCGGCGTGGGAATTGTCGATAATCGCCTGATTGCTCTGATGGCAGTCGGACTGAGGGTGTTTTGTACTCTTCCACCCGTTTTGTCTTCCTGCAACACAAGGCTCTACCCGTCGTCAGCGTCCCAGCAGTCGCTCTCACCGGAGCACAGCATAGATCAGATGGGAAAAGCGAACTAACCTTGCTCTGTTCCCACCTCTCCAATAACTCACTCAGATCATGCCGCCCACACCCACTCCCAATCTCTCCGTGTCCCAGAAACGCCTCAAAGAGGTTCCATTCCTCCTCATCCCCGTCTCCAGACTCATTGACAGCCACCGTCCTCGCCAATGTGTAATACTCGTACATATCCAGTCCTGTCGGGCGACCGCTGGGCCAGTACCCCCTCGAGCCCGCCTCGTACATTAACGCATGGACCCCGCGATCTAGCTCATAGCAGGCCGGATCGAACACCCCGTCGCGCTTATCGATGTCCATTCCGCGCCGAACTTTCCACTCCAGTATTAGCCGCTCTGCGCCGCCGGAGAGGAGGTACGATCCGTCAGAGACCGAGGAGAGCTTTAAGCCGCGCAGCCTGAATGTGTTCCGGGTGAGAGGGACGAGACGGTTGAGGTAGGCGGACTCATTGAAATCGGCGATGCGTTCAAAGCAGGGAATGTGGTAGTAGTCTGTACGGGAAACCAATATCATCAGCCATTTATCATCTCTTGCCCATAGAGTCTGGTAAACTGGTTACGGACGCACCGGAAGAGGACCGAAACCAACTGACCCCACTCATGCCCGGGTTCAGAGCCAACCGCTGTGAACCCGGGGCAATTCCCTCCCTACACCCGGGAAGGCTACATGGAATCGGTGCTGTGTCCGTGTCCGGGACTCGCTCGATGAAGAAGAGAGGTTGAGACTGCGGTGGGTGTGCAGAATCGAGGCCGATGTGGCGGCGGAGGCGGGCGCGTTCGTTCTCTAGCTCATCTATCTGTATTTCAGATGAATATGAGGATGAGGATGAAATGTCACGGTCTGATGGAGTGATCTCGACGATATTCACGTCGATTGTGGTTTTTGGGTGTTTCGTGACAGAGTGAGCATGCGATACTTGTAGTGGTGGTGCGGGGTCAGAGAGAGAGATGCTTGGCGCCATTGGATTCAGAATTAGCGACATTCACAAAAGACGAGGAAGTAGTCGATGAAAGGCCTAGTGCTCGAGTGAATTGCGATTCCCATCATATATATATTAGAAAAAAGAGCCAGTCTTAAATTGCAAATCATCATTGACTGCCTGGATGCAGCCCAACTCGAATCCTCTCCTGCTTGCACCAATAATGCCATGCGATGTTGCATACACATGAAACGTCTAGGCCAAATACAGTTACGTCGATGCCCGATTCTCCTGGTTAAAGGGCTTGACTGCGCGATTTATGGGCTGAACATAGAGAGCTGAAGCCAAGGCACAGACCGCATTTTATTTCTTCATCAGCCGCAGGGTTGAGATGGAGGACCTGGGTGGAGTGCTACCAAGTTCCTCGCTGGGCAGTCTATATAGCCAGCTCAGACCTTGCTCCAGTACTGAGCCCTCACGAGGGAGGGACCGCATCCACTGCAATGAGCAGAGTACAAAAATATACAGAAAATATACAAAATAATATGCAGAAAAAGTACAGGGAATGACACCTATTGTGTTACATGAATCGAAAGGTGACCTCGATTATGACCACCACTACACCCTCTACCACTGCGATACCCGATATAGAGCAGCAACCACATCGCCCACTTCGAGTATCGAGTCGAACCACGATCCCGGGTCATGCCGCTAAAAAGGCTTTTTGAAGACCACTCGGCGACTCTGGCCGAATTGATCTTCCGCAAATTCGACTTCAAACCCCGCAACGAATTACTCTCCGCATCGCCGAACACCAAATGCCGCGCCTGGGAACGAGGCTGACCAACCGAGGTCAAGTAACCGGGCGCCATATAAATCACCCCTCACATCATGCCACCGTGCCAATCCTGGATTGATCCACGATCCAACGTCTAAAGCAGATAAAAAAACCAGCCAAAATGCAAGCCGTTGTCTTCAAGGGCCCTCTCAAGGTCGCGCTCGAGCAGCGCCCAATTCCTACAATTCAGGACCCGACCGATGCCATCGTTAAGGTTCGGTATACGGCGCTATGCGGGAGGTACGTATACTGGCCCCGGTCCCGTATCCTTCATCACTTTCCTCCGCATCCTGGGTTCGGTGACGGCTAATATGGGCATTGTTCGTTAGCGAACTCCACGTCTTCCGCGGCCACCAACCCTCCGGCACGGATTTCATCATGGGCCACGAGTTCACCGGCGAGATCGCCTCGGTCGGCTCGTCCGTCTCGAAATTCAAGCCCGGCGACAAGGTTGTCTCCCCCTTCACTGTCTCCTGCGGAGACTGCTTCTACTGCTCCCACAACACTTCCTCTCGGTGCGCCAAGTGCCAGCTCTACGGGTCGGTGGTCCTCGACGGCGCGCAGGCGGACTACGTCCGTGTCCCGCTGGCCGACAGCACGCTCGTCTCCGCGCCGGAGAAGATCGACGAGAAGAAGCTGGTTATGATGGCGGATATCTTGCCAACGGGATTCTTCGCGGCTAAGAATGCATTCAGCGGGCTTGATGAGAGCATTATCAAGGAAAGCACAGTTATTCTCTTCGGTTGTGGACCGGTCGGGATCTTTGCGCTGATCAGCGCGCTCGAGTACAAGCCCAAGCACCTTATTGCAATCGACTCTGTTCCCTCGCGACTGGAGCTGGCAAAGAGCCTCGGTGCCGAGCCGTGGAACTTTGCCACCGACTCTGAGGGCCTCAAGAACCGGGTCAAGGAACTCACGGACGGCCGAGGCGCAGACGTTGCGATTGAAGTCGTCGGCCACAGTGATGCGCTGAGAATGGCGTTTGACATGATCCGCCCTTGGGGCAAGATCTCCAGCGTTGGCGTGCACAACGGGGAGATCCCTTGGACGGGTAACGAGGCGTATGGCAAGAATCTGCAGCTCCAGATGGGAAGGTGTCCGGTTCGCAGCATCTTCGAGGATGCGTTGAAACTTTTGGAAAAGAAGCAGGATTCGATCGAGTAAGTTCCTCCCCTGTTTGAATAATATTGTTGAGGCGAGATACTGACTGGATCCGCCAGGTTCATGGTGCAGGACATTCGCCCGCTCTCACAGGCGTTGCAGGCGTACGACGACTTCAACCAGATGAGGTCGCAGAAGGTTATTTTCGAGGCGGGGAAATAGTCTGAATGTCGTTATGCGACTTTCTATTGTACTGAAGAATAATCATCATGACACAAGGATAAAACTATTATGAATGAATGGAATCGACTTAACGGCATTGCTATCTCTTCATATCCTCAACATAACCAGTTTGCTATTCCAATATACAATAAGCAGAGACTTGACAGATCAAAGGAGAGACTGTCAGCTCCTTGAAAAATTTCCCGGGTAATGTGTGTTTGATGCCCGTGTCGATGGTTTTCTCTCCTAATCCAGTCTATCACCCGTCAGTTGTGACCTTGTTCGCAAGCAAGACTACACAAGAGTCCCCGCTAACAATACTCCTCAATGTCTACAATTGTAGGTTGCTTCAATCTGAGAATAGGGCAATGGAGCGGCTAAATGAATTGGAGCTGCGGCTGTTGATCAGAGATGTAGCTCTGCTTCAGAATGTACGAGAGTAAATTTTGGGACTTTGGACGTGACGGAGCAGTTGTACTGTGGTCTAAGTATCGACAAACTCAGGAAGGACGTGCCCATTCTTCGAAACGACTGCAGACGCTCAGCAGTGTCCTCTTAATTGGCCTATTGCAGGGACTGCTGCCTAAAGCTACTCCATGCCTGCAGCATACCATCTGGCTTGCAGTATACAGTCAGCCTTAGAGAATACCTATGCAAGTTGCTCCGTCCACGCTTTATGATGAGAAGCCTTGGTCATGCAGGCGAGCAAGTCGCCCGTTGATAGTCTTGATCCAGTGTTTCCGGTGCCGTTTCCAGGTTGCAACTCTTGTGTCTAGACATGTGAAACCATGAAGAGACAGCTGCAACGCAGCCTATAACAGGGATAATAGTTGCTAATGTGTACGCAGGTAGGGGGCAGAAACTGGATCATACGCATCAGAGTTTGCATCAGCTCTGTGAATGCTATACTTAGTTGCCTGGATGAGAAAGAACCTTCATCTCCTGATTACAACGTCCAATATCTCCTGGCTTGGACCATAAAATGAGAGCAGATAATTCGTCATTTGGTAGCATCCTCTGTTAGAATTATACGAGGTCACTTAGACGCCCCGTCTCTGATGGCCAAGTACAGCGCCAACCCCCTAGGTGTTAATGACCTCCCTAGATATCTGAGCCAGAAGCTCAGTACCATAGTAGCTACTGCTGTCGCACAGCAGTTAGAGAGTGCTGCTTCCAGAGGAAACTTAGGACATCATAGTATGACTGGATAGATCTGTTTACTTATTGAATATTGGGGGTCTGAATATCCTGGTTTGTCGCAATTATGTTTAGAATTAAGTGGCTGCGGAATCTCAGGGCAAGATGCGGTGCGATACCTATCATCCTACCTGATCATGCTCAAGTACGCATTGCGTAATCTGCGAATTACATTCTTTTCACATTGACTATATATAGTGTGCTTACTTCAGAGGCTCAGAGAATTCTACTTGACAATTTTCAAGGCTGCGGCCTGTGTGAAGTTAAGATCTGCGGTCGGAACCGGATACGACTGGATTTCCCGTTAGGGCTATAGACCCTGCATTAACTGGCCCACAGGTCGTCATTCAGACCTGTTATAGATCTGTCTTGCCAGCTGCATCTTCGGCACCTGGCTGGGACCATTTTTGAGACATGCCCCAGGCAAATTTCAGAGGCTCAATGACAAGTTAGGCGCGTTTCACTTCTGGGTCTCCAAGGACGGTCAATTCAGGAGCCTGACCGTATTCGTATACGTGCTTCCAATCCACTATATAACGGCCTTACCGCCGCTCAACTCATTTCTAGATTATATCGCCTTGTTCACAAATAGCTATCTTCCGTGACTATGCGCATGATCTTTCTCGAACTTCCCTTCCTCGTTCTCCTAGCAGCTGCGGGCAGTGCACTCGCGGCACCACGCAACGGCGACTGCAAACTGACCCCCCACGATGCTGCCTGGCCATCTGATGAAGAATGGAGCGCCCTAAATGCGACGATCAACGGCACGCTGATTAGGACTACCCCTGCTGCATCCTCCTGCTACCCTGGGAACCCGTTCAACGCCCCTACAAACTGTACCGAGGTAATGGCCCACTGGTCCTATGCGGCGTACCACGCCGCCTGGCCAGAGAGCATCGATTACTCGATTTTCACAAACCATTCATGTCTTCCGCCTGGTGTGGATGGGTATGTTGAGGCACGGGGGTGCAGCATTGGGGCTTTGCCGGTATATATTGTCAACGCTAGGAATGAAGCGCAGATTATGATTGCCATGAAGTGGGCAGACGATAGGAACATCAGGGTCGTTATTAAGGGAACAGGCCATGATTTGAATGGAAGGTTCGTCATTCTTGCTGCCCTAAACCAATGACTGGCTTTTTTTCTTAGCATTTTGATATCTGACTGAGTTTCCATCTCTATAGGTCAACCGGCGCATACGCCCTGTCCATCTGGACACACAACCTTAGCCATTTCCGCCACGATCCTGCCTGGCGTATCCCGGGCACAAACAGCACGGCTGATGTAGTTGTTCTCGGCAGCGGGAACAACTGGGGCTCTGCATACACGGCCGTCCACAGTATCAACCGGGCACTTGTAGGAGGCGAAGACGCAACCGTTGGACTGGGCGGTCTTGTACAGAACGGCGGCCATGGATTGTTATCAAGTACGCACGGACTTGCATCAGATAATCTATACCAAGTCACCGTTATCACCCCTGATGGGCGCCGTCTCGTCGCCAACGATGTGCAGAACAAAGATTTATTCTGGGCTGTTCGTGGTGCTGGAGGCGGCCAGTTTGGGGTTGCCACTGAGTTTGTGCTTGCGACGCATCCTGTTCCGGAGAATGTGGTTTCTGGAGGTCTTACATTTTATGCAGTACAAGGAGCCGGGTTGAATGCAAGCGATGCGTCCTTGGATGCCCTCGTTGAGACGGCGAGGTCGATCCCGGACCTCATGGACTCAGGTCTGACGGGAACAGTGATGGCTCTGACGGGCACACGCGCAACTTCCCTTCTCGGCCTCAGCATCAATGAGTATCTACCTGGAATTGCAGGAGTCATAAACCTGACGAAGTTCAACTCCACAATTGCGTCTATGAACATGACTCTCAACGAGCTGGCATCCCGACTGTCTAGAGCCTCTGGAGATAGAGTCACCATCGCCCTTCAAACCATATCCTCACAGTCCTACTGGTCTTCTACAAAGCCAAATTCCTCGGCCAGCCAATCCGCCGGCGCAAGCAGCATGATAAGCAGCCGTCTACTTGGCCGCCGTGAGCTGGTCGACACCCCAAGCGATCAGGTCCGTCACTACCTGCGCCAGATACTCACCCCTCCTACCGGTAGTTCTGGCTCAATGGCCCTCTTTGGCCTACAAGGCGGGCCCGCCACATCCAAGACCTCGATCCTCCGCCGCGGGAGTGTCCATCCTGCTTGGCGACGCGCGTACGCGCATCTCATGACCTACGGCGCACCGGTCAATGACTCTGCTGATGCGAAGGCGGCGCTGGAGACAGGCGCAGTTTGGTACGAGGGGCATATCGAACCAGTATGGAGGAAGTGGACCGGTGAAGAGGGTGGGAGCTATGCAAACGAGGGTAATGTGTTTAGCAGCACGTGGAAGGAGGACTTTTACGGTCCGAGGGACTCAGGGATCTACGAAAAGTTGCTTGGGATCAAGAAGACGTACGATCCGAAAGGAAGCTTGTTCGTCTGGGGCGGCGTTGGGAGCGATGAGTGGGAGTATGATCTGCATACTGGACTGCTTTGTCAAGCTTGAACAGCTCTCCGTACATTACGAAATCTTCTGATGCATTCAAGCCATCTATATTACATGTACACTTCCAAATCTCATAAATAGCAGCCACCTGGCTCTTGAAGTCATCAGTGCCACTGCTGCTGTGAGATGTCAACACCAATTTTTCGCCTTGCTCATCTACCCTCTGCAGTGCCGCACAGACGTCCTTTGCACCAGCAGAAAGGGATATTTTGGTAAAAACCTATACTCCATGTATACGCATGGAACACCTGTCATCTTGTCACCCGGTATTGGCGCATGTATGGATTATCCGTCGGGTCTAAGAACAGCCAAACTGTGCGCGTGGATGATATTCAATAATACCACCGTAATGAGCATATCAACAAGCGCTGTAATCGTACCAAAGCCTGAGCCTTGGGGATCCGGGTCATGATCTAGGCACTTGTACCAGCAGGCCTTCTCTTCTACTTGGGCAGTTCTCGCAGTTTAAGATACAGGTACAGTTGTCATGGATGTGTAGGGGGGCACTGTGATAGACGTAATAACAAACATGGACAAAAGCTTTATCTCGTTTAGCCGTGACAACTTACATATAAAAAAGCTACTCCTAGAAGCAGAGGAAGGGAATTCCTGAGGATCGATTTTTATAGTATTGGCTATAAAAAGCACGCCTGCGCGTTCAACAATGCTGACGCCCTGTCCTTCATTACCCATTTTGCCGCGATATTAGAGGTACTATTACAAGGACAACTCTAGATAATTCAGATGCCCTTTCTATCTGCAGGTTTTCTAAGAACGAGAATTCTACAAGAGGACAGAAAGATAACAGGACCAGGTCGTCAGTCATAACCATGACAGGGCTCTACCTACTCCGTCCACCCATCTCCAGCCCCCAACATCCAATTCACCCCAACTAGCACCAGCCCATGCTTCTGTACCCACTCCGCCGCCTGGAACGACCGTCTCTGAACAAACTCCTCACCGCCAACGTCTTCCTTGCTCAATGCCAACCCTTCCGGTTCCCGGAAAAGGAGGAAGAGATATCGATGAGGGCGCGAACTGTGCACAACCACCGGTATCAGCACCACATCATACACAACAAAAGATTGCGAGGAGCGTCAAGTACTTACCCATCCTTTGGTCCCGGCCCAAGATACTCCGTCAACGTCTTTGCAGACTCTGCGTTTATGCTCTGTGAGGCAGTCAAGCCGGAAACGAGCCAGTGCCGCCAGTAGGCAAACTTGGGGTCGTCGGGAGTTGGGGCGTCAGGATCGACGAGGAGCAGCGTGTACAATTGACATTCGGGGGATTGTTCCTGTTATCGAATGGATTAGAGGGGTTATAGTTATTGATTGGTGAGGTATGCGCACCTCCTTCACGAACGAAACCGTCGGTGCCGACTTCACCTCGCTAACGCGGAACAGGTTCCCCAGGTTCACAGCTTTCTCGCCAAAAGTGACGTTGAGCTCTGTTGTAGGCTTGAAGTCGTCTGGAATGAGTGGCGCGGAGCCCGGCACCAGGGCTGCCTGGGAGAGGGAGGTGACTAGGGCTTGCGCATGGGCTTGGAGGGACATTGTTGCTGAGGTTGAGTGTGTGCAAAACTAAGGAACAATGTGCTCTTTCACTGGAATAGAAACTGGAAGGGAAGAGGGAGGAGAAGCTGTATATCAATAGAAGAGCTCTATTGATCAAGGTCTCTGACTGGTGGAAGAAATATCTACGCCAAGATGGTGAGGGGTCGGTGCTGGCCTGTCTCCGAGAAAAGGGACTCTACGGAAGAGAATCTACGGGATAATTGCAGGATTACTATGGCGCCAATACCTGTTCTGGAACTGCCGGGCCTGAATCTATGATCAATACCTGCACCGTTCTGCCCTAGACGGGTCTGGCTTCCTGTCCGGCGGACTATATGTGTATTCAACTATATAATACGACCAATCCATAGCCAGTTTGAAGCCCACGTTTGGATATAGTCCCTCCAGTTATTGAAGAATACCGGTTGCTATGTTGGGCTTTAGAGCTTTGCCTGAGCCATGCCCCCTCTCGCCAGATTTGCCCCCCCGTCCAGCTTCAGATCAACCCCGTTCCTAGTACCGGCCAAGTCAGCATCTCACCACCAAGTCCATGTAACGAAACTTACACATAATTCGCCCCGGGTCCAACCAAGAACAGGATCGCCGCGCCGATATCATCTGGCACACCCAATCGCTGTCGTGGGTTCGCCTTCTTGAGCTCCTTCTCACCACCCAGAATCTCGATCAACCCGTTCGCCAGCTTCGACGGAAAGAAGCCGGGCGAGAGACTGTTCGCCGTAATATTTCTTGGACCGAGCTCAACAGCGAGGTTGCGGGCCAGATGGGTCGCCGCTGCTTTGGAAATGGAGTACATGATGGTCCCGTTGTCGCCGCCATGGGAAACGACGGAGCCGGCGACAGAGCTGACGATGACAACGCGAGCGGGAGACGAGTGCGACCCGGCCGCTTCAAGGAGGGGGAGGAATCTGGATGGCCGTTAGCTTTGACTGTGATGGTCGGGTCCCAGGGACAGCGTACAAGCGCACGAGGTTGAAGACGCCGCGGACATTCAGGTCGACGACCTTCTTGCTCGCCCAGTCCGGGGACGTCTCGAACGGACCGCCCCATGTCGCCCCGGCATTGGCGACCAGGATGTCGAGCTTTGGCTCGATTCCTTTTACCTTGTCGACCAAGGCCTGGATTTCATCGGTCTCGGCGGCGCTTCCCGGGATGCCAATCGCCTTGCCCTGGATTCCGGGCAGAGCATTGAGCTGAGCGACCGCCTGCTCGACGCCGGGTGCTTTGCGCGCTGTTATAATAACGGTTTTCGCGCCGGCTCTCAGAAACGTCGTTGCTATATGCAGGCCGATACCGCGGGATCCTGGGCGGTTAGTATAGAAGTGGAGATGTAGAGACTCGATGAGACGAGCTCACCTCCAGTCACCAGGGCGACTTTGCCGGTGAGATTGAAGTAGTTTGGAAATCCTGGGAGGTCAGACATGATTGTAAGATATTTTCTGTTCTTTGTCGTACAGCGGTAGGAGAAGAGCAAGGCATTTTGAATATTTGAGACGGGCAATGAGCCTCGGACCCTGTTATCCGACCCCGCAATCTGTCACTCTCAGAATGCTCACGATCGCCAATCGTTGTCCCTCGGCATGCACCTCTGGCGTATCTACTGCTCCCCGCATCAGATATACCCTGGTCGTGTACTGTCACCATTCTCTAACTTTCTATCCGGTCGCGCTTCGGTACGGTCGCTGGAAGAGATGCAGGATGCTGTTTCACTGGGACAACGTCATGCTTGCTGCCTGCCAGGTACAAACTCCGCTATCTCCGCCAACCTACCGCATATATTCAGCCTGTCGATATCCGATCACTTAATGGTAGTCAACACCAGTTATCGCTATCAGAATGCCCGTTACAGAACTTGCTTGCCTCCGTCTCAAGAACAGTCTCCCCCTGGGCCACTCTGACAATACGGCCGTCAGCATCAAGCTTCGCGCGGGGGTAGAAGAACAAGCCAAGTACTCCAATGCCAAAACTTCAGTCCTGTCCCAGATCGAGGACCCTAGCTACATCTACATTCTTGGAAAATGGGACTCGGTCGCTCAGCATATGGAGGAATGGGTCCTGTCCCAACGGAACCAGGAAATCATGGCTGGATTGAGCGAGGGTCTAGAGCTGGCGTGGATTCAGCATGTCGATCTTGCCAGTGGCTCTGTCGATGAGAGGATCCCATATTCGGCGCCGGTCGTTGCGATCGAACGTTATACTGTCGCAGCGGAAAACATAGATGGTTTTGGTTCGGCCTTCGCCGAGACCAAACACCATTTAAAGGGCTTTGAGCGGGGGAGAGATATATCGGGTGGATGGTGCGTTGATGGAGATGGTCAGTTCATTCTCTTCTCAGGACGGGAGGCTGTGGAAAAGCATAATTCTTTTGCTCAGAGTGAGGGGTTCAAAGAGTTTGGCCGTATCAGAGACTATGTCGAGGAAGTTGAGATAAAGTATGCGCAGTGGGAATTTACCCTGGGATAGGCCTACTATTCGCTGTCATCTGGAAGCTTCATCCAGGTAATGGGGCGTTTACAAAAATATATAATTCTGGTGTCGACGCCCTTCGGTTAATAAGAACAATGCATTGGGCCATGCCTCACTTGCTTAACTTCACTTCTGTACGAACAGTTTTCGGCGATATTTTGGCGATTACACGCGAATATATCTCATATGATCTTCAAGAGTGTAGTTGGACTATTCGTGTTTAACTGTGGAAGAACCAAAGATGAAAGAAATTACTGGAATTTTGTTAAGGCTTATAAACCAAAAAGACTAAAGACCAACAACACAAAACCCCCGATGGTGTAGTTGGTTCATCACGTCTGACTGTAATGGAAACATTTAATCAGAAGGTCACCGGCTCGACTCCGGTTCGGGGGAAAAGTGTTAACTTTTTGCTTTTTGTATTTTTTTGCCTTCTTATCAGGCCCTTATCGTTGACAATTTGTGCAGCAAGTGGAGCTTGGGCGGTGGGCGGCCGCTTGTGGAGGCATAGGATGACGTTTGAACTATGCTAGGAGGTACCAAGTTTCATCCACTTCGTTGAGTTGTCGCTAAGCGCCTGAGCCGGATCTGCAACAGCTACCAATCGCGGTTCCCTTGTTGTTTGTTGCTGCCTCTTGTCGCATTCTGAAAGTTACTTGTAGAGTTCATCGCAGTATGTTACGATATCAACTAAACACTCCGAGGTGTGTAGTGTCATTGTTTGTGACGAGACTAGAAAAATAGACTAGATGCAGAGGACTCTAAAGGCAGTAACTATAAAAATATGGAAAGTAGCTACACTATGCCTTGCTGAGGCCATTCCTTTAAATGACCTCGACTCGACGAGGTTCCATGCAAGCGCTTCGAACTCTGGGAATAATACAGCAAACCTAGGCTTCTATGAGAAACAAACCTCTGGCGATGGGCTAACGACCGGCCTCCAGATCGTCGTAATGGTGCCCATTGTCGTTAAGCCTCAATACCGGTCGTCACAGAAGATATAATAGACGTCCTTGTCAACAGTTGAGACTGGAATCAAGGCAGATCAGACTCGCTCTTTTGGAAAAGGCTAGGCCCCGGAATATCAGAAGGGCTCGAGATGTTCCTGTCTCTGACTCTAGTACTTGATATACTTTCTCCTCGGAAAGAAATACATATAGTCGCTATTGGCAGCGTTAAGTTCGCCATCAATAGTTTATGTCTGACCATCGCTTGGCCCTTCGATCTGGACTTGAGATTGTTGACTGCGTCTATATAAGTATTCTTGAGGTCGTTGTCAAGCGTGCTTTGGTAGTAGTGGTCTTTGGAGAAGAAGTAAAACTCGCTGGTCCTCCGGGTACCTGCACAACGCCAACGGCATTCCCAGCTTGAGTGCTAACAATGTACAACCAGTCGGGTGTCATGAGGACTTGTTGGGGTCACCGCCAGTCTTGTTCTCAATACTAGCAGTTTGTCTTCTGCGAAGACAGCACGAAGTAATGGGGGTGCTTGATAGGTGTCCGTCCTTGATTAGGATTCTTGTTGCGGTATTTTGTTGCACTTAATGTTATCTCTGTCAGCTACCTTACCATTATAATTGCCCTTGCTGCACAGCACGTCTCCTGTGCTACAGTATCTTCTGATAGAGCACTAGACTGCCGCATGAGACGTGACCTTGCACTGCAACAAGCTTAACACTACAAGAGAGTACCACTGTGGATGGGTACATACCCTACCTCGACACTTGTCAAATTCCCAGCTCGCTGGTAGCTGGTCTTGTAATCGTCCGCGCAGAGCAGTATTACAGAGTAAACCCAAGTTATTTGATCAGTTGCTCCCAAGAAACTTTTGCCCACGACTCCATCCCAACTACCAAGTAAGTCGGAATACATTATGCGTCTTAAGAATTTCCCAGCGTAACCGAACACTAATGATTTATATTCAAGTATTGACCATGCTACATCAATACTCGATAAAGGTGCGAATACTGCAGTACGCCCAGGACATGCTCATTGGAGGAATATCTATATTGCCCTGCATATGATCAGCATTCCCGTATACCTTATGTTATGCGGCGGTCCCTGTGGCTGCCTTGGCCGCTATCTACTTATACACTGCAGTTACTGAAACCTCGGCCTACCTATGGACTTATGAGTAGCCGGAGTTTACCCAGAGCGGATCAAACAGTACACTTATTCTACCCCAACCCCACCTGCCCCTGGAGATCCGGCGGGGTAATAGCCTGATATCTTGCTTGACAAGGTTGGAATCTCGTCATCAGCGCGAATTGGAGCTCCTATTTCTTAGTATAGCCTGTTTGTAGGTAGCTCATTGACTATTCAGCCGATGTGACTGTAACCGACGATGCGGTGCATAAATACCCGCCACAGCCAGACATGCTAGCAACTAAAGTAATCCTCACAGAGGAATCGGAAAGCCATAGATATGGCCGTATTCAAATCCTGGAACCTTGCCTTACTCTCCTCTCTCTTCATCCCCGCCCTGTGTCAGTCCAACTACCCGGACTGCACAACGGGCCCTCTCTCTGAACTTCCCATATGCGATACCAGCCTGTCCCCTCTCGAACGAGCAAAATCCCTTGTCTCTGCCCTGACACTCGAAGAGAAAATCAACAACACGGGCCACGAAGCAGCTGGAAGCTCCCGCTTAGGTCTCCCTGCGTACAACTGGTGGAACGAAGCCCTGCACGGAGTCGCTGAAAAACACGGCGTGAGTTTCGAAGAGTCTGGTGATTTTAGCTACGCGACATCCTTCCCAGCACCCATTGTGCTCGGTGCCGCGTTCAACGATGCGCTCATCAGGAGAGTCGCTGAGATAATCTCTACTGAGGCGCGGGCGTTTTCGAACTCCGACCACGCAGGGATCGATTACTGGACGCCGAATGTAAATCCATTTAAAGATCCAAGATGGGGTCGCGGGCAGGAAACACCCGGTGAAGACCCGCTGCACTGCTCGCGCTATGTCAAAGAGTTTGTGGGCGGCTTGCAGGGCGACGATCCCGAGAAGCCGAAGGTCGTTGCTACGTGCAAGCATCTCGCGGCATATGATCTGGAAGAATGGGGCGGAGTCAGCCGGTTCGAGTTCGACGCAAAGGTGTCCGCTGTCGATCTTCTCGAGTACTATCTTCCGCCTTTCAAGACCTGCGCCGTTGACGCAAGCGTCGGCGCGTTCATGTGCAGTTATAATGCCCTCAATGGGGTTCCCGCATGTGCGGATCGATATCTCCTCCAGACAGTGCTGCGTGAGCACTGGGGATGGGAGGGTCCAGGACACTGGGTGACCGGTGATTGTGGTGCTGTTGAGCGCATCCAGACGTACCACCACTACGTTGAGAGTGGACCTGAAGCCGCGGCTGCGGCGCTGAATGCCGGCGTGGACCTGGACTGTGGGACCTGGCTTCCAAGCTACCTGGGGGAGGCGGAAAGGCAGGGCTTGATCAGCAATGAGACGCTGGACGCGGCGTTGACGAGACTATATACGAGTCTCGTACAGCTGGGGTACTTTGATCCGGCCGAGGGTCAACCGCTGCGGTCCCTGGGCTGGGACGATGTAGCGACGAGCGAGGCGGAGGAGCTCGCAAAGACTGTCGCGATCCAGGGCACCGTGCTGCTGAAGAATATCGACTGGACCCTTCCACTGAAGGCGAACGGCACACTGGCACTTATTGGGCCCTTTATCAATTTCACCACCGAGCTGCAGAGCAATTATGCGGGCCCGGCCAAGCACATCCCGACCATGATCGAGGCAGCAGAGAGACTCGGCTACAACGTTCTCACCGCGCCAGGGACAGAGGTGAATTCGACAAGCACAGACGGATTCGATGATGCCCTCGCAATAGCTGCAGAGGCCGACGCCCTGATCTTCTTTGGCGGGATCGACAACACCGTCGAGGAGGAGTCGCTTGATCGAACACGCATCGACTGGCCCGGGAACCAGGAGGAACTCATTCTGGAACTCGCCGAGCTGGGAAGACCGCTGACGGTCGTGCAGTTCGGCGGCGGCCAAGTTGACGACTCAGCGCTGCTGGCATCTGCCGGCGTCGGTGCGATTGTCTGGGCCGGGTATCCCAGCCAGGCCGGTGGCGCAGGGGTCTTTGATGTCCTGACCGGTAAAGCAGCGCCCGCCGGTCGACTACCGATCACGCAGTATCCCAAGAGCTATGTCGACGAGGTTCCGATGACAGATATGAACCTGCAACCTGGAACAGATAATCCCGGCCGCACATATAGATGGTACGAAGACGCGGTCCTGCCATTCGGGTTCGGACTGCATTATACGACATTCAATGTCTCGTGGGCGAAGAAGGCATTTGGGCCGTACGATGCTGCCACCCTTGCCAGGGGCAAAAATCCCAGCTCGAACATTGTCGATACATTCTCCCTCGCAGTCACCAATACGGGAGACGTCGCTTCTGACTATGTTGCGCTGGTGTTCGCCAGCGCTCCTGAGCTCGGGGCTCAGCCTGCGCCGATCAAGACGCTGGTCGGGTACAGTAGGGCCAGTTTAATCAAGCCTGGGGAGACAAGAAAAGTAGACGTCGAGGTTACCGTTGCGCCGCTGACGAGGGCGACTGAGGATGGCAGGGTGGTACTGTACCCAGGAGAGTATACACTGCTTGTGGACGTCAACGATGAGTACCCGACAGCTAAGTTTGAGATCAAGGGGGATGTGCAGGTGCTTGAAAAGTTTCCGTTGTCAGGTAACGACAGTGATTAGGGCTGTATATATGGAAGGTCACGCAATGTCTTTATTCAAAACTCAGTCGATTCAAGCAAGGAATTATCAGGGAGAATGAATGCTACAGACTTGAATAACCAAAGAAGCCAAAGGAAGAGAAATACATGCTCCAACATATGGGCCCGGTCCAACTCCCATTGCAGCCATCAAGTAGACATAACTGCAAGAGAAAGAGGATATGTGAGTCTGTTTTCATCTCCTGCTGTACCCAGTCTCTAATTTCATGGTCTTTTTGATGCTTGTCAGTTGCGCATCGCTCCACGAGCTAATCTGTCATTGCGTACTTAGAGTACAGAAAATCATAGGAAGGATCTAGAATATTCCCGTGCTTGAAAACAGCTGCAAGATTACCTTGTTGTCTTGTCATTCAAAGCATTGGGTTGGGCGATAGGGCTTTCCGAAGATGGTTGACTTACCTACCATACCCTACGCAGCCATCGACCGCTCATCCGCCAACTCCTCGACCTGTTATAAGTACAACTGCAGACTTGTGGTACAAGTCGGCAGTGTCATTTCACGGTCGGATGAGCTCCGACAGCCAGCGCAAATCACACCTCCCCCGCATTATATTACCCCAAGGGGTGCCGATCTTCACCTGTTCGGCGCCGTCACCATCGGACCACACCTCTCCTCGGGACACCTCTCCCGGTGCAGAGAACGGCATATATAGCTCAGTTGGACTAGCTTCCCGGTTTATGTCTCCGGAGAATCGACACATCCTGCCGCAATGAGTTCTGTCGTAGAGAGTCCGCCCAAGACTGGCTTCAGCCTGGTGCTGCAGAACCCCTATCTATGTGGCGTGGCTTCGGTACGAGCATAATCCACACCCAATAAATGTTTCGAGACATTTACCTGACCTCGTGCAGTTCTCAACGCTCGGTGGATTGCTTTTTGGCTATGACCAGGGAGTCATCAGTGGTGTCATTACCATGGAGTCCTTCGGGGCTCGGTTCCCTCACATCTTCACAGACAGTGGATTTAAAGGCTGGTTTGTGTCAACGCTCTTGTTGGGTGAGTAGCCGTGTGTTTACTTACTTTCATAATTCTCTTTATTTTCCTTATTTCCCCCATATTTTTTTTCCCCCCCGTTTTACTTCATTTCCTACATTCAGTTTCATGTTTTGTACAAAACTGACATTCCCAGCCGCATGGTTTGGATCGCTTATCAATGGGCCAATTGCCGACAGGCTCGGGCGAAAGATGTCGATTAACCTGGCGGTCGTCATCTTCATAGTGGGATCTGCCATCCAGTGCGCTGCAGTCAACGTCGGGATGCTCTTTGCTGGCAGAGCGGTAGCTGGTTTGGCTGTCGGCATGCTCACCATGGTCGTGCCGCTGTATATCTCTGAGGTATCGATTCCTGAGATCCGTGGTGGACTCGTGGTTGTTCAACAGCGTTAGTTTGATTATCCTTCCCAGAACCAGCCGGAACCCCAAGCTGACTGTTTGTAGTCTCTGTCACCATCGGTATCCTGGTCAGTTACTGGATCGACTATGGCTCCAACTACATCGGCGGCGCTCGCTGCGCGCCGAACGTCCCCTACGCTGGCAGTTCCTTTGATCCCTATACCGACGTCCCGGCAGGTGGCTGTACAGGACAGTCTGAGGCATCCTGGCGTCTGCCGCTCGCTGTACAGATCGCGCCCGCAATCATACTCGGTGCTGGAATGCTCTTCTTTCCCGACTCGCCTCGATGGCTTTTGATGAAGGAGCGCGATGACGAGGCGCTGTCTGCGCTCTCGAGACTGCGACGGCAGGCTCGCGATGCTCCTGTTCTGCGAAACGAGTACCTGGAGATTCGCGCGTCGATCATGCTTGAGAATAGTTTCGCGCGCGAGAACTTTCCGAACCTTTCTGGTATCAGGCTTCATGCTGCTCAGGTATGATCTGCTTATGAGCACGGCCGGTGATGATATGGTGCTGACCTATTTTCGCAGTATCTTTCCTTCCTCACAACCTGGGCGCGCTTCAGACGTTTAGCTATCGGCTGCTGCGTTATGTTCTTCCAGCAGTTCATGGGCTGCAATGGTATGTATCCATCCGGAATATGCCCTTTATCTAATTTTATCTAATTTATATCCTCACCTGGCCAGCCATAATTTACTATGCCCCAACCATATTCAGCCAGCTCGGACTCGATGGCAACACGTCTTCGCTCCTTGCGACCGGGGTCTACGGCATCGTCAACTGCCTCAGCACTCTACCAGCCCTCTTCTTCATCGATAAGGTCGGCCGCCGCGTGCTCCTGATGGCTGGCGCCACTGGCACTTGTATCTCCCTCGTTATTGTGGGAGCGATTGTCGGGGCGTATGGTGCCAGCCTCGTGGACCACAAGGCCGCTGGCTGGGCTGGGATTGCGTTTATTTATATCTATGACGTGAACTTCTCTTATTCCTTTGGTAGGTCATTGAGTCTCGTTTAGATATCAGGCAGAGCATAAAGAGGGAAAAAAACTGACTACTACTGTATAGCGCCCATCGGGTGGGTTCTCCCCTCCGAAATCTTTAACCTCTCTATCCGGTCAAAGGCCATTTCCATCACGACCTCTGCGACTTGGATGTGCAACTTGTGAGTTTTACACTTTCTGAAAGAAAAATATCACCGTCTGGCAAGCTTCTTATACCTTTGTTCGCAGTATTATCGGGCTCGTCACACCAGACATGCTGGACTCGATCTCCTGGGGCACGTACATTTTCTTCGCGGCATTTTGTCTTCTCGCGCTCGCATTCACGTTCTTCTTCATTCCTGAGACCCGTGGCAAGGTACGAGAATCCACTTGAGCCTATCCCTAGCTCTTTAGTTGACCGATTCATACAGACTCTCGAAGACATGGACCTCATCTTCGGCGACACGGCTGCGCATGAGGAGAAGACGCGCATCAAGCGCATCGAGGCGGAACTGCATGGGACAGGTCTAGATGAAGATGAGGCTCAGAAGCCTATGAAGCAGCACGCCGAGGTTGTGGATGCTGTTTGATTGGCATTGCCAAATGAATTCAGGTCAAATATATTTGGTCTGGCAACTGCACTGTTTCGGGCGTGGTACTCCTAGGGTTTATTCAGAATATAGTAAAGGGAGAGCGGCGATAAAGGAGATGATTGAGATATAGCAAGATCCTACCAAGGATAAATCTCAAGGGCTAGGTAAATTGAAGATAGGCTCTCTATACGCCGATCAACAAAGATAGTGCTACGCAACGCTGGTAAAGTTCGCACTGCCTGTATACGTATGTACATGTGTCCATAGTTATTTCAGTACCTCAAATTTCTTACCCTAGGCTTCACTGCAGATGGCATACCCTCTGCCACTGTCTCAAGTGCGGTTTCTCTTCGTCTTTTCTGGAAATGTTCAACAAGCACCGGGCACTCATCGTTCAGCTAGGTATCTCAGATCCTCATAATACGATACATCTCAGGACCTGAGCCTCTGCGATCTATATTTGGATTTCTGGATGTGAAATCAGTAGACCAGTTCAAACCCCACGCCCATACTGGACTAGCCTAGACGGTAGAGAAGTCACATAATGTCTATAATATTCTAACAGGTTGCGGGGTCGTCTCTAAATCGAGCGATTACCGGCCATCAATCTGCAGTAATGAGCCGAAGTGGAAGAGTCATTTAGATTACCTTAGGAAGTCCTGAAAGGTCTTTATTATTCTATCCAATAGCTAAAGCATCACTGTATAACGTAAATGCCATAGGCTGTCTATTCAGGCCCTAGTACACAGAAGCTTTTTGCCGTCATTGGGGATCAAGGCAGGCGAGGGACGCGACCCATATAACCGCCATAGAATGGATACAGAAAGTGAGGCCAGTGACCTGCAATGAATGATTTAGTCGCCCCAACAAGGCTCCGGTTGTGCTTCGAGGTCTGACTCCAATCTTCCAGGCTCTAATGTATCTGATCCGGTGGTGCCTCCTCGTCACCCACCCTCTCCTTCCCATTATGCAGCCTCGATGGCCGTACGGATCCCCGCATCTTCTTATATCCTTTGGCGAAAGGGCTCCACAGGATCTTGTACATCCTGGCAAAGCCGTAAATTAGATTAGCAACGTACTGGTCAGGCACGAGCTTGAGCAACGCCGCCCATGGAATGCAAACCACTGCAAATCCCAGACATATCCCCCACTGCCGCCCGGTCAGTCTGGTGACTCCAAACGCAGCTCCTCCGACAAAGATGATCAGTATCTGTCCCCCGACCATGATGAGATTGATGACAAAGAACCACACGTTGCGGTGTATGCCTTCAAAAATATTGAATCTGTTGTCGAGACGCCGGCAATTGAACTCATTGAAGATCTGCATCCACACAAACGTGTTGAAAATAATGGTATCCAGCTCGAGCTTCTCCTGGTAGGAATCCCTGTCTAGGTCTAGGATGCTGTGGCCGCAGAAATACAGGACAAAGCAGAGGGCTAGTTTGTAGATAGACTGACCGAGGATCATCTTCCACATAGTGACGGTGAACAACGGCGCATGACGGGGGGTTGGAGGCCGCTTGAGAATGTCGGCTGTGGGTGGGTCGGTTGCACTGGTTTGTCAGTATCTCGCTCGCTGTCAGAATGGGCATGGCATGGAAGGCATAGCATACAGGGCTAAAGCAGCAAAGGTGTCCATGATCAGATTCAGCCACAGCAGCTGCACCGCTCGAAACACGCTCTCGTTTCGGCTGTTGTATATGGCCGTGACAACCGTTAGGAGAACGGCAGTGATATTGACCGTGATTTGGAACTGTCAGGTCAGTGTCTGGGCCAACTAGTACGGGCAGGAAAGAGCATACCTGGAGGAACTTGGCCACTGCGTCGTTGACAGCCCGGCCCCAGGAAATGGCCGTGACGATAGACCGGAAATTGTCATCTAGAAGGATGATCGAGCTGGCCTCTCTTGCCACATCTGTTCCACTTAATCCCATCGAGAAACCGACATCAGCGGCCTTGAGCGCAGGTCCATCATTCGTCCCATCGCCCGTCACAGCGACAATCTCTCCAAGGCGCTTAAGATGCTTAACTAGCAGCTCTTTGTCGTTTGGTGACGACCGCGCCAGAACCTGCAGTTTCGGGACGACCTCGTCGAGCTGGTCTTTGTCTAGCTTCCGCAGCTCAGGCCCTTCCATCGCGATTCCGTCCTCAGTTTTTATGCCGCATGATTCGGCAATTGAAAGTGCAGTGTTGATGTTATCTCCTGGTCACTGTTACCAACTCCATCAGAGGAAGGATCTGATTCGATATACCTGTAACCATTTTGACCTGCACTCCTGCAGAGTGACAATTCCCAATCGCCTCCACCACCTCTGGCCGCAGCGGGTCATGGATTCCGAATGCTCCAATCCATGTGATCTCCTTCAATATCTCGCTGAAATTGGGGGTTCTCTTCATGTTCGGCGGCCACGTCGAAAAGTCCCGGTAGGCAATTCCTATTGTTCGAAGCGATGCTCGGGCATAGGAGTTGATTCTACCAGAGATCAAGTGCCGATCACTGTCAGAGATCTGCGCTGGAAGCACAGCAGCCCCTGTTGGGCCTGGTTGCACTATTTGCACAGCTGCGTCAAGTAAGATCTCCGGCGCACCCTTGACAAGGCACCGGTATCCAGTCGGCAATTGGTACACGACAGCCATGGCCTTTCGAGACGAGTCGAAGGGGTAGACGTGACTAATGCGATTGTCCGCCTGTATCCGGGACAAGTCCATGCCCAGGTGTTGGCTCGCAAGTTGCAGTAGCGCAATCTCGGTCTTATTACCTACAAACTCCCTCCCATTCGTATCTTTCTCTTCGAAAGCTGTTGTATTCAAAGCCAGACTATGCACGAGTAACTCCTTCAACGCAGCTGGAAACCGCTCCAGCATACCGGGCATGGTCATGGCCGGTGCTTCAGCAGGATCAGAAGGGAGCTTGCCGAATGATTCGCCCGCGCTGCAGAACCCGGCCACGACAGACATCTTGTTCTGCGTTAGGGTCCCTGTCTTGTCGGAGCAGATTACTGTCGCGTTACCCATTGTCTCACAGGCGCGGAGGAGTCGGACGAGGTTATTTTCTTTCAGCATGCGTGCCGTTGCGAATGCTAGTGCAAGGGTCACGGCGAGCGGGAGACCCTCTACATACTCAGTATCAATATTCGCGGAAAAAAGAACGGGACCGTACCTGGGATTGCGACTACAATGACAGTCACAGCAACGATCAGAATATCCATGAAGTGCTGGCCTTTGATCGCTGGTGTATCATTCTCATAGATCCCGGACAACTGCGCGATGAAACGGAAGAAGAGGACGAAGAATAGGAGCAAGGCCGAACTATATTAACACCATCAGCGCAATGACCCCCCAGAATAGGTAGATGGCAGCATACCCCAGTCCAAACCATCCGATCCAGCCTGCTAGGCGCGCAAGCTTCACCTGCAATGGGGTAGGGTCGGTTTCAGTTGAGAGACTGACCATGATGCGTCCATACGTCGAGTGCGGTCCGACGCTCGTAACGAGATACGTCCCTAACCCCTCTAGTACTTTGCTTCCTGAGATGATAAACGGATCGATTTCCTTCCCTACCGAGCCTGATCCGTTCCGAAGACGCTCCCAGGCCGTATACCCGCTCACCTTCTCGACTTGGTCAGATTCTCCAGTCGCTGTCGATTCGTCGCATTTGATGTCGTGGTTCACGATGATCACTCCGTCTGCCGGGGCAGCATCGCCCGGGTCGAGGTGCACGATATCGCCCACTGTCAGCTCGGTGATATGCACCTGTGTCGTCTTCCCATCACGGATAGCCCTAACTGAGCGGTCGAGTTTCTACGACGGTCTCTTATTAGACCCTGCCTCTTGAATAAAGCTACGAAAGTTAAAAGCGAAAAGGGATACGCACGCGCTTGTTCAATTTGCCGAACTGCCTCTGCTTCTGCCAGTCATTCCCGGCCGTTACAGCCACAACGATGGCAATCGCAACGCATACAGCAACTCCTTCAATCCAGTCAACCTGGGACTGGCCCGAAGCGGCTTCATAGATTCCCAGAGCGAGGGAAACGACCGCGGCGATAGTCAGCAGAATGATTATCTTGTCGTTATATGCATCCCAGAGGAGCCGAATAAATTTCTTCTTTGGAGCAGAGGGCAGGGCGTTCGTGCCGAATACACGGGTTCGATCCGCGAACAGCGTGCTGCCCGGCTGAGACTGAGGCTGTGATGGTGGGATGGTGGGATGTGAGCATGACGAGGTCGCCAGCCCTTTACTGGACCAGGCTGCCTGCCTGGCACCGTCGATGGAAACGACCCTCGACAGAACGGTCTCCGTTGTCGATAATCCATTTTCCAAATCTGTCTGTAAGCCATACTCTAGTCCCTGCAAACCGCCCAGAGCGTAAAATGCGCCCAGCGATTTTGGGTTGAGCAGCTTGTTCAGCTGGCCGGGGGAGAATGCAAATTTATTATCGACAACGCGAAAATCCTTTTCGTACTGAGGATCTGGAGCGAGTACTTCTGCCCAGGTTTCAGAAAAATCTTTCTCAACGGTTTCTGACATCGTTTCTGTGGATTCCATAAACTATTGATTATCATAAATGTGTAAAATAATACTTATACTGAGTACCGTGCCATCAAATCTCTCCGAACATTCATCATACGATGGGGTCACTCCATTGCAGCAGCAGGCACTCATAAAGGACATTCAATCTGCCTTCTATGACTACCCATCGAGAACCCATCGTGGCTGTGTCTTCATGCTATGTCTTCATCCAAAGCAAAATCACCCGATGACCCATGGATGGGGCGACAGCGGCAGGGAGTTCTGTTCGTCAATGAGCGCATCCCCAGAGTCTGAAGACGGGTTTGAGTTGCCAGGACAGCAAATCATCTACCAGATACTGCTGTTAGGCTGTCATAGCCTGGCGTGAGCGTCTTCGTTAGCGGGCGAGTGACGGAGTGGCGTTGGGTGATTTGGGTGCCGTGCACTGCCTCCCTCGGCGTTCCAGGGTTCAATGGTCGGATACCGTTGTCATATAGTCGGGCCTAGGCTGCTCCTTGATGCACGAGACAGCGTTTGATTTAATGTAAACTAGGAAAATGGTAGATATGAACTTGCTTGTGGCACCTCACTGAATATTATGCACCGAGGGCCAAGGAGCTCTCAGGCCGGGAGACAGATTTGTATTTAATATAGAATATTGTTAAATGTTGTAACCAAAGGCCTTCTAGAGCTGTAAGGAAAATAAGGATGATCTTAGAGAGTATTGTAATAATGTGCTACTAGGCGACTGACCTGGCCCTCATCCAATCAACCCTTGATGGGCATCCACCCCTGGGTTAAACAGGCTGGCGTTACTTGCCCCCACGGCGTAGGAACAGCGACTAACGTCACTGTGGATTTTATACTCAGTCAGACACAGTATCTCGGCTATGCATGTCATGCGCTTAATCGCAGTATCCGGGCCTGCTCTTGAGTTTCGAAGCTGCACGCATCAGGTTGAAAAAAGGACAGTTCCAATAATGAGTTCTTTATGATGAGGAACTCTCAAGGGTGAGCCGAATACATATCACAAACTCCTACGTCCATGGATCCATGACTGAACCTCCAGGGCCGAATCACAACGTCTGCCCCCTAACCCTTTGATCACCCAACGGCTCCCTAGCCCTAAGTCGTCCCCGCAAGGGTAGATTGAAGACGCTCGCCATCGTCAAATGTACACTCTTCGGCACGACGCTGAAGACTAGACTCGTGAACATGGCGTTCCAACTACTGAACGCCTCTCGCTTGCCCTTGCACAACGCCTTATACCCGACTTGCGCGACGGACTTGGGATCCTCAACCGCCCCCGACGCAGCCATCATGACCGTTTCCTGGGCGTGCGATCGCGTGATGAATTGCGTTTCCGCAGGGCCGGGAAGGAGTAGTGTGTTTACGATTCCAGGGTAGGCACGAAGTTCCACAGAAAGAGCTTCAGAGAAGGCGCGGACAAAGTACTTGGTTGAGTGGTAGATGTTTTGGCCCGGGCTGGAGATATACGCTATACAACTAGTTAGTCTACTTCAGACTTGTGCAGGGTCAACGGAGCGATATAGTGGCCGGAAGGAAACATACAGCCAACGCTCGAAATATGCATCATCCACCCGATGCCTCTCTTGATCATATCGTTCCCAAACAAGTGCGACAGCTGCACTAGCGAGATACAATTCAGCGTCGTCATGCGCTCAACGAGCTCAACCGGTTGCTCGAAGGGATCGCCCGCTGCGCCCAGTGCTGCCCCATTAACCAGCACGTTCACAGTCAGCTGCTTCTCCTTTGTCACGATATCATACACTCTTTGCGCGGATCCCGGAACAGACAGATCGATGCTGACGACATCGGCGCGGACGCCGTACTTCTGCTGTATATTGTTCTTCACGACGTTGAGCTGGTCTTCGTTTCGCGCAACCAGAATCAAATCGTGGCCCTTTTCCGCGAAGATATAACTCAGCTCTGCGCCGATCCCGCTTGATGCGCCTGTTACCAGAACTGTGCCGGTTGGGGTTTTGGGACGAGGAAAGATGAGCCGGAGAGGTAAAACAGTGGCCGCTACGGCGGCTGCGAGTTTTGCATCGAGGCAGGAGAATAAATAAGCCAGCCCTGATGCGGCGAGAATGTTGAAGGAGAGAAGATCGACGTTGATATCGTCGAGGACGAGATACTTGGGTTTGAAGATTGAGGGGTTGGCATGGTCAATTGTGTGTGACGGGTTCTCTGAGGGAGCTTTTGAGTCTCCTATTTTTGACATGTTGGCGGTAATATCTGTCGGTAATATCTATCTGCAATATTTGTCTAGCATGAGCCGTGGATAGATTCTTGGAAAATATGAGAGTTTCGAAAGGAAGGGGGTTAGACTGGATTTATCAAATCTACAGATCTTTGCCGTCCCGTATGCGTCATTTTGATGTAAGCCCTAAACTTCGCATTCTCACGTCTCGGCCTATCAATCCATCGCTCAATGAAGTAACCCATGAATAATGCTAAGAAGTGTCTTGTGCAATATGTTAATGACTTGTGTATTGACTGGCCCCGTCAATTACACGTATCCCGTCCTGGTCTCACCATCCAGTGTATCAGGCAGGCTAATAGCCATATCTCACCAAGACAAAGGCCCAACCGTCATATTATCCAACGTCTAATCAACCAGCAGCCTTACTGAGATGACTTTTAAGTCTACGAGCAGAACAAAGCTGCGCAGTCAATTTACCAAACCTCACGTACAGGCCCTGTTTCATCGGACTTCTCGAGTTAGTCGAGTTTCCTCGCGTCTAGTACTACCTCGATAGAGACGAGCACTACCGCAGGTTTAAAGAACAGTGTGACGGGAAGGACCCCTTCAGCCCTGATGGACAGCTGCACTTTGAGCTCGATTTCGTCAATTTCGGTAGCGCGTTTCAATGGCACTACCTTGTCCCAAAAAAGGGTGACTGTCTCACCGTCGTGGTCGACCTCGTCCGTCCGATCTTCGATCCCGGCGAAGTGACTCTCATCAACTCCGAACCCCTCACCCAGCCTGCCATCGATTTCAACTTCTTCTCCAATGACCTTGACATCATCACCATGCGCGAGGGGATGCGCTTCGCATACGACCTGCTGACCAAGGCTGACGGGCTCAGAGAGCTAGTTATTCTCGAGTACCCGTGGGAGATGCCACTTGACAGCGATGCCAAGATGAAGCCCCAATGCTGGACCGGTGCCAAACGATGTTCCACCCTGTTGGGACCGCCAGACTCTCAAAGGACGTCAAACAGGGCGTTGGTGATCCTGAGCTGAGGGTTCACGGAATCAAGGGGTTGAGGGCTGCGGATGTCAGTGTTACCCCTGTTATTCCAGACTGTCGGATCCAGGACAGTGTTTATACGGGGAGAAATGCGTTGATTGGTCAAGGAGAGTCATCGGGATTAGTATTAGGCTGATACGTCGAACTTGACTGAGCGGGGAAGAGCGATGGAAGAGCTGACGATGAACGAGAATGGGCCTGTGTCTTCTAAACTGATTAGATTAGCAATGTTGTCGGACTCTCATAGCGAGAACTAGTTCGCTTTTTCTCATAACTAGCTCGCGGGAATAGAACCTTTCTGTGGAGCGCACAGCATGTCTTTAGTGTACACTGTCTGCTAAAAACATGTAACCATGGGCGTTACATATTCAAGCTACGGTCAGCGATCAGTGCGTCCACTGCAAGAGCACCGGCTCTAGATTAGATGGGTGGAAATAGGCTGGGTATGAGTAGACAGGCGGGTATCTGAACGAAGGAAACGTCCGGGCACGGTTACTGAGTGCCCGCAGGGCACCTAGGTTTCGTGGGAGAAATTCTGCCTTTTAATTCATTGTCTCATCTAGTCGTCTTACCCCATAATCGTGACTGGGCTAAAACAATTGCATGCATGTCGTGGAGAATAAAGAGCTACATCATGCAATTTATTCACTGCGGTTTGTCGCATCTATGCCGTAAAAAGTACTGAGTCACTCACTGAACCCCATTCTCCCGCTCGATTTGCATCTCCAAAATCCGATCCAATGGAGGCGGAACATCAAGCCTATCCATGAAGACCTCGACCATGCGTACACCCTTACCCTTTATCATACGCTCATCAGTCAAAACCTTCTCCAGATCACCCCACGTCCGGACCTGCCACGTATGCGCCGCGTACTCTCCCTCAGTAGGGGCGCCAAAGAACTCGAGGCCCTTGAGGTAGCGCCAGGGTGTAATATTGTTATAGCCTTGGTTACGACCATGGATAGCACGCTCAATGGTGTATCCGTCGTTGTTGATAAGGAAGATAATGACGTTGAGCTTCCGGTGGATGATCGTTGCCAGCTCTTGCGCTGTAAGCTGGAAGCTGCCGTCGCCGATGAATAGGATGGACCGGGCCTCGAGGAAATCGTGGTACTCGGATCGAGCGATAAGGTCGTGCTGTGCTAGACTCGCACCGAGCGTTGCGGGGAGCATGTATCCAATAGACAGCCAGGTGACTGCTTTGAACAGACGCGTTTTCGGGGGTAGTCGGAATTCGTTTGCGCCATATGATGCCGTTCCGGTTTCGGCGAGGATGATGTCCCCTTCCTGGAAAAAAGAAGACATTCGGTGCCAGAAACCGCCGGCTTGGGTGACGAGGTCGGAGGCTTGTACATCGGGCGGCGCGACGGAGGAAGGATGATCGAAGTTGCATGTATATCTATTGAGTTTCGCTACTTCGAGGTGCCCAATAAGCTGCGGTAGGAAGTGGTTTGCTGGCAGATCACGGATGATCTCGCTGTCGATCTGGACTGATGTCGGATGGAAGAAGATCGTCTTGTGCTGTTGCGGGACTGTTTGGTAGAGGTAAGAGTTGGTGTTGGAAAAATGGGGCCCGAAACACAGGACCAGGTCACTGGAGTCGATAAAGTCCTTGTATCTGGGAGTGAACACGCCGTAGACATTCGGCAGAGTCTCATCGACCAAGCTCTTTCCAAAGCCGGACGTGAACGTTGGCCACTCTGTCGATTTCACAATATGCTCCACTTCCTCCATGATCTTCGCCGAGCGCACTTCGCCGTCTACCAAAATCACTGGTTTCTTGGCGCTGTACATGCGATCCAGGATAGCCTTGAGCGCCTTATCTTCGAGTTGCGGCTGACGACACGGCAACGGCACGCAAATCTTATGTTCTAGGGCCATCTTCGGAACACGGAGAGAGACCATATCGAGAGGAATCGCGATCCGAACCGGCCGGCTGTGCAGGAGGCACTGCTGAAGGACGCGGTCGATCTCGGCTGGGGCGGAGCGATGGTCTGTCAAGATCGCCTGGGCGACCGTGATATGTTCCTGCATCCGATCAAACCGCTTGTACTCGCCATCGTTGAAAGTATGGTGGATCAGGGCTCGCGACTCTTGAGACTCGCGGACCGGGGTGCCAACCACATGGACAACGGGGGCTCGTTCGGCGTAGGCTCCGGCGATCGCATTGACGGCGGAAAGCTCACCGACTCCGAAGGTGGTTACGAGGGCGCCAATACCTAAAAGAGACTTCGCATCAGGAGCGACCGTGAAAACGAACAGGGAGAGGAATACCCTTGACTCTGGAGTACGCGTCCGCCGCGTACCCCGCATTGAGCTCGTTGCAGCTCCCTATCCAGTGCAAACGTGAGGGAGCGACATAATCGAGCAGCTGCAGGTTGTAGTCGCCGGGGAGACCGAAGATGGAGTCGACACCGAGCTGGTGAAGGCGTTTGAAGAGGTATTCGGCGAGGGTGGTCGTTGTGGTCTCCATTGTCGGTGTGTTGTAGAAGTTAAGATGGGAAGAGCCAGATAACGTTACTTATATACTCTTATCGCGGGTGCCTTTCCCCGCTATCGCTGTATCGCCGATAATAGCCGACCCCAGAGCGTGGAACACTAATCGTAATTAAACGTCTCCAAAAGCAGGATGAAACATGATTCCAAATAATAATATTCTGCTCGACAGATATATGGTGAGCCATTGATTTTGGAGAGCTCATATCAGGAGGAAAAACGACGGAAGGGCCCTCGCAAGCGGCCTGCTGGTGAGAAACGGAATCCGCTCTGGCCCATGCTGCCCGGGAGAGGCCTCTGCAGCTATACTATAGAGAACAGCGGTTCTCGTTCCATTCTCAGGCTCTGGTTTGCCAATGTCACACGAGTGTAACATCTGGCTAGGCCAACTGGGCTCTTGAGATTCAGTTGGCCCATCCCCTTGGGAGCGAAGGAACAAGAGTAATTTAAAATAGTGTACATAAATTTGTAGAATAGAAATTATATAAACCAAAACAGACAAGAAAATAAAAATAAAAATAAAAATAGAAATAGAAATAGAAATAGAAATAGAAATAGAAATAGAAATAGAAATAGAAATATGTGAGGGTCCTGAGATAGGTCTTTTAGCAAAAGAAAACAGCAATTACAATTTAGCACTATAAATTGTATACTGTACAAGGCGAGGGTCTGACAATGAATAAGTTATGAAAACGCGCACCACCTCGAAACACGCATGTTCCTGCTCCTAGTCTCTTCGTTAGAGAATATCGAATAAGCAATCTTGGACGAGACAACAAAGATACCCTTAACAGATCTTGAGGCTCGACTGCCGAGGCATCTAGCCTCGTTGGCTGCTCGTGCGGGGTACGATCCCCCGCAGCAGCCACTCTAACAAAGGGCTTAGCGTTGTGGCCCGTTACTCCTTCAGGCAGGTATACTCGATGGTGCGTTCTATCTGGGTAACGATCACAGAACGGTACAGAGCTAAGCCTAATGCAGGCGTGAAAGTATATAGTACTAGCGAACACACCACTAGATTTTTGTTTTTTTTTTATACTATAAGGGCTCAGGGACGGGTTATGAAGGGCGTTTTCAGGCGGGTCCTGATGTACCTTCAGCTGAAAATCGATTGTCTAGGTACAAGGGAGCGCGGGTCAGGGGAATTTTTGGCGAAGGTCTACTATGGCTTGCCTTTGGATTCTCGATAGGTGGCGGGTCACGGAGCTAGTATCAGTCTGGACCGACAGAAGAAGGCGGGATAAATGCCACTGTCTCTCCGCTTCCCAATATCCTAAAAGTCTCTACCTACCTACCTAGGCATGATCGATATGCTGCCTTTTGTACTTTCCGGGGGGCCTGTAGCACGTCAATGATGCGCATGCCTGTCACAACACAGACCCTCGTATACTCTGCATAAACTGCTCTTATGATCTAAGTCCTACTATATGAGAATACCATAAAATTCACTTTGCACTACAGTGTTCTCTTGCCTTAAACACACACTCAAATGAGTACCGTCACTCGCCCTGCATATTCCCTATTGACGGGCAACAGAAAACTGGCATGCATGTTGCCCCTGTCCTTTACAGACCAACTCTCATATATACCTCATACCCAGACCATGAGTTCACAATAGTCGCACGATGAGGGAAGGCATTTATTCAAGCTTGCTAGCAAGATTCTCTACAATCCTGCCGGCGACTTCAACTCGTTAGACCGGAACACAAAAAAATGACTGAATTGGGCGAACAGACTATTTCTCGGCATCTCCCCATCATTGTCGATATCGATCTTCTCGAATTCCTTTTTGGCATCGTGGGCCGAAAGGCCATGCTGCTTGCAGATACGGACAACCTCCTCTTTGGAGACCATGTCGGTGGAGTCGGTTCCCTAACCGGTTGAAAGGGTGTGAGTGAGGTTGATATTTGGGGCTTAAGCAGTTGTAGTACGAACCAGCGACTGCAGAAGGCGAGCTTTTTTGTCCTGTTTTGTGAAGCAAGGTGTTAGAAGTTCTTAGGTTTATGATGGGGTTATATAAAACAGGGTGTGGCATGGGCACTGATGGGCTAACCATGATGATGATTCGATGTCGGAAGCTGACGACTGAGTGATATGGAATTATGGAGATAGAGCTGTCGATCAATTTCAGCGGGTTTGACATTAAACAGCAGGAAAATCGCGACAGTACGAATGTGATTTTTATCTGGGTCCGCAACCGATATTTATCAGCTTTCGAGGATGGTCTAGGCCAGACACGACATCACCATGTATGGTTCTCTGGGTCGAATTTGGTGGTGATTAGAACTTACCATGACTCTTGGTGAACTCTAGTTGGCTCTCCAATCGGCGCCTTCACATAAACCCAGTCTGAGTTTCAGAAGAACGGCTATACTGCGTGGCTTGCATCTGGATCCTCCTTTCCATCTGCTTTTGATAACAAGGTTAGGTTCTTGTACGATCTGCAAATTCAATAGTTTGATGTTTTGGTGCGCTGAATGTCGCTTTATTCATAATATCCACCAACCCATGTGGACAGAACCATCAGCTATTGCAACGGTGTCAACCGGGAGACGCTGATTCCAGAATGCCCATGAACATGCTATTTTTGCCGACTAGTCATCTCGCGCCTGTCGACTCAGTGCCTCTGCTATTCGTCGCGCTTGGGATCACAAGTCACATTGACCGTGAGAGTCTGCTCCATTATCCAGGCGCAGCTGCACAATCTTCTGACGACTTCGCAACGAGGCAGCCTGAAGAGCCTTGCGATATTTGCCGCCCCGCGCGTTGATATCTGCTCCCTTGTCCAGGAGCAGTTGTACAACCTCTTGATGGCCTTCGTATGCAGTAGCCTGGAGAGCATTGTAATAATCACCCCCCGCCCATGAAGACTACAGTGATTTTATCGGAGGCGGGCGACCCCTGGCCCAAAGGTGGAGTAGGCTGCATTAAGTGCAGATATATCAAACTGACCACTGGTGCGTTGAGTCGTTTTATGGAGGCGCGCTGTGCTATGGTCAGACAGCCGCCAGCTCGTGCCCAGTCTCGATTTAGCGCCCAGGCACCAGAGCTCGAAAGGAGGGAAGAGTATGAAATGGTAAAGTTCCCTTGGACTCGAGTGTACGTCCGATGAGTTAAAATAATAAATATTATACGTAGTTGCTACTAGGTATTATTTATTGCTGCCAATCTGGCTGGCCACTTCTCATCGTGGGCAGAAGATCGGCGGACAGTCCGACAAGACTGGCGGAAAACCTCCAAGTGCTCGGCCACTGTCAGAGCTGCCAGCAGTGCCTAATTGAGAATAAAACCAGTGATATAGAATTAGACATTGACATTTATGAAGGTAATGTTCTTCTAACAACGGTGTATAATTGCTTAGATAAGTGGTCGGAGGCCTCAATATATGCGGACGCGGACCGGGCCACCAAGGGCCAAGGAAAGCGTCGTATCCCATATCCTCCATTGCCAGTGTGTTCCTTCATTAGTAGCGTATGTAGCAATCAAAAGAGGTGTTGTACTGCGGCTCTTCACAATTTGGATGTATCTTTCCGAGAAAGAACAAGCCTTAAGGAGTTTTCATGAATTTGGGCAAGCTTTCTTGATATAAGCTTCTGTTGGCTTGGAGATATGACGCCTTTTTGGCTTAGCATTAAAGCCTTGATGGCTTTCAAGTTATTACAAGTAAGAAAACTAAATAAATAATTGATCTGGTGAGGTAGCAGATAGAGTAAATGAACTCCCGTATTACAGTAAAATATAGCTATTGGACGTGCTCTGTCGTACTTGTGAAATGGGCAGGTCTTCTATGCGCTAGCATGGACCTAACTGCTGACCAAAAGGTACAAGACAGCTGGTTATTCTAATCAGTTACATCTAGCACCCTATATAGCGGTGAAGGCCATTCCTGAGCCTTGTCCTGGGTTCATTCCATAACAACCGGGGCGCCATCAATGTGGTCCCGGTTGGCCTGTTAGGGACTTAGTAGTCAAGTTGGCGATGAGATGCTTCTTGTCTTATTTTAATATGACTTCAAGCATTCCTGATTTAACTTGCTTTGGGGCACGGGATATTGGTGTTGATTATGGGCTGGACATGAGAACTTGCCACCTAGGTTGTACAGTTACTGGCCATCTGTCGAGCATACATCATGCTGATAATGTCAACAGGATGACCGCTCAATTTAAGATGAACTTTCCTGGACTTCGGGTGCCGGTTCAGTACGAGCTACTCAAATAATAGACAGTCCGCACTAATTGTGGCAAATGTTGTTTTTTTGCGCACTCCACTTCTGCAAGCTAGGCAACAGAATTGCCTTTACAATCAGAGCCTGGATGAAATAGACCATCCTGAAGCCTTCATTAGGAACTCGTCTCTTTACCTTCGTATCTCGTACCGGCTCGGGTTGCTCGGATACTTGAAGAGGGTAAACATACGAGTACGAGCCGTGGGGATCAACAGAGCCACTTCAGTGCTCATGAAACGAATCCAAAATACAAAGCAACCAGATTTTATTGGCGGGTTCTGATGTATCCCTGAATCTAATTAGAGGCGTGTCTAGATGATCTGCGTTATGGCCGTCATCATAGCTGAGGGTTGTTGCTGGCCTCCCCGGCAGCAAAGGCATAAATACCCACATTTCCCACTGAAGAACGTCCAAAACTCTCACATTTGTCTCTAAGCAGTCTCGGTCTAAATCGCTATGAAGGTTGCAACTCCATTGATGGCGATCCTCGGCCTATCTGCGGCCAACCCTCACTACGGGGCGGGTGATATCTCCCAATGGACCGGCCCCGGTGCAGGCGATTGTACGCAAAGCAGCCCTAGCCCCCAAATCCCATTATCTCGATTACATCAATTGATAAAGTATATACAGACCGAGGCCCCTGCCCCATGATGAACACACTTGCCAACCATAATTTTCTGCCGCATGACGGACGCAATATCACGCGGGATAAACTTATCCGTGCCCTAGGGGAAGCCCTGAACTTTCATCCAAGCCTGGCCTCGCTCATGTTCGACATGGCAATTGTTGTGAACCCTGAACCTAATGCGACCTGGTTTACCCTGTACGTGTTTAGACCATGCTGGTGTATTACTACCCTTAACTGACATCGCCCAGCGACCAGCTAAACCAGCACAACATTCTTGAGCACGACGCTAGCCTCAGGTACCTGACCCCAGTAGCCCTCCATTGCCAGCATATTGTGTCATGCTAATAGAGATTTGAAACAGCCGCACAGACGCCTTCTTCGGTAACAACCACATCTTCAACGCCAGCATATTTGCGGAAACGACGCACTACTGGACGAACACCACCCTGACTCCGCTCATGCTCGCTAACAGCAAGCTCGCACGGCAGATCACCTCGCGCGCATTCAACCCGACGTACACCTTCACGAACAGCACAGAGCAATTCAGCCTAGGCGAAGTTGCGGCGCCAGTCGTGGCGTTTGGGAACCTGAATGACGGAACGGTGGAAAAAGAGCTGGTGGAGTACTTCTTCCGAAACGAGCGGTTTCCGACGCACTTGGGCTGGAAGACACGCGATCAGGTAGTGCAGCTTGCGGATATCACAAAGCTGTCCAGGATTATTGGAGGCATGACGGACTTGCTCACCAGTACCGGTGATGCTGCAACTGCCAGCCCCGCTAGAGTGAAGAGAGCTGATCTGCACGCTGGCTTCAGAGGGTAAGCGAGTCTGGTTCGTTAAATGCCTGTACTGCTCGAGATTGGAGGTGATTACTCGTTTTACATATGCTGTCTGAAGCTGGATGACACAATAGCTGAGATCGAGTGAAGTAGCATCTGGCTATTCTAATACAGTACGAAAGACACAGTTACTAGCTACTCTACGCCTCAATCTACTTCCATTCCACCAGGCCATCCTATTCAAATACACAAGAAGTCTCGCTTGACCGGCAGCCGTAAAGCAAGGTAGGGTCCGCGCCACAATGCCTACCTAGGCTTCTTTGGTATTCTATCTTTTCCTCAATACTCAAACAGGATGGTCGAAGACAGGAAGTGAGATCTATCGCAAGGGTGTGTGCGTTTATTGTAGTAGATTGGAGCACAGCGTACAGCCTCCACCACCGTCTCTGCCACCCTGCGCCAGTGCTACCCTCGATCTGGGTCTGTTCCGGGGACAAACTCCCATGACGCAGGGATATGATGGCCGTCTACATTGATTCATAGCGAGTGTTCAACGTTGTCTCCTCAAGATATGTCCTACTCTAGCTCGTGGCAGGTCCTACTAAAGAGCTCCATTCACGCTTGCTTGGCCTTATCCTCGGAGTCTGTTTCAACTAGCCCTACCTACTCTCCTTTGCACTGTCCTTAATATTGAGGTCTTCCGCGTATAGATCGACATGATACGCTTTGAACCTTCTCGTCAGCACCTTGGCAGCAAACATGATATCGAGCTCTTCAAACGTCCTGCCTTTCGTCTCTGTAAGCCTAAAGAAACCCCAAATCAACGTGGCGAGTCCAGTGCCGAACCAGAAGAAGTCGGTCTTGCCTAGCCAGTTCCAAGCGGTGGGATTTATAAAGTACGGCTCAATGACATTCGCAACCACAATGGCGATATAGTACGTGTTCTGCGCCAGCACGATCGTCTTAGAACGAAGCCTCGTCGAGGATACCTCCGGCGCAATGGACCATCCCAGCGGTCCGACGCTCAGAAAGTAGGTAAACAGCCAGATAATGCACAACGATGACTGCGCCCATTTTACACCGGCCATCTCCCGCACTAGATCCAGTATCCCAATATTGAAGAGGTAGACGCACATCATCGCCACCCCACCGAGGTACATAGAGCGCCTCCCGAAGCCTTTCATCAAGAACCAAGACAAGACAGTCCCTATGAAGGCGATGGCCGCCCCGCCCAGCGCAAGCTTGTAGGAATAATTTGCGCTCATCCCCGCCTGTTCAAAGAGATAAGTTCGCGAATATGCAAACTGCGAGCCCGAGAGAACCTGTCCGGCAAAGATGACACAGGCGATCTCTGTCCGCCACAGATTTGGCGACAACCTGGCGCGCATTGTGTTTCTCGCTCTTTGCCATCAATTCCTGGACTGTCTTTTCTGCCGCTACATATGCCGGACCTGCCACCACGGCGACTCGGGCATGGAGATTGCAATCACGCATAACAGTGCCGGCCAAATCCATGGCACGGCGTAGGGAATGCGATAGGACCACTCGTCTGGCCGATTAACGAGGGTTTGCATGACGCCCATGAGGATAAACTGTCCGATTGCAAGGCACATGTTTGTGTAGGCAGTCAGGTACGGGCGGAGGGCCATGGGGAAAGGTTCCGAAGAGTACGCAGGCCCTATAGTCGCAAAGATGCCCCAAGGTATACTTACAGTACCATGGTTGGCATAATCGTTTTTGAAGTTTGGAAGGACATGGAGCTTACCACAGAGAACCTGGCCAGCGACCTGCGCCCTGACCGACTTTCCAAGAAAAGATACAAATATAAAACCACACATAAAAAGCAAGCCGCCTATAAAAACCTTCTTGATCCCATAACGATTAACAAGATACCCATTCAAAAATGCCCCGATAATGCAGTCCGCGTTTCCCCCAGCACCCAGGGCAGATTGCCACTCCCCCAGGAACCTCATGGCCGTGTGCGTATTCCTTTCCAAACTGATACTTTGAACTCAGGGTGCGCATAAAAACTGCCGATCAGAGCAGTGTCGTAGCCTTTCATGATTATGGACATGGGTATTGTAAGTGACCAGATCACGGCCTAGGGGTACGCGCGCAGGGCTGGCCGGACTGTCATGAGGTGCTCGGCGGCGTTTGCAGCCTGCGCTTCCTTGGTGCTGGTTGCTATTGCTCGCTTTCATTGTGGTCAGCATCGACGTGAACTGTCTTAGGTGATTCATCTATCTTCTCCATGGTTGCTGGAATTGTAGCTCATCGGGGCTGGGGGTTCTTGGGTAAAAGTAAGAAGAGGGGAAAATAGCACACACAGGGACATTGACGCAAACAACTAGAGAAGTATCCCTGAGTTATGAGGTATTAAAATTCGTCTGGTGTCATACCAAGATCGCTATTTACCGTAAAAGATCCGATAGCGATACCCCTCTTTTCCCATCCATTGTTCTTCCTCGAATTCCAATCAAGATGTTGATCCCTTCATTCCCTACGGGGTAAATGCCATCAATTCTGTCGGTCAATGGAGACAAAAGAATGATTGGCGGTTCTCATTCCCTTGAATCGTGCCGGTCCCTTGGATTCTTGCCAATAAGGTGCAACGGCAACCGCGATATCCAGGATCGTTTCAGACACTGTGAATGGCTGCTTGCTGATCGGAGGATGCTACTTCGACAGATGTATCAAGTTACACTACGCCTGGAGAAAGATCATGTGCGGCAAGGTGTGTTGCACGTTTGAGCCTTGCTAGGGCTTTGGGCAGTTTTCCAGCACGAGGTGCATACAGTGCCCCGTTTGCCTAACAAGTGCGCAAATATCTATACGGCTTTTAGGGCTTATATACCTAGTTAGTCCTATATTTGGCTAGCAAGCGCTGCCTTTGTATACCCGAACAATAGCAAGCTTGCTCAACGCTTTATAGTCTTGTATGGTAACCCATGGCAGTCCCTTGCATGAACTGACCTTTTTATGTCTGGGCCTGGCCAATATTAGCCAGACCAAACCGAAAAAGCTGACAACTTGCGTTAGAAGGCACCATCTGACTGTATGGATGGCTCAACTCAGCTGTTTCGGCGAGGAGGATAGGGAGTTCCCTGTCCGGTCCGAGAGCTAGCTCTACCCCCTGCTTTGTATGCTTGCGCCTTCGTGTGACTTGCGGACTTAAAAACAACCAAACAACATCTTGTTGCCGAGCTTATATGGCGCCAAATAGCATGGCTAGTTGTACAGCCGGTTCACGTAGTAGCACTTGAGATAAACTTATTACTAGTAGTGTTAGGAGAAAGTAGATAAAGTGCTTAGATATACGGGGAGAAAAGCTTACATTGAATGATTAATAGAGCAGTAAATAACGGCGGAAATTTAGAAAGCTCTGATAGGAACTGACCAACACATCAAACGGTACGCATATCTTATTTGTTAGCGTCAACAGCATGAGAACTCTCCGCCGCAAAATCAAGCCAGGGCTTGACCCTATCCACATCCTCCTCCTTGAGGATGCCAGAGTCGACACAATCATACAGCCAACGGAAGATAAAAAATTGGCTCTCACGAGCCTGGGTTTCCTCAAATATTTCCACAAACTTACGAAGCTGCCAGTCAGAAAGGTGAGAAACAAGCATTCTTTTGCGCAGTTGCTCGCAGGCGAGATGTTCTGCTCCACCAGGGCTGAATGATTCACTGAAATGCTTGATTGTCCCGTCTAATGTTCGGATCGTCGAGAACCAGTGGCAGACTAGGCCGTTGCTCTTGTGTAGGGCGACGATGTACTCTTCAAGTTCTAGGGAGGGGTGATCATCAACTACACCGATCCAGATTTGGTAGTCGTTGTAAGAAGGAATAGACATATTGCGGTTGTCTCGTACGTAGACACTTTGAGACGTTGTTGAATGGCCTGGTCTCTGGTGTGGCTGATGGGCCTGCGTTGATCAACTATACTGCCATAACCGCGCGAGAGATCGTCTTATATATGTTCTACATACTTGTTATCAGTTTACAGCAGCATTGTAGATAACAGCCACAAAGGCACCTCAAAAGGTCTTTGAAGGTGTGCTCCCTTTTGAGTTTGTAAGTGGACATTCAAGTAGCCGAGAAAGGTTCCTTCAGCTTTGATAAAACCGATCTGTACAAGGAATAATGCTTTTAACAAAGGGACTTGTCTCTTGCCCTTCTTCATTGTCTCGGCGTCCAGTCCTAGTGATTGGCTCTAAGGAAAACTGGCAAGTCAGTGGTCTCAAGACGGGTTTGCTCACTCTTTTCATCCTCTCCTACAAGTCACTCTTCACAAGGGCCTAGGACATCAATGCTGACTGTCCAATTAGGTAGGTCTAAAAACTGGTACCTGGAAGAGCTTTCTCAAAGTTACGATAATGGTGCTCAAAAAGAACTATTTCTGAAATGCTACTTCTACAGGCTAGCTCACCTGCAAGGCAAAGAGCAATCTCTCAGCCACAGTATGTTGACGAGGCTAACATGGACTACTACGTAATCACTAATAAAATGAATAATATGGTCGAAATATTACCTAGACTTTTCTAGCAAATAGTCCACCAACTCCATAACATTCATCTCCATAATCCCTTTCTCCCGTATACATCTGCCAAGAAACTCCTTGATGGAATGCAGTGTACATACCCTCTTTCGAAACCTCACCGAGCAAAGACCCCTTCAAAAGCCCCCATATCGCTCGCCGATAATGTGCCCAGCTGCCTTTCCCCATGCAACGCATTACATACTCCATGATTCTGCTTCGTCCGCGGACGCATCGAACACCTGCCGTGGAATGTCTTCGGCCCGATGACCTTGAGTCTCTTGTTTCACCTAACAAGTACCGTTTTCATTGCTTTTTATCAAGCCCTTGCATAATGGGCATCCAGCCATGGTCTTGACCTGGCTCAGGTCTGAAAACGAATGCAATCCCAATGTCAAAATCAGGTGGATCGTAACTCAGTAAGTGGGACAGGTCGGGTGATACGAGTTGCCAGTCGACTTCATACCGGAATTCGTTCTTGAGGTCACTGTTCAGCGAGAGTAGACTGTCACTTGTGGATGCGGTTATCACACTCTGATTTGAGGTTTGTGACTCGGGACATATTTGCCGCCGTCGTTGTGGTATGCCTATAAGTCGGTTATCTAAACTATGCAGCTTTCCCTGCTCAAATTGGGAGAACAAGTAGAGTATTATGACCGACTCGAAATGACTTCAAGGACTAGATTCTAATTATACAATCTCTTCAGGCTTAGATGTAAGGACCATGGGCATTGTCACTGGGGGCAACTTGTTTCAACATGGTCAAAAGATATAATGGCTTCAATATTTAGTCTGGTATCACGTCTGTAAACTTGATAAACCGGACACGAAGGCTTGATTTCTACTAATCTATGCGACACTAATGCGTACTGGGAAATGATATTTATTTGATGGCATTAATTCCATTGTCGTAGTCCCCATGTCTGCTTCGGTCACTTTGGCAGAGACTGCCTGGTATTTGTTTCTATACAAACTCCTGTTAATCTCCAGTAGCCCCTTGTTATCCTACATTGCCTTTATATTTTTAGCATACTACTGAACTTAGAAGAATCCTATTCACAAGGTCAAGATTATAGCCTACAGAGAGCGATTTTCAAAGGCGATTGTATTTCACCTAACATGAGACTTTTGGAAAGACTTACATGCTAACTTAGGAAACCGTTAACTTGAATAACCGAGCGCAAAGCGTTGATGCCAATCCAACCCTGAGAGAACCCTCTGCTACATTCCACTCAAAATGGGTCGCAAACGCCTTTGGATAAAGCAGCTCAGCCTTAAGGTCGCGCGCCCTCAGCAAAGGTGCTGGGAGGACTACTGTGTCCAAGCCCCCTCTTCTCCAAACAGCCATATAGAACCTCTCACCCCCGTCCACCGCCATCCCTAGTACAATCCATCCGTCGTGCCAGCCAGGCAAACCGAGGGGCCAGAACGCCGTCGCATTCGGCAAATCCCCTCTTATACTCCTATAGATATCCATGCCCTCGTTAACAAGACTGACCTGTTGCTCACTCAGCAGATCCAGCCTTCCACTGAGATGAACACGTCCTAGCAGCGCATTCACAACACTCATAGCATTCGTCTCGTCATCCCATTCAGGCTGCGGATATACCCAGACGGCGCCCTGCTCTGGCGTAACGGCAGTTGGTAGCGCTGCAGAAATAGCCGCGTATTTTACAGGATCCTGCTGATCACTGCTACTCTGGATGGGATGTGTAGACAGCATGGCGTAGTCCATCCTTTGTCCGCCAGACGAACAATTCTCAACCACCAGGCCAGGATATCTATCCAAGAGTTCATTTACCCACGTCAAGTATGCCCGGTTATGCTCGAGTTGCGCTGCTCCTGGACTGGAAGTGCTGATATCCGTCCCCTGAGTGACATCGATATTGTAGTCGAACTTGAAGTATCCAACGCCGAACTCGATTACCAACCGTTCTATAATCCCATGCATTCGTGACCGGACGGCTGAGTGCCGGTAATCAAGCTGATACCGGCCCTTTTCGAGTATGCGCTCCCCATCGCGTTGGAAGAAGGCTTCGTCAGGCAGTTGCGCTGCAACCTTGCTCCGGACGCCAATCACCTCGGGTTCGATCCAGAGCCCTGGAATGAGCCCTTTCTTTCTTAGCTGCGCAAGGAGAGTCGAGAAGCCGTTGGGAAAGCGTTTATTTGACGGCTCCCACTCGCCGACATCATCCCACCACCCTGCCTCGTCGGCATACCAACCGCAGTCAATGACGAAGTACTCAGCGCCGGCTTTGATGACGGGGTCGACAAGTGCAAGGATCTTCTCTTCAGTCGGGTCACCCATAAGGCAGTTCATGTAGTCGTTAAAGATAATAGGCAGACGCGAGTTATCCTCATGTTTACGTCTAATGATCCGTCGATATCGTGTCAAAGCGGAAAACGCCTTCTCATAATCATCGTAAACATGGACCAGCGCCACAGGGACCGTTGTGGATTCCTCACCCGGCTGGAGGATCAGTCTCCAGTCATGATCCGTCTCGACCGGGCCACCAGCAGCCAAATATACGCTATCCTTCCAGTCACCGATCTCCCATCGCCAGGAACCGTTATTCTCCACCTGCCACAACCACGTGTCGCCATTATCGCGGCGCTTCAAGAGACCCATCGGTAAGTGGCCTTCCGTTGAGAACGTCCCCCTGTTTGAGACCGCATAGTGCGCAAGCGAGGCGAAGTGGTTCTCCGGACGCCCGTAAACACCATAGTCGTCTAACCCAAGGCCAGGAAGATCATGTTCAATCCATTGAGCTTCGCGGAACCAGGAGTTTGTTGGAATCGACAGGGTATATTCGTCCCACCATTCTGCTGAGCCAGTGGTCAGCCCGCCGAGCACAAGCGATGTCACTTGGGTAACGATCAGTTCCTGGTCACTGTGGTTGCGGATTGTTGTCGTTGCTCTGAGAGTAGGCGTCGAGCCATAGACGGTTAAATGCACGATCACTGTAAAATTAAGCTCGGGGTCTGATAGCGTTATATCGGCGGTTTTGCTTCCTTCGCTGTCTCTAATTACGGAGGATCTGTAGCGCAGCCGTGGTCCTATATAGCCCCCGACCAGGCTCTTGGAGGACTTGTGCTTCTGTGTTCCTTCGCCCGCAAGTCGAACTTCGACTAACGGAGCGTGATGGGATTCAAAGTATCTTGAAATTGGTCTTCTGGGCGTGCATCTTACTGGAGTTATGGGCTCGAGGTATGCTGCGCCTTCGTTGTCAATGTATACAGTGACGGCGAGTGCATTGCTCCTGATTGTGATGGTTTGCGCGGCCATACTGCTAACGGCTGGGTTGTATAATACATGAAGTGCTTGTTCTCATAGAAAAGAGTTGGGCCTTTGCTGAGTGATATGCCTTCAATGCCCGTACCCCTCTCGATTGCGTTACCCCGCTGTAAAAAAGCAAATACCGGGCCTTGGAGATCGGACAATCGTGGCCTTGACAGGAATAGATTAAATACGCGCTCCTGCAATTGGCCGTATTGCAGAATAGTTCGACGGCTTAAGATCCTGGGTCAAGGCCAAAATTAGCCGGGAAACCTACGGCTCCTGGCGAATTGCGTATGCACTTTCAGCACATTTGGTTCGTAGCACATATTGCTCTGGCTCCAGATTTAGGATTGGTGCGTCGTCTGAAGTGGTTCAGAGACATAGCTCTCCAACTTGGTACTGCCACGCCATCCGCATGGTTTGAACATTATCCCACTATTAGCAAGGACTTGGAGGTGTCTTTAGCTCTCTGCAATTGGATGTCTTTATTTAGAAATTGGATGAAAATGCTTTTACCACGCGGAGTGCGCATTTCCTACCTGAAAAGTCAGGACACTACAGGAAGCGGCCTTTTGATATTTGCTGTTTCAGAAACATTACTTGCTGCTTCAGGCTGGTAGTAATATATGCGATCCTTGAATTCATAGCGTATTATTCCCGGAAATGGTGCTCAAAAGGAGTGTCCTCGGTCGCACGATAAAGATTCAAATAACATAAAACGAGTCAACTGGTTGTCGAATAGAGAAAGGCTGGGCTCGCTTGACCTGGACACGGCCTAACGGAAGAAATTGTTGCTTTGAGCCGGTCAGGAAGGAAATCTGGACGTGTGTAGTGGTATGCGGTATACTTGTAGTTATGAAATTGCGTTAGATGCTCAAGAGCTTGTTAGCACTCTGTTTAAGGCGTCGAGGAGAGGAACCCCTATAATGGATTCATTTATAGACACCCCAGCAATTCAAAGCGTACAAAAGTCACGAAATGCGAAATCATCCGTTCTGCTCCTACTACCAGTCAGTTTTACCTGGACATAGAATCTTGGACAAGTCGAATAAGTTACAGCTTGGCATGGCTTGAGAAGCAGCTCTGACGAAAGGTTTCTGTATTGTCTTGCCATAAATGTCTGAACCTCTATAGATTATTAAGTACATATAAAGTTGCATATAAATCACAACTGCCTTTTTAACCCAGTCTGTTCCATCGCCGTTCTGACAGTTGCAAGCCTCTGCGCTGCGGCGCGCTGATACTGCAACTGCTCCATACACCGAACACCCAGCTCTATGCTATCCCATACGCCGGCCTGATTGTTGCTCCACGCGCCGTACGCGATGAGCGAGATGCATGCTGCTTCTAGGAAGAAAGAATGCATGGGGAGATCCTATAGAAAGACTTGTTAGAGTTATCTTCATGTTGAGTAATAGTATGAAGAAACGGCGTACCTTGGCATCAGAACACCCCTGCCTCAGTTCTGAAATTGTCGAGATGATACTTTTGGCCGATGTCAGGATGCAATCAGTTGCTGAGGCCATTTTTGCGTTGTCATTGGCCGTCTTAAAGGGATCCCCCAGCCTTGCCGTGACGGTGAGGGCTCCTGTGTTTACGCCCATTCCCCCTGAAGACTGCGAAGCTGGAGAAGCCGCTCTGCTAAGTGCTGAGCACTGGTGCCCCATATAGAGAAGAAAGGGTTTCATATTTGTGAGAACGGCGTATTCGTATACTTATATCTCCGTCAGTCAGTGTCAACCATCGACACTGCATGGGACACCTACAATTAGTATTAAGGCGCATCGTGTCCTCTATATTCCATGGGCGATGTGGCTCGGTTTGCGCCGTGCGCAGGAGCGGCTCATACTCTTCCCAGTATGCCTTTAGTCGAGCTTGCGTTGTCCAGATGGAATGGCATAGCTCGTCAAAACCGGTCGCAGGGTTGTTCTGCGCACGCAGGGATGGGCTTAGGATGGCGAAAAGGCCTGTGAAGAATTTCGCGTCGGTCGACTCGTTCTCATGGGAAACCTGGATGCCAGGGCCGAGGATTGGTGGCCGACCGAGGGCGATACAGATAAACCTGAAAACAGACTGTCAGAGGATCGCAGCGAGCAGCGTTCTTGATGAAAAAATGGACACGCACCCCTCAAGTCCAACGAGAATGTGGATCAGTTTTTCAACCTCCGGCCCCCGCGGCTCGATATGGAAGCCTGCCGCATAGATTTTGCTCGCTGTCGGCCCTAGAAGCGCATATGCTTTATCGAAGTTGCCGATCTCCCTGTAATACTGAATGTATACGCCAACATCAGCTTAGATCCTGACAGGAAGTTAGGGCTACTTATCATGAGGATATTTAATTGGAGGTCTAGCGTATCTGAGAGGTGTGCTCCGGCGGAGATAAAAAGATCACTTTCCTGCACTAGCATATCCGATAGCTCTTCTTGCGCTGTCGCCAAAGATCCCATTGCGAGTTGATACAGCAGGATAGGGTATAATGTCGGCGGCGGCGCATTATGGCTGAACGCCGCACAGGCAGAAGCAAAGAGCGCCCCCAACTGGGCCGGCGATTGCATTGGTAGGATGGACCATGCGGTACCGACGTACCGATTCAGGAAAAACTGGAGGATCTGGTTTGGTATAGTCGTGAGGCATAGCGGAGGGGTCAGAGATAGCCCGAGGGTGGGAGGGATGGTGTACGGCTGATGGGCGAGCGGGTTCAGTTTCAAACCATTCATGCACAGGTCTGTATGCACGAGGCTGGTGCTACTGACCTCAACTGAAATCGCATAATTTACTTTGTTTGCAGCTAGGAGGTGCAGGAGCGCGATCGTCGATGTTGGCCCGTATACGGCCGACCGTCCTGTCGCGCGGTCAGTGATACGAACGGGCCGCAGCGCCGTCTGGATGATCTCAACATCATCTTGCTGCGCTCGTTTCTGGAGTATCTTCTGCCGTCGCTGTCGCGCCACGGTCCGTACTGTGCACGGGAGCGATAAGCGGGCGCATCGCTCGCACGGGGACTTCCCGTTGCATTTGATCTTCTGCTGTCGACAGCCCTCGCATGCCTTGATGATATGTCTTCTGGGCTGCGACAGCGTAAGATCTCCCGACGATTGGCTGCCCATAGTGTGCTTGAGGTTGGAGAAGATGATGGTATTTCCGAGGTGGAGTTGCGTAAGGCGACGAGTCGTAAACTGGGGGGTACGTAATCCTGGGGTGCTAGTGTTTTAGCTTAATGTTGATTACGGCCCTGGCCTAGTCTAGATCTCTGCAGATTTGGGTATATTAAGATCCGCCTTCGTTAGTGAACTGTTTTAACCTTTTAGGAGCAACTAATAAAAGGGCGAAATTTCAAAATCGGGAATAGGTGCCTGCACTTTCAGGCCCAAGGCACGTGATCACAATGACTTGAAAATGATCATGACAGCCGGTATATAACTCAGAACTCAGCTCTTAAGGAGGGTTAATACTCTCTGGTTGAGGAATTCAATAATCATTTGGACAGTGATTACATGTGGTTTTTATTCTGCTGCATATCTTAGCGTTTCGCGCGTTGAGCTGGAAAGCTTGAGCTCTGTGGTTGGTTCCCCTACCAGAATATAATATATTGCGGATACTGTACAATGGCATAAAGACGGGATATCCCTATCAGAAGATCGTTGCTGGTTTGGTGAAATATATAATATCCCGTCTGAAAGCATTATGCCGGTAGTGGAACTAGAAATAAAAGCGAAAAGTCACTTATCGACCGCTCAAACTATGGTTACTACTAAAGAGGCGGCACTTGTACTGTGTATATCGTAAACCAGGTGGTTTTATCTCAAGAACTTCGCCTTCTACAATTAGAGCCAAACTCTGCTTGCCGGAATAGGGCTTTTCTCTCTGCAGACCTGTCTATCGCACTAAATATGAGAACTAGCCGCGAGGCCCGTTGACTACAAACTGAAATTGACCACTAAAGGTAACGGCCTTATGTGAAAGTGAGTTCCATTGGTAACAGTAAGAACAATCATCCAATCCCTTATAGTGGACAGGGTAAACGGAAAATAGCTGCATCGAACAGTTACTTCCGGACGAGCGGTGGACGCCCGTTGATGCGAGCCAATTAGATGGTATTTGCTCCGCAATGTGCATCGTGTCAGAGTGAGAACAGGGCCGTGACGGGTGGCTGGCGCTAGTATACCATGAATATGAAGGTTGACTGCCAAGGAGAGTTACGAGGGCCGAGAGCACCACTGCATATCTCGCAGTATACCCCCACCAAATAGGAACTCCATATGATATTCTAAGAAGGGCAGTATCCATTGTTGCATGGAGGGTTACGAATGCAGATTTAGCAAGGTATTGAGCTCTTCAATAGATGTCACGCCCATGATATGAAATAGCCTGGGCAATGAAGACTCAAACCCCGCCGTAGTTAATAACTCAAATCAGTAGATAAGGATTTGCACGCCTCTTGCTAGCGGCAAACCTTCTTTAAAAAGAGTGAGTTGGGTCTTCAGAAGCAATAGTTTGCAGAGCCAGAGCAGGAGCACGCTCGCTGATAGGCCATCTATCACACAGAGTGATCCAATGGAAATTTAAGGTTATCTCATTCGGCCGATTGTGTACTCTAGAGTCTAGGCATGCAGAAATGGGCATTCGCTGCTTTCGACAGGCAAGCAATGGCCGGGTTAGTGGCTGCAAATTATCCTACTTGACCCCGGTTAGAAAAACCACAGGAAGTAGCTCCTTATCCTACCTTGCTACTTACATACCACATTCTTCTACAAAAGAAACGGCAGCATCAGGCTGTATTCCAACGCCGGCTGGGTAGCTACCCTTCTAAGCCGACATCGTGCCCGACTCACCTTGATTGATCAACAGGACGACAAAATGTCGGTGTCCGGCTGCTGAAGCTAGAGAACAAGTGCCGAGCGGCTCATAGCGTCTGAATGGGTGCAGATCCCTGGGTCTGATCCCGTCTCCACAGCCCTACCCCGCGAATTCATGCTTAAAAAACAACCATAGCGGTTCCTCGCTGAGGAGCCAAAGAGATGAGCTTTTGTCCTGCGCCGGTCAATCCTGCAAACTCTCAAGCTGGAGAAGTACATCACGGATCCGTGATTGGTGTATACACTGCCCTTATATTGAGGGCTTGTTGATAGAGCTCGCAGTTGGTTATTTTGGTCCAGAGGCGATTCGCCCCTCGCTGCAAATTCATGACCACATAGCGGAGCCCTGATCTTTCCCCGCACTCTCGCATTCGTCAATTCCCACTTCCCCGGCTATCGCCATCTGGACCTCTCCACCCATCTCTCCAGGCCTCGGTAAATGCCCAATTTTTGGCAATCTTTGGCCAGGTTGAGACGGTGGCCAGATACCTCGGGGTCTTCCCCCGCAGTATTCTCCCTTCCACGGTAAGATTGTCTCCACTGTCACTTTGGCTGGGATGTAACCATGACCTTGAATCAGGGGCTAGAGCATGTTTGGTGAGGAGAAGAGAAGCGCGACAAGACGCGCCAGGGGCGTATTTAAGCAGTGCACCTCGCTTCTTGTTTGTGCTTCACCTCACCTCGCTCGCCTGTTCCAAGACTACCTTGTTTTTACCGCATTCCATTTTCCATATTCTTTAAGTACACCCGCCACTATGAGCGATATCACAGACAAACCGTCTGACGAGACGATTAACCTGAACCGCATGAAAACCGCGGAGAGTGTCTTCCTCCCGATTTCCCGCGAAACCTTCGAGAAGCTTTACCTGACCCCCAAACACCCCTCCGTGCAGACGGACCTGAGGAAGAAGTTCGGTAACCCGACCCCGATCTGTCTCATGGGGTTCCTGATCGCATCTACACCCCATGCTTGTATGCTGATGGGGTGGCGCGGAGCCGGCGGGAATGGTAGCGCGCTTGTCCCGACGTATATCTTCTTCGGCGGAATTGTCCAAATTCTGGGTGGTATTGGCGAATGGATTATTGGAAATACGTTCAGTTGCGCGATCTTCTTTACATATGGTGCGGCATCGCAGTTGATCTAACTACCACTCGTACCTGGTTAACGTTGATTCTAGGGACGTTCTGGCTTGTTCAGGGTGGCGGGCTCATGCCATTCTTCGCTTCGGGGATGAACTACTCGCCTACCGGTAATTCTTTTGAGGGACAGCAGACAGGGGAATACGCGGCAACAATTGGTACTTATCTCTACTCAATCCATATACCGGACATAGAAGACGGCTAATACGGATTACGTTGGCAGCTTTCTACTACGTCTTTTTGGGCCTCCTAACGTTCATATATCTGATCTGCTCGATACGGACAAACGTCTGTCTCTTCTCCGCGCTATTCCTCCTTGTCATCACATTCTCCCTCGTTGCCGGTGCATTCTTTCAGCTTGCGAATGGAGCTCACGAACTTGCTGAGAAATTGCTGGTGGTAAGTCTATCCTTGATAGACATCAAAGCAAGCCCGCACAAGAACGGACAGGCAACAGCTAACACGGGTTTAGGCCGGTGGCGCCTTCAATTTCGCACTATGTGTTCCTGTCTGGCACATTTTCTTGACGCAGATCCTGGAAGCGGTTGATTTCCCAATTTCCGTTCCCGTTGGGGACTTGAGCAGTATCGTTCCGGGCAGAAGCCAGAAGGTGAAGAGGGCGGAGGATTAGTCCAACTTCATGCTAGTATGGGAAATGAGCACGCCTGGGTAGTGGCGGAGATGTTAGGTGTGGAACGGGCGCATTGTCACTTCCCAACAATAGACAATAGATTTCTATATAGACCAAGACTATCTGATGCGGTCTTATTTACACCGCATCATTTACATAGAGCAATGATATTTTCCGGAATAAAGGGGCTGAGAATCTCAATCAGCCTCTGTATGGGAATCCACTCGAGCACTCCATGAACTGTCTCTATAGTCCGCCCGCTATACAACACCCTCGCATAGAACTCATCCGTCTCTGTCGCCCTATACAATCATCAGTGGCTGACCCTAAAGTAGAAACAAGCTATAAAAAGAAAAAGGATGCAAACATACCAAATTTCAAACGCAACGTTCGACCCCATTCCCGGCCACCTCAGCGCCTTGATACCCAACGCCCCAAGGAGCGGCGCAACATCTCCGTCATGCGCAAATGTATGAGAATACACAACTTCTGAGCTCCCGCTTTGCACTAGTTCAAAGTTTCTCACAAGCTCCGCAATAAAGAGACCTTCAACAGTCTGGATGTACTCGGTAACATTCGGATTCTTCCGCCACCAGTAGTTGTACATCCAGTCTCCCGCGCGGAAGACTTCTTCTGCTTGTTGCCTTGACACGCATTGAGACTGGTCCTGAAGACGACAAGGCAGCTCATAGCCGTTACACAGTCGACCCTGAAAATTATCCGCAAAGTGATCCCAGGTGTCCAGCCAGGAGGATTCTTCCTGTGCATCAAACATATCCGCGAGCTTATTCCGCAAACCGCTAGTAACAGTAAGATGTTCCTTCCACTCGGTTGTTGACTGGATCGCGTCTAGAAGTGCATCGCGTTTCGCGCATGGAAACCCGCGGTTAATTGTGTCGACGCTCTCAGCCTGCTGATGGAGCGGCAATGGCTCCTTGCGGCTCGGCCATAGACCACGAAGGACGCCGCCCGCTGACCCCTGTGTCAGCGGCGACGTGCTGGATCGTAGCCACACACGTCTGTCGTCATGGGTAAGATTGGAGGGGACAAGACCTAGTTTCTTGCTGTATACCTCGTGCAGATCACGCCCGTGCTGGTACCCATCGAGATACCCGCCGATTGTGAGTTGCGGGTACTGGCAGGAGCCGTTGACATAGTCTGTCAAGAAAGGATTGGTGGGATCTGTATATGCCTGTCCATAGGCCTGCAATGGTGCTGGAGCGCCAGATGAAGGGGCTGCGAAGAGATGTGGGTGGATCGCGTCGCAGTTGTATCCTTGGTTCTGCATGGGAGTGTGAGAACAAACATCCTATACGAAGGGGAAATTTAAAAACAAACCTCTCCACCCGGTAGAATATTATATGGCGTCCGCCTCTGGTGTCTCTGTATATACTCCAGATACACCAACTTCGCGCCCACGGAGCCGTTTGCCACTGGCGAAGGCAGGGAATAGGTGTCTACGTGCGGATGAGGCATAGTACAGTAATTGTAAACGCTGTCTCCAGTGTCACTAGCCTGGTCTGACGGGGCATGAAAGACCCCGCCATAGGTACCGAACGAAGCATTGGTGATATAGGTCGTGTGGTTCAGGGGAGGGTAGAAACTGTCCACGGCATTGCCGGCGAGAGATACTCTCGAGAAGAGCACTGAGAGAAAGAAAGTTAGCATGTCGAGGATGCCCTCATAGACTGTTCTCATGTCTTGGAGAGATGGGGAATGGGAGGCTTTATAATTGAACTCTTGGACATGACAGCTTAAGGAGGTTGGCAGCAAGGATCGTCGGCGGGTTATGATTGGTTGAGAGGGACCACGTGGGTGGTGTTGTTTTCGAGCGTGGAGAAGATATCCAATGTATATTAAATAGATAAACTAAGTCCGGCCTGTAAGCCTAGGCATGCTCTCTCGTAGGGTCACAGACTCCATATAATAAGCGTTCTGTGCACCATCTTGTTTACACCAAGAAGGCCAACCACTTCACTGGCCCATAGCAGCCTTACAAGCACAGTATTTGCAGGGCACCCCAATAGCTACCCAGCAACTGACTAGGGGCCGAGAAAAGGATGTTTTAATGTAGCAAATAAGTGGGGAGAATAGACTAGTAAAAAAATGGCTAGCATGGAGCTAGACTACTGTTCCTCTCTGCTTTACCAGAGAGGTCATGAAACTGTAATAAGAGATTACTACAGCGGCTGAAAAAAATTAGTATCAGACTGTTCTTCCTCTCCGATGCTCTCTCCCTGCTCTCCCGCCTCATGGCCTTTTAGGGGCGGGCTTAGAATGTATGCAGACGTAGACAAAATAGGATGATTAGAGAAAGCTAGGCTTTCAAGCACGTACATATACGAAAGGAGATGTGCTCAGAGATCGATATCAGAATTTATTGGTCTTTGATTTTTTTTTAAGGCCTATTTGGCACAGGCAGTAGGCTATCGATTGCAATGGCTCTGACTGAACTTGCCGTACAAGCTCATGATCCCAATCATAAGCATAGTCTTGCCCTTGCCAGCATCTCCCTTGATCCAAAGCAACTGGCTCTGGGGGGCTGCTATGCCATTTCTGAAACTCAGCATTTTCCAAGACCCATCGAAACGAGCTATCCAGTAGACCGCCCTTTGTGGCCTCAATGTGTCGTAGCTCAGTTTCTGGATCAGTGGCTAACGAATCTCGCAGGCTGGGATAGTCTGCCTCTATAGATACTTAATGAAGTTAGCATACAAAGCTTTCCCAAATGAGTTGACATGACGACTGACCAGAATTCATACTCACTTTTATATTTACTGAAGCAGTAGACTTTGAGGGGACTTCAACCAACACTGCTTTTGCAAATGCCGCTGCCATCACCGCTGCATAGGGCTGCCAGTCTTTACTTTTTTTTTTTTTTTTTTTTTTTTGCTCGTGCCGTAATCACAGACGCCTCGAATGACTCCCACCGGGATTACGTTCAGGACACCTGCAGCCTCCATCTCTAGGCCAATCACATTGTATTTGTCGCTGATTTCATCCCGGTCTCTGCTACTTTTGAGCAGCTTGTCGCCAGACCCGATTGATCCGTACCACACACGCGTGCGTTCTGCGTCCGGCCGGTGTTGTCGTAAAACTGGTAGATTCTCGCCAGGGAGGTAAAGCAAGTCATTTTCTTGCCCCCGATCTGGAAACTTTCGCGCCGTGTCTGCTATATCCCTATAGTAGCCCTCTATTACCTGCGCATCCCTTTTCCGCCTTGATCTTACCAATTGCGGAGCCCACAATGCGTCCTGTCTGAGGCAGGGAATGTCCATTGCGCAGCAACTTAAGCCAACGTCTCCCTTCTGCTTGCCTAGTCCGTAAGGTATAATTGCTGGATAATCTCCACCCGGAGGAGACCAAGCTACAATGACATTGCTTAATCGGATATCACGCGGAGGTGAACATGAGAAATTCGGGAGACCCGTAGAAACACCCACGAGAAGACCAAACCACAGGTTCGGGAAGAACTTCTTCACATGGCTTGCGAGTGATGTTGCAGAGTTGGTGCCATACGGCTGACCGGCAGCAAACGCTGCGATCACGACATTGTGCCCGTGTATCTCACCCGCATGGAACAAATAATCATCGCCAGGACCGACAGGGAGCCCTTCTTGAATGCACCTTATCCAATATATGCCTGGCGGCCTGTACCTCGATCTCAAGTGGAGCGATCCACGCGACAGTGTAAAGGCTCGGGTCGAGGGTTAGCATAGCCATAGTGGGCTCAGATTGACAGTGAGCCGGCTGATCACAGGACGGGAACCCACAGAGCCCGCACTATGGAGAGGAGCATAGAGACAGCGCCTGAGTGAAAGTGGACTCTTTCAGCCGGCTGGTGATAGTAAAAGTTGCTCATAATCTGATGAACTCAGACTGAAGAACAGAAAGAAAGGGCGACATCCTCCCTGGCTGTGACGTGGCGCACGCGTCTCAGCCTCGCGTACGGCCAGCGGTTGCTCTACCCTCAGGCTCATTTTTCTCACTTGGAAAAAGTAGTATTGTATATAATGCAGCAGAACATGCTTAGAAGTATCCCATAATATTAAACATCATTAATGACCTCGTTTTACAGTGAAAAGATTGACTTACGCTATCTAAATGCAATTTACAGAGATTCAGGTACAAGCGATTGGGACCACCCGATTTGGTAACAACCTTGCCTAAAGAGTCAGCGTAAGAGGGCTCGGGCTCGGGTTAATCGGCTTCTGGTCGGAATAACAGCGGCCCGAAGTACTGGCACGTCTTGGCCGCTTCTGCGTCTCGAAGCAGCTGATGCATACTGTACCTGCCTCTTCGAGCCTAGAAGGTCTAGAAAGATTATAGAATCTCAAGACTACACTAACTCTTCTCTTGGTGCAATCATGCTTTATTTTCCTTGCTTGCTGGACGCCCTTTAGTATTTCAGTGGCTAAACTTTCCGTTTAACAACGCTAGGATGTAATATATATACTTTTGCTAGCAATAATGGTTCACCTATCGTCATGATATTCCGCAGCATGGGGTAAACTAATCTTTTAGTGATGACTTCTAGTAAGGCCCACTTCGGGCAACTGGTGTTTTTGGTAGTTCAAGTCTTCCCCACATCATGCTCTGCCATAACCGCCCTAACCGCCTTATGATCAAGTCGGTTTCTTCCATTAGCTGAGTGAGTGAAGACGAATACGATCAACAATCTCTATTCTCCGCGTGCTGCTGGAAAGAGCAAGAGAATGTGCACTCAGAAAATGGTTGGATGCTCGTTTGCTGCTTCTGAGGCGTTCATGGGCATCAGGAAGAGGACTCTCTGAATCACGACACGTCCGCAATGAATCCCCGTACGACCGGTCGGGAATATCAGGGGTGGATACGGCGATGACACTTGCTATTCTGTGCCAAGTTCAGCCTATTTTGAGAGCTTCGGTACTGGTGGACCAGTAGAATATCATAAGCTGTTTGAACTGAATATCTGGTTTTTCGCATTATTGGGGTAGCTAATTCCTTTCCTCCCTCAGCTACTCTAGCCGTTGTTAGGTACCATGAGGTGCGTTAGTGATTATTGTTGGTAAAGTATTTGGGTGTTGGGTATTGATGATGTTTCCTGCGGTTTCTAGTCTAGTCTGATAAATAACTAGATACACTACGAGCGGCCATGAAGAAGTTATACTTCACGCAACTAGGGGCCAAAGGGCTTGTTTTAGCTCTTCTTCAAGAATATGATTTTAGACCTCTAAAGCAACGTCATCTCCAAATCCCGCGGAGAAAAGTCCATATAAACTTCCGCTCTCAGCGACCTCGGTTGGGTCAAATATCTGCCTTTCTACTAACCTCTGCCGGCTTGGTTGAGTGCATAAAACCCTCCGTAGAGAAGTCTATCTATCAAACATGAGTCGCCGGCCATCGAGGCAAACATTCAATGCCGTGCAATCATGGGTGAATCTGGACGATTAGCACGCCATTAGTGCTGGTCCAGACAAACCAATGTTAGACTGAGGGAGGTCCAGGTACATTGTGCATTTGTTCCTTTGCTAGCGTGCTAAGTTGATCCTGTTGATAGAAAATGGAATTGGTAGGCTATACCGTCGCTGATTATCTTGAAGTTTGGCCCACGATAGAGGGGTAAAGGGCTTATGACTGCATGCTTTTTCTGCAGAATTATTACTACGAATGGGATCATTGGCCCTAATTATCAGCCCTTGGTCCATTGTCAGTTCCATCTCCTAAGTTTCCCGTTCAATACCGAAAATATAATGCATATAAGAGCAATGTTCCTTATCAACACAGGCAAATAACATATTACTACGTTTCGTCGCAGAGTATTTACCTTATGACCAGCCTTCAGAATGCATACCAATACATGAACCACGCAACACAAAACACATCTGGTTTGGCTAAGTTTAAGGGGCTAGCTTTTGGGCCCATCCCGTCTTTTGTCCCCTAGCCCGATCTCCTGTTCTTTAGGATACAAAAGTACTGTTTCACCTAAATCTGAGCGGACGTCTGAGGATTCCATGGTTCAGCTCAGTAGCTGATACCTAGTGTTGATGTCTTTCCAAAAGCAGAAGACACTCTGCCCAGGGCTGTATTGCTGTAGAATCGCGCAACTCGGGCGAAAAGGACTCATGACCTCTTTTTCCCGGGCATCTTCAGCAGGATTGCGCAAGCTGAGCAGGATAAATTCGACGAGGTGTTTTCTCAGGGGCTTTCCCAAGCCCCTCACAAGCCCAGACCCCTTGGGAGCTCGTGCTTTGTGGCAGCGTCCAAAACCGAGTCGCGCTTATCGTGTTATGGCCCCTCCTTAGTCAAATAGCCCATACAAAGGTGGGTAGGAAGACAGCTCAGATCAAAACCCGAGTATCAATTCCTTATCTCACAGCTGGACCTGAGACAATACCCCTCCCCCGCTTCTATTCTACCTACACCCCTACAAGCTAAGCAACAACACGCACTAGGTTCAACCCAAACTTTTTATTTTCATCAAATTCGTAGACAACCCATAATACCTATCTGGTTCGATCTCCCCAGACGCGGTCTTGGGCCTGGACGTGGACGTATCTGGCAATTCAGGGATATCAAAAACAGGTGCCACCGCCGTCGCAGGGGGATCCATTGCCGCCAGCGGCACCGGATCGGATTTCGCCCTCGCACATCTTGTTCTCTGTCTTGAGCAGATCCCGACAGAGGGGTATTTGACCGGATCATCGAAGTGTCGGTAGTGGTATTCGCGCGAGCGAAGACCGCCGCAGCGAATGCAGCGCAGTTGTGCGACCGCCAAGGGATTGTTGTACTGGGCCTGGTTGTACGTCTCGACGCGGTGGAGGCTGTGTGTATGACCGTGGCTGTAGCCGTGGCTCTGGCTGTAACTGCTACCACGGCTCCGAGAGCTTGCTGTGGAAGTGTCGTCTGGCGGGTTTGTTGGGAGGGACCAGGTTCGTGGGCGATTCCGACGCTCGCTTGTGCCCTTCGATTGTTCCAAGTAGATAGGTGCTCCTGACGAGGTCGAACGGGACGCTCTGTTGCAGCGCATTAGTATATTGGTAGGAAAGGACTATAGAGGTGGCTCAGTCAATGGACATACTTGTGCTTGGCCCAGAGCCATGTACCAGAGACCCAATGCATCTTTGTTAAGAGACGGCTGGCCGGCAGTCGTTTTGAAGGGTTATAGTAGTTAGGTATATAAATAAAAGGCTTGAAAATGTACACAACCGAGTTCAACTCAAGGTTTATCGTCAATATGAGGCTTGGTGGTTTGGTCCTGGAAAAAGCAAAGAGACCCCGCCTATTATATACCCTGTTCTAAGTCTGCTCTATGATGTCTTTCGATGCTTGCCAAGAAGGTTCAGGATATCCAGACTGAATCTAGCGAATGGGATCAGAGCATTATACTTATGAAACAAATAAATAGAAAATACCGCAGTTCTGGAACAGAACCATCAGGCTTCTGTCTGGAAAAGTTCCCCCGCAGGATAGGACGAAGCACTACAATGGGGAAAGCCCTGCGGAGCACAGAGTCGACGGTCCTGGATCCTGAGGCGTTCGGGCACCGAGGCCGCCGCCTATGTGCTCAATGATATTAAGATCTCTCTTGGAACAAACCCGCGCTTTTTATGACTTGGCGCGGATACGAGCTGTGTCCTGGTCCGGCCGAATCTCGCAAATTGGAAGCCTAAGGACGGCAAGCTGGTGCATAAAACGCTCAATGTTCAATAACTAAGCCGGAGATTTCTAGAATAGGGCATTCATGTGCATCGTACCAACTCAACCAGCCTCGGTACACCTCAGTTACTGGCCCAGTCGCCCTGTAGGTAGTACAGCACTAACCAACAGCACTAGCCAAGCTTGTATATTACGATTAGCCCGTTTTACGATGCTCTCACTGATGTGGAACTACGAGCAGTACTCGGAATTATAGACAAGATCTTCAGGGCTACTTCGAATCTCGTCTCACTAACTATTTTCCTAGTTCATTGTTTACATCTCTCTCTCCTACTGCTGTGAAGATAGGTATGAATGTGTGGCGTTGTTAAACTCCTACTAGTGCTTTGGTTACCAAGATCTGGCCTCGGGTTGATCTACGGTGCAGCCAGATCCGCTGCAGAGTCGATCCCTCCACGACAGGCGTTGGGCTAATGGCGTCAGTAGGCTACCGTACCAGACTCTTGGTTTTGATACAGAGGGGCTCTTGCAGGCTGTACAGATGACTGAAATCGTTACTGACGTAAGTTCCACCCATGAGACTCCTGACTGTACCAAAATTACTCGTCTTGTCGGCCCATTGTAGTCTGAGCCGCTAGCATATCCGAGATTTCCCCGGTATCAACAAAAGTACGGACTGCAGATGTAACCGTTCCAGCAGACTGCTGCTCACATACCACGCGCATCGTGGTGGTTAGTGGTGCTTGTACTGAAGGGTTTGAATTCGGGTGTTGGTGTTGCCGGCGGGTCCAAGCAAAGAGTTGACTTCGGATCTGCAACGACCAGGTACAAATTTTGGCCCCGGTGAGTTGCATCTTGCTAGGAATCTCTGCTTGGCTATTCCGGAGAATTATCGCATGTGGAGTCTGTGGTAAAGCTTGGTTCCCACTATTCATGGGACTCTTGTTTCAGGTTCAGGCCTGGCTTGGTACATTGAGGCTTTGAGTTGAGTCGGTAGGCAACCAGTAACCACAGGCCAGAAGCTTCACTGACGTATTTCTATTTGACGATGCAGTCAGGCGGTTTTTCCAGAAATAGTTCCTCCTTGCTTGTGATAAGTGCATGGTTTTGCCGATGAAGTGTACGGCATCGTGAAAATACCTGACGTGAGTCTACTCCATATACATCCGTTGCTCCGGAAGTGGAGACAACAACATTCCCCTTGGATACGAAGTCCACTTGGCAATAAACGTTGCACTACTGCACGAAAGCTTCTAGCTGCCTTCGATACTTGCGCGCAGCGACGGGTGGTGCCGACCGCGGTGCACCGTCTGCATTTAGGCCCGCTATGATCGTCCTTGCAGCTACGCCGCGAGATTCAGACTAAGGACTCAGGACCACCGGGATAACGGAAACGCAGCTATTATCGGTATTTGATTGGGAGACCCTGGCCAACGGAGACCATAATTCGATACTCGCGAAGGTTGCGGAAGTCGTCCCGCTGCCCCGGGCCGTCTTCGAGACACTATCCATAGTCGGATCGTTTTCACTGTTGAAAGCAAGAAGTACTGAACTTGGCTCATAGTGGGGAGTCTCATGCCCGCAAGCGTAGTCTCACAAAGTATCTCGGAGCAGCGCTCTGCGCGGCCAGTGAGACTGTTCTGTGCCAAGTAGCCCCCCTTTATTGAAAGGCTCGTCTTGCATGATCATCATATTCTTCCAGGCTGACTTTAGACCGTACAATAATAGCAGGTCCTGATACGCCAGCAGTAAGCATCAATCTTCACAGGGCCCAGGATGAAGTCATACTGGCCAGTGCGCGCCTCGACAAAGCCTCACCTTCGTGGATCTTACCCAAAATGGTGCTTAGCCTCTCCTGCACCTTCCTCTCCAGATCAAGACCGTCACCATCAACGTAAATAAGGGGCTTGTATGTTTCTGGGAACGAACTATTACCAAGACATCATTGATATTCACTAATATATACTGCTAGGGACTGGGATGTGTCGCATTCTAGTCCATGCTGCCTGGCAGCCTCGCCGGGGGCCGGGACAGCGTCTAGTTCTTATCTTGAATGGAGGTAGAGCAGGCTCGCACGTTGTAATCATTGTACAGCGCCCCGAAAGCCTGGTAACAAGTACTTTCAGAGCCTTGTACCAGGAAATGCAACTGTATGCAGGGTCGTCCACTTCCCCGCGAGGGGCGCCTCCCACTTCGTGCGACACTTTTGGCCCCTAGAGCGACGGCTGTTTCAGCACGCGGTACACGATCTGCGTTTCTAGAAATAGGGAGAAGAGGCTTACAATGTACATCCTTACTATGTACTTTTGTGGCATGCACCTAAGGCGATATCGATATGGAGGCCTTGGTCTCATAGGCCTCGTTACTCTTCTTGTCTGCCGTGTTTGGTCCGGTCAGGTTTATTCTCGGGCATACTGTGGCACACCGTCGCAAGGGAATGACAATTTGTCCTAATGCCGGTACACCTGCCGTACACACTGCCACGGCGCACCGTCGCCCAGCAGGCACATACTGTAGCCACCAGCTCTATCCTGCACTATTTGCAAATGCAGCGTCATTTCGTCGCTGACGAACGGCTAAACACTCATTCTGGAAGATTCTTGAGAGAGCCTAGACTGACCAGGCTTGCCCCCAGAATAGTTGTGCTCCTTGCCTCACGAAGCTGGGTTCAGGGCTTGTTATGCTGCCTGGTATAAGGCGCCGCAGCCCTTTAGTAAATACCCAGCAGGCGGCAGAGCATCATTGATCGACTAGGTTTGCCACTGGCATGTTCGACATCATTCTATGCTCCATTTGGAAGACGCGCCATCTGCAAGAGCCTGACGATGAGTGTATCGGGCTGAGTACCGGGCATGGTCATGTCCGAAGGATTTCAGTTCAAGAGCTCATCTGGTTGGAGAGGCCAAGTCATTCGCTTATTGGTGACGCGTAATATAAATAGCTATAATTGAGCTTGAGGGTAAGGTTGCATCTTTGGAAACGGACGGATTAAGTGGTAGGTACCCTGGACGAAGTGGAGAGTGTTCCAGCGGCTTACAATCCGCATGGTCTTTCGATAGTGACGTACAATGGAACATATACTTTGATAGATCGTGTGTCTCAGGTCTATACGCGCTATGATTGCCGTACGAGAAAGGGTCGAATCTAGCGAGTAGTATATCCCCCGTCTACCGGCAAACAGACCCCAGTAACCCAGCTTGCGTCCTCACTTGCCAGAACAACAGCCATCCTAGCCACATCATCCGGCAATCCCGGCCCCTTCAGTGGATGTCGCCGATTCAAATCCTCCCACGGCGTTAAGTGGGTTGTCGTCTCTTTGAATATCGCAGTTTGTGTATCTACCTCGCGTTCAGCTTATCTTCAGCATTACAAGGTAGTATTGAAAATGTAGAACTTACATCCGGGACAGAGAGCATTTGCATAGATCCGGTGAGGCGCGTAATCCAGGGCGATCTGTCGGGTTAGTTGGCTGACGGCGCCTTTGGATGCGCAATAGGAAGCTGAGTACACATTTCGTCAGCATCACTCACTAGTGGGCAATCCAACCCGGAAACGGGCGCGACGTACGATTTTCTGGTCCGACAATCATCCCCATAATGGAGGAGATGTTGACAATCCACCCCCGATCCCCCGAGGGATGCGGCTCCTGTCGCAGCATCTGCGCGAGACCATACTTGCATCCCAAGAACACCGACTTTGCGTTGACGCGCATGGTCGTATCCCAGGTTTCTTCGTCGGTGAGATGCAGCACTGCCGGTTTGCGGGCCTCAAGGCTTATGCCGGCATTGTTGACAAGGCTCCCTGATGTTCAGTCAAGTTCACTTAATTCGAGCTTAGTTTGTCCAGTGGATACTTACATATCCAGTCGGCCATAGTGCTGGACCGTGGCTTTGACGAGACTCTCCATCTGAGCCGCGTCGCCGACATCAGTCTGGATGAAGAGCGCTTCTCCACCGTGTTTCAGTATCAAGTCGTGTGTGGTGATATCGGACTCCTCGAGCGATCGCGCTGTTGGAGATACATCAGCACATACGACTTTGGCCCCTTCGCGAGCGTATCGGGTAGCGATAGCTCGACCGAGGCCTGAGGATGCGCCGGTCACGATGGCGACTTTATTGTATAGACGGGGTGAGTTCGACTGCGTCATCTTCGCTTGGTATGGTTTCTTCTCTCGAAATCCAGGTTGAGGTTTGTAAATTTAGGGGGAAAGACTTACCATCCCTACATCGCCGACAGTGTGTCTCCCCGCACGGGCTAGGTCAGGTGCGCCTGGAGCGATTGGTGATCGAGCTGTGGAAGAATGCAGCAAAGGATGAGTTGGCAGTGCAGTTGGAGCTTGCTTGATACTTTCGGTGCAGCGAAGCTGCAGGTCCAGACCCTCTGCACCTGGCCCTTGATGTGATTCTCTCTAAATTATCGGAGACCGAGAAGACAACCTTGGTAATGTCTATGACAGAGGAGCAGGGAGGGGCTAAGAAACAAAAAAGGAATGAAAAGGCCTGAACCGCGAGTCGAACGCGGGACCTCTCGCACCCGAAGCGAGAATCATACCTCTAGACCATCCAGGCGTGTTACGTCATAATTGAGTCAAAAAGTGATTCCACTACATAGTGGGCTAAGAGAATGATCAGAGATGCCTACCAGTGAAGGTATTCAATTTGTTCACGAAAAACTTCGGGTTCAAATTTTCCGTTCAGGAACAAGATTTTATGCTGCTGTGGTATCATATGCTGTGAATAGGTAAAGAATGCACACAAATCAGAATTCAAGCAGTTCTCCAAGTGTGATGCTCACTTCCTATATATCACTTATGTAGCCTCTTACTATACAACCACAGGTATATAAATCTCGGTATATTCCCTCTGACAATTACGGCCATTCAGTACGTAACGCCTCTAGTAGAGTTAAACTGCGGTAAATCTACAGTGTTCACCAGCCAGGCCAACCGTCTACTGTCGCCTGAGACGACTTAAAATTGTGATTTAAGCAATTTCGGCTTACCCTGAGAGTAACGAGTCGCGTAAATGTCTCGCAAAGGCCTGGTATTTGGACGTACGGATCTGGGTTGGACGGACCGGAACGATACGTAGAGCACATAGGAATTCGATGGGCGCCGGGGGACAAATTCGCTCCCAGCATTCTATTCTGAACTCCAAATCTACCAGAGCAAGGTAGCTCTACAAAGTCAGGGAGAATAGCAAGTTCTAAGATAGATGATGAGAAATGGCAGCGGTATAGCAAGTAATGACCTAGAATAGTGTAAAAGCAGCGTCAAAATACGTATAAAGGTATCATACAGATTCATCACTTCTTTACATCTATTGAGATGTCGGCGGCTAACATGCCTAACTACGGCTTGAACGACTGTGCCCATATTCGCTGAATAACACCTCGATCTTAAAATCAACGAATACAAATGCAAGGCTCTCATACTCATCCATTCAGCTGCCATGGGCCCAGCCTACTCCGCCTCACCTTCTGCCCTCCCAGCAGATCTAATCACCCTGGCCGGGCACCCTACAGCAATACTCAAGGCAGGAATGTCCCTCTTGACCACCGAACCTGCACCAATCGTGCATCCCTCACCGATGGTGACACCCGCGAGAATCGTCACGTTTGCACCAATCCAGCAGTCGTTCCCGATAACCACTTGTCCTGTAAATTCCTTCCCCCTGTTGGTACGCCGGGCAATGATCTCGGTGTAGTGCTCCCCAGTGATGATACTCACGTTCGGTCCAATTTCAACATGGTCGCCGATTGTGACGAGGCCGCAGTCAAGGATTGTGAGGCTGTTTCCAAAAGAGGCATGTCAACATTAGACCCACGAGTCGGGGAGGAGAAGAGTATTGAGGAATAACAAACTTGAAATTAGCATAAAATGCCTTCCCAACACTGACATTGCATCCGTAGTCAACAAAGAGCGGGGCCTCAATGTAGATTCCCTCGCCGGCATGGCCAAAGAGTCTTCGCAGCGCACTCTCTCTGCGAGCGATGGTCTCAGAGAATGGAAGGTCGGGGTACGGTGGCGCGTTGAATTCGGCGATGAGACGGCGGGCATTTTCTCTGCCATCAATGAGTTCAGGGGACAGGGGGTTGTACCTTCAATAGCATGAAGTTAGCGTAGCCCTAGGAAGAGGTCAAGGACGGCGTACAGCATCCCTGATATCATGCGCTCGTACTCGTCACCCCAGCAAACGCCCTGAAGGGCTTTTGCTTTCTCTATGGCAACATAGTCCAGTTCCGTTTTGGGGATCATGTTTATTTCGTCAGTAACAGTGTTTGTGGAAATTGAAGGTAGAAGGAGTCTTGACTACGTTTTTAAAATTCGCCAGGCGCGGTGTTGAATACGAGACAAACAGCTGCGTCCTGGGAAATCGGGCCTTGTCTCCGCGATTGGTCGATCGGTTCGAGCTTCTGTAGGCTGCTGACACTTGTTTATCCCAAACCGGGTTGCGGCGTTCCTGATATTTATGATGATTGGTTGAGCTATATATTGTGACCGGAAACCATTCAGATTCCTAGTAGTAAGACAAATTTCTTTTAGTCGTGCTCGCATCAAGGAAGGACTCTAATCTTGACTGACAACGAGTATCCCACTTGACCCGGTTCGCTTTGAAGGATACTGGGGGTTATTCGTCTACTCTTCGGCGACAATTCTAGGTGGAGCTCTAAACACTTGGGGATATTTTTATGCTATGATACGTGAAAGGTTGACTCTGAGAGCCTGACATAGTTAAAGGCGAACCCTAATTAAGCATTGCTGGGATGAGTGCTGAATAACGAAGTGGTCTAAGGCAGTGAAAGAAAAGAGTAAGGTAGGTCATCACAAATCATTGTGATTAGATATGGGTATCCCTTGTCATTCACTCAGACTGGACAAAGACCATCCGATATTGAGAGACAACTCACAAAGGGTGAACAATGAAACCATTTTCAAGACACAATACCGCTTTTTTTTTCAGATAGGGTGTCGAGAGAACTGTTTGATTCAATAAATGATCTCTTCAAGCCACGAACTCGTCTACCTGTTCTCCCAAGCCCACAAACAGCCTCACTTCTGAGATCGTTCCCCGTAGCTGTGCTCTTCTTGTAAAGAGCATTGTGAGTGCTGCAATCTAACAAACAGGCTCATCATGCTGAAGGATCCTCGCTTATTGTTCCTAGAATCTAGCTAAGAAGACTAAGCGCAAAGAATTTCTGCGAAACCAGGATGCCCTTTGAGCCCAACCCTGTCCATATGAGCCCAGAAAGAGACAGCTGTGAATTGTACCTAGGCACTAGCAAGCCCGAGTCCCGATACGGCGGCCGCTGGATCCTAATCCTTGAGTTTCCTGAGTGCGATACCTACAGCGCCTTCTACTCTATCGGAAGCCCATTCAGAGATAATCCGTACGAACACGAACTGGTACATGACGGGCAGTGCAGCGAGTACTTGAGGGACTTCGACGAGGTCATCCTCATAGGCGTTGTACAACAGGAACGATTCCGAGCCTTCCTGGAAGCTTTCTATGACACGCGGCCTGGACCGGATCAGTATTTTGTGCTGCGGGTTGTTTTTGCGCTCTGGGAACAAGGTCTTGTTGAGTCAATTGTTCTGGATATCTTCTTGAATCAACCTGGCTTGCAGTATTCGGCCGGGGAGAAGGAGTATCATTACTACCATCTGGCTACGATGGATTACTTGTTCTTTGAGGATTTAAAAAAGTGTGGATTTTTGGTTCAACGCCGCGCTGGAGAGGCGAAGATGGAGGACAAAGCGGGGATGAGATGGTGGTTGAGAGAAAAAGATTTATTGGGTTGCAGTAGCTGTTTAGACTATTTCGACTGAATAAGAGGTATTATTTTAATTGAGTTGATCAGCATTGAATAAAGGTCTCAGTTCTATCTGCAGCTATGATGATGCTGCAATGTGCTTATTTCTTCTCTGGATACGTCACTGAATTGATGACCGATTTGATAATCTCTGTATGCAAAAGAAGAAACCTTTAATGATATGGCGGAAGCTTCACATAAGACTGCTGTAGACGGATTACCGATTGATACCACGCACCTTCGCAGTTCCAAGAACTAAGAGACGCTTGGCGGCTCAATTCTCTCACGTCGATATCTGAAATAGTGTTTTCATGGTATTTTCGTCGCTTTGAAAACATAAATTTACCCTGTGCTCAGCTGATGCTCAATAATGCTTGTGCTGTTACATAGAAGAGATCACGTAGGGAAAGTCTGTCTTTTCTCAACATGCCATTATTATGACAAACAAATTCCGTGACATGGATTTAGAATAGTGGGTGATTTTAATATTATCATTATAGTAACCTGACTAACGAGAGTGAGTTTGAAAGGGTTGAAAATGTTATGGATGATCTGTCGGTTGCTCCCGCGTTGGGTATAAGGGAATTCCATATCCGGTTCCTTCTTAATTCCAGCGGGAATATCACAATGGCCGTTCTATAAAGAAGCCACCTAAGCTGGGTGCTGTCAAATATAATGAATAGGTCTTGTCTCAGGCTACAAGATATGCGACGCCAAATGTCGAGAAAAGAGCAAGATATTAGTGTGACCTGTACAGAAAACGTTCAGAGATCATAGCTCTGGGGCTAGGCACGTCACAAAACCCCAGGTCTCGGCAGCCAGTTTTCTTAAGGATGCTACTGAAGACCCCGCAAGTGAATTGTCTCTATTTCAAACCAGATTTCATGGCCTTCAGAGTACAGGAACAGGCCACAAAGACCAGAAAGGCCGAGAACAAAGAAAAAAAAAACAAAGACAATTGAGTTGAAGGAACTTGACTCTGAATAAGGACATATAGAGGCCGCAAGACCTATCAATATGGCATAAGCGCCCTTTGAGATTGTTATCAACACCACATCGCATTTGCGTTTACTGCAGGCCTCCGAGAAAGCGCAATACCGCTTAAACAGTTTGTTAAATGGGGGCCTCTACGTGCGCTGCCTGAGAGCTTAGAACCGGGGTCTCAATACGAGGACTGATAAGTAGCTTGTGACGCCATCCTGCCTCGTGCGGATATTTCTCTGTACCTCCTTAAAATAATCCCTGAGCGGCTATGCACTGCTGACCAGACATCTCACATCTGCAGCCTTGAGAGATTGACTTCACTCAGATTCAAAGAGGGCAGCCCATCTTCGAAGGTACTCTATAGCTAAAGAAATATTCGACACCGGAAAGACCAGGGCAAGGCGTACATAACAGGGGTGAACCGCTTGGTCGAGGGGGTTAAGGCAATAAGCTTCGACAGCTCTCTTGATAGTCATTCGGTAACGTGTCTGTTTGGTCCTTATTGAGGGATTGACGTGGAAGCCGAGGCCGTAATATCTTGTCCTGAAATAAATGGCGCGCGAAAAAGAATTTGAACTCCCAACTCACCCAATTGAGATTCTATTTGGTGGTATGGCTGAAAAGAACGGATATGCTGCTCACCAATGTATCAAATTACAACTACCGGAAGACTATTTCTTTTCGTTACTTCCTTACTTTCTTTCCTTTTCCTTTTTCTTTTTCTTTTCTAAGGAAGGGCTCACCTAAAACCAATGCGGCCTATATATCGTGAGACGTGCAGTAACCCTAAGCTCTGCCTCACCAGGACGTAACATGATCAGCCATTTTACTCAAGCTCCTTAACAACCAAAGTCAGATAATTCATAAATTTATCTTTGTAGTATACTCTGTGGACTTTTGGAGACTGTCACACTAAACCTTTGTAGATAAACAGCTCGGACCGAAAAGGCGGCGGGTGGGCTAAACTCGCCGGATCGCAGACCCCAAAATATATATCCCTGGCAAGGGATGCTTCTTGACCAACTCATCGGGCTGTTCCCAGGTATCTACACAAAGCTTTACACCAGTCCTTTTCTGCACAACCTCCCAGAGCTGTTCCCAGCTCGCCCGGTCATGGTAGTAGTACGGCATACGTTCCGCTGTTGCGTTAAGCACGCCTTGGTCACGACAGGCGGTAACCCGGCATACGATGAGTGAGCCAGGCTCGGCAGCGAGAAGATCCAACACGTTTCCTGCCACAGTTATCTGCTGTTCGAAGTCAAATACGTGGAGGAAAAGCGAAATGTAGACGATGTTGAGCTTTCCGGTGAGGTGGGTGAAGAGAGGAGACTGTCTGTCTAGGATGTTGGAAGCGATAAGATGGGACTCAGGGAGCGTTGCACGGTCCAGGAAGAGTTCGTAGCCGAGGTTTAGAAACTCTTGCTGGATATCTGAGCCGTACAAACTTTCACCAGGAGCACCGTCATATATCTGGGGACATCAGTCAGGACAGATGGTGGGGTAGAAGGCATCGCTGGAATGAAACAAGGAACTCACCAGCTGACGGAGCTCCTGTCCAAATGCGCAGCCTAGGTCCAGAAGTTTGTGGCCATTCTTCACGCGCTCGAGCATCTCGGGATAGTACGGCGATGCGGCGATGCTCAGCTCGACAAAGGAGAATTGCCCAATGCATGCATAAGGAAACTTTCATTGGGTCAGATTGGGGAGTGCATAGGGATACAGAGTACTAACCACGGCAAAAGCGCGATCTCTCTGGCGAAAGGAAGTCAGACTAGCAGATTTGAAAGGGCTGGCTGATTTACTCACCACCTTGTTGACATGACTGACGACTTTGTCCACTGGGATCTTGCTGTGCTTCTCGAGAATAGTACACATAGGCTCCTTTACGATTGTTAAAGGGTCTTTGTAGAGGATGTTCGGGTCAAACCCGTTCTTAAGGGCGGTTTTTAGTTGGGTTTCGGGTTGCATTGCTATCATCGTTCAATCTTGAGAACGGCTTGTGCTTGCTATAATGAGTGGATAGTTAGTAAAAATGAAGATGACAATAACGAGCAATAAACTTGAATAGCAGAGATAGATGGCCTAGTATGGAATTAAGAGCACTCATCACGGAGAGACCCCGCAGCACCAAAATTGTAGAGTGATGGACACGTACGGAAAGATAAGAAGAGTTTAAGAACAGTAAGGAAATCGCTTGCGCCAGAGTATCATATTATGTGAAATATGTATGTGATACTACGCTGCAGAGCTGCCATACCTTGCCAGCTACTGTTACGAGCCACGAACGGAATGGCGGTGCAGCTAGACAGTCCGGAGTCAACGAGATGATTCCACGTTGAGCATGAAGGGCTGCGATCGGAATTACTCGGGCATAATCTACAAGGAACGTAGATGTGTTATGCATGATGGATACGCCCGTTCATTCCTCAAGTAGTGGAAAGACGGATCCAAGCACGAGCTGTGGTTGGCAATCAGCAAAGGAGGCTGTTTTTATATGTCGATCAACGCTTTTTAGGGTTGTACAAAATGCCGTCCTTTGGGTTATGTCTTTGATCTGAGTCCGATCTGGTTCCTCACTTGGGACAATGCAAATGCAAACTAAGCCTTGCGTGCCCACTTGGCTCGAGCCTGGAGCAAGGGGGCCGCATATTGACTGAGAAGCCAACATTCTTCTGGTCTAGCTTTCGGGCGGTTCGGTCCAAAGTGGTGTGGATCCTTTGCCCTAGCTTATATACATAACGAGCTATCTGGCAATTGGACCGAATTGGTCGTATGTAACCAGACAGTGGCTCCTGCAGAAGTCGAAATCTGGCCTAAAGAAGGCTGTTGATCGACGCTGAAATAGCAGGCGCCCTTTCGTGCGACACGGGCGGACTGTCGCTATGCGCACTTTGCCCTATACAGGCGTTGTTTTGAGAACAATATGTCAGGATATCGTCTTCTGAGTCTTTATTGACGAGATCTCGACAAAATTCCTCACTTGCAGCTGGCAGGAATAGGTTGGGGATTCTTGGACCGCTATGGGCGGTAGTGCAGGCGCTGCTGCAGTAACCCCTCTTGAGCTTCAAGTAGACCGTCCGCTGAGATTAGAGGGTTCCTTCAATGGGCTCCGCCTATATCCCTTGAAATTCTCGGTCAAGTTCTAAGAGTCGGGGACTAGTCATTTGAGCAACTGCTTCAACGCCGTTGGTTCTTGGTTCTTTCATAAGCACACTTTGTTAAGCGACTGTGTCTCATTCCTTTTAGTCAAGATCACTTTATTTCGAAAGATGGGGTCCCTTGATGATAATACTTTGCAGCAGGTTTCGGTCCTTTTCGGACCGAAATATCCGGAGGTTGAACTGCCAGCTGGGCACATACGCAGATATCTTTCGAATCAGCGGAATGCAAACTGGCTTCACGACGCAATCCGAGATTTACCTTCCGTCTGGCACGATATCCTGAGGCTCTGGCCAGCAGCCGAGAAGCTTCATGGGGACGCACGTCTCCGTCAGCTTTCAGCGTTTCTCGGGGGTGGAACGCTACGGCCTGATATGGCCGAGCCGATGAATTTCTTGCTAGTACCAGCCACAGTCTTGCGACATTTAGTCGATTTCCTCGAGCTGAAAGAAGACAAGAACTACGACGTCTGCGATATCCAGGGATTCTGCGTCGGATTCCTGGCAGCCATCGCAGCTGCATGCTGGTCGGACAACGAGGATGAATTCGGCAAAGTTGTGAGCACCGTCTTGCGTCTCGCCGTCTACATTGGGGCTGCAGTGGACTTGGACGAGCTTTGTGAACAGCCTGCAAGGTCAATCGCCGTCAGGTGGAGAACTGCTCAGGAGCATAAGCTTCTGACGGAAGTCTTAACTCGTTATCAAGGTGTCAGTGCTGCTTGTTCCTTGCTTATATTCTTCTTTTCTTCTTGTTAATGAACGCGACAGGCATACATTTCATGCGTGACTGATGAAAACGCTGTAACGGTCACCGTTTGGGACTCTCAGTCCGTTTCCTTCGCAAAGGAGCTGGAGAAACATGGGCTCTCGGTGAAGACTACGACACTTAGAGGCCGATTCCATCACTCGAACCACACTCAAGCTGTGGAGGATATTTTGCAATCTTGTGAGCGGAATAGCCGACTTTGCCTGCCATCGAAGTGTCACAAGCGCAGTCTGCCGAGATCCAATATCAACGGGAGAGTGTGCGAAGCTGACTCGCTTTTCACTGTTGCAGTCGAGTCGATCTTGACAACGCAAGCAAATTGGAAGATCACCGTCACCGCTACTCTAGACAACATGGGGCAATCGGATGCTAGAAGCATTATCCCCATAGGTGCAGGCCAATTCGTACCGCGACACGCTAGATGTCGTATGTTGAACATTGTTGAGTTCAACAAAGGCGAGCACATAAATGGCAGACGCAAGATGCAGTCCGCCACTGCACTTGATGTCGGGGTAAATGTCACGGCCCCCGAGACCACCGCAGTGCCTATCGCGGTTACTGGGATGGCATGCCGATATCCCCAAGCCGATTCCGTGGAAGAACTGTGGAGAATCTTAGATCTGGGCCAGTGCACCGTCAGTCCAATGCCCAACAGTCGGCTTAAAAGTGGCAGTCTGCAGAGAGAGCCAAAAGGGCCATTCTTTGGAAATTACCTCGCGCGCCCAGATGCCTTTGATCATCGATTCTTCGGGATATCCGCGCGGGAGGCCGAGTCAATGGATCCACAGCAAAGAGTACTACTGCAAGTTGCGTATGAAGCTATGGAATCCGCTGGTTACTGTGGGCTGCGCCGCTCGAAGCTTCCTGACGACATCGGCTGCTACGTTGGAGTCGGTTGCGACGACTATAGTGAAAACGTTGGATCTCGTAATGCCACTGCCTTCTCAGCAACTGGTACACTCCAGGCTTTTAACAGTGGCCGCATCAGCCATTACTTTGGTTGGAGTGGCCCCTCTGTCACGGTTGACACGGCGTGCTCATCAGCTGCTGTTGCTATTCACCTCGCGTGCCAGGTAAGTGCGTTCCCTAGCCAAACAAACACTATTACAATTATGCTAATAAAGTGTACCTTGACCTAGGCCATTCGAACGAATGATTGCGCTATCGCTGTAGCCGGCGGAGTGAATATAATGACAGATCCCCGATGGTCCCAAAACCTGGCTGGGGCATCGTTTCTGTCGCCAACCGGGGCATCTAAGGCATTCGATGCAGATGCCAATGGATACTGTCGTGGTGAAGGTGCTGGGCTGCTTGTGCTGCGGCCCCTGGAAGCAGCTCTTCGCGATGGCGATCCCATTCACGCCGTGATTACTGGAACATCCGTCAATCAGGGAGCAAACTGCTCGCCGATAACTGTCCCGGATTCAAACTCGCAAAGAAGCTTATATTTGAAAGCCTTGTCGCTTTCTGGACTTACTCCAGACGTTGTTGGCTATGTTGAAGCACATGGCACTGGTCTGTAACCCACTACCTGTTATCATTAACCATCTGTAGATATCGTTAACATATTGACAGGCACCCAAGTCGGAGACCCAATTGAGTTTGAAAGTATCCGGAAAACATTCTCCGGGCCTAATAGGGCCACAAAGCTTTATGTTGGGTCGATCAAGGACAATATTGGGCATACTGAGACGTCTTCTGGTGTTGCGGGCATGCTGAAGACGATCCTGATGATACAGAAGCGCAGAATCCCCAAACAAGCTAACTTTCGTCGCCTGAATCCCAGAATTACATTAAACGAGAGGAATCATATAGAAATCCCTACTCAATCAATTGACTGGGAAGCTGAAAAACGCGTGGCTATGGTGACTAATTATGGGGCGGCCGGTAGCAATGCTGCTATCGTTCTACGAGAACCTGCGTCAACACCTGCTACCTCAAACAGTGCCCATCGGGAGACCCTGCCCTCGCATGTTCCTTTTTACGTCTCTGCTCGAACCGAAGAGTCCCTTCGCTCGTACTGTGAAGCTCTTCAGAGCACCATCCGTGAGGTAGCACAGTCAGGTACTAACACCGTGCAGCATATCGCATACAATTTGGCACGGAAGCAGAACCGAGATATGGAGCACTTTGTCACATTTCCAGCCGCCGCTGGGGAGCCTTCAGAGCTTATGACACGCTTAGGATCTATCGCCTCCGCTCATACGCAGGTCGAAAGACGGTCCCAGTCCTTTCATCCTGTGATTATTTGTTTCGGCGGACAGACCGGAGATACAGCGAGCATCTCAAGAAATTTATTTGAGAGTTGCGAGCTCCTGCGCTTCCACGTGGTTAGTCTATCTTTTTCATTCTGGATACGCGTAAGGCCTCGTGCTGATCTGATCATCAGGATGAATGTGAAAACGCTTGCAACGCGTTAGATCTCCCTAGCCTATTCCCGGCTATTGTGAGCCCTTTCCCTAACAAAGATATTGTGAACCTCCATTGCGTATTGTTTTCCATTCAATACGCCACTGCAAAGGCATGGCTTGATTCTGGACTGCAGGTCACCCGAATGATCGGTCATAGCTTTGGGCAATTAACTGCCCTATGCGTTGCTGGTGGCTTATCGCTCATTGATGGAATGCGACTTGTCGCAACTCGCGCCCAGCTGATCCAGAAACATTGGGGACCGCATACTGGAGTGATGCTTTCTTTGAGAGCGAGCAAAGAGAAGGTCCAAGCTCTGCTAGACGCTGCATCAGGTCACGCAGACCTTGCATGCCTGAATGGACCTGATAACTTTGTTGTTGCCGGCGATGAGGAGTCCATTCGCCGCATCGAAATCATCGCCACCGAGAAGGGAATGCATGTTGAACTGAAGAGATTGAAGAATACTCATGCGTTTCACTCTCGTCTCGTGGACGCAATTCTGCCAGGATTGAGCGAGGTAGCCAATACGCTCACCTTTAGACAGCTGGATATTCCTGTCGAGGCATGTGCCGAACAGGAGGATGACTGGTTATGGGTCACAGGTGACAAGATTGTGCAACACTCACGCAAGCCGGTGTTTTTTCATGATGCCGTGGAACGGACTCTTTCGCGTGTCGATGGCCCATGTGTTTGGCTCGAGGCAGGAACAGCTTCACCAGTCATTAATATGGTGCGTCGTGTCGTGGAAGCGTCACGGCCGCTCAAAAGCCATGTATACCTTCCGACTGATCTTTCCGGTGCCCAAGCCCAGGCAAATCTCGCAAAGGTGACCTGTACACTTTGGTCAAAAGCTGTGCCGGTTCAATTCTGGCCGTTCCATCCTTCGGAGACCGGGTACAGGTGGATCAACCTGCCCCCATACCAATTCGCGAAAACCAGCCATTGGATTGAGTATAACCCTGACGCCTTCCGTTCGCCTCCGCAGGTACCGGATCAAGAAAATGTACAAGAAGCGAGTCTCGTGCGGCTGCTGAGACAAGATGGTAAAGAAGCTCTCTTTACCATCAACAACAAGGACAACGTCTTCCGAATGTGCACCGCCGGCCATGCAGTCGCCAACCAGAATTTATGCCCTGCCTCTCTCTATTTTGAACTTGTCGTTCAGGCAGCATTACTTGTCTCATCAACAGCGACAAAGCCAACAATGTATCACATCGAGAGCCTTAACATTTGCTCGCCCCTTGTCCTCGGGATGCCCGGTGCGGTTCTCCTGCAGCTGACGCAGCAGGATGAGAGCCATGGACAGTGGTCATTTGTGCTGTCCACGCGTGACGGTTTGCAGGACGCGGTGACACATGCTACAGGCAGAGTATCGTTACAAGCTGCCGGTAGCAACACCGGGATATGCGCTCGCTTAAGCTCCTTACAACGTCTACTGAATCTTGCTAGCTGGAACTCCATTGCTACGTCTCCTTCTTCCAGTGGGCTTAAGCGCTCAACAGTCTACCAAGCATTTGCCAGGGCCGTCAACTACGCAGACTATTACCGCGGCGTTGAAGAAGTTTACGCTGTAGGGCACGAAGCCACTGGCCGAGTCATCCTGCCTTCCTCGCCGACCAAGTGCAATCCTTGCGACCCGATTCTGATAGACAACTTCATTCAGGTAGCCGGCATCCACGTTAACTGTCTTTCTGAAACGCATGATGATGAGGTTTTCGTGTGTAGTTCGGTAGGGGATGTATTGATCGGTGAATCCTTTGTGCGACGGGACACAGCAGCTACGGTTCCCTGGGCTGTGTATTCCAACTACGAGCCGGAGTCAAAAAAGAAAATAGTATGCGATGTCTTTGTACTAGACCATACTACAGGGGCGCTTGCTGTCTGCATGCTGTCCGCTACCTTCACGGGTGTGTCCATTCAATCGTTAAAGCGAACCCTAAACCGTCTGAGTAATCATACTGCCAGGCCAACGGAGGCAGAGCAGGTCTCCATTAATGTTGCTGCTGAGGCGACAGCTCTCTCCTCTACCCCAGTGGCTCACGTTTCGAGTAGCGATGGTGATCTTCTAGCTGTGCAGACCATGCTCGGTGAACTACTGGGAATCTCTGCCGACGAACTCTCAGCAGCTGCTGCCCTCGGCGATATCGGTGTCGACTCGCTTATGAGCACTGAAGTCTTAACCGAAATTAATAAACGGTTTGGAGTGGCTATATCCAACGCTGAGCTTACACAAATCCCGGATGTTGGCGGATTGGTACAACGTATCTTCCCGGGACACTCGGTTGTCCGCATCAAAACTCACAGTCAGGGGGCCGTCGAGACCGAAATCACAATCACAGACCGAGAGCCAAAGAGTATCTCGGTGGATCTTGCGCCAGTATGTGATACATCACCGACGGCATTTGTCGATAAAGCTAGTAAACTCTTTGCTACCACACGCACGAGTGCCGAATTCAGCCGCAAGACACGGTTCGCAGGCTTCTGCGACACCGTCTTCCCTCAACAGATGGAGCTTGTCACTAGCTATGTGGTGGAGGCATTTCACGCATTGGGTGCCGACCTAGCATCGCTCACACCCGGTCAGGTAGTTCCACCTGTCAAAATCCTTCCCCAACATGGCAAGGTCATGAATCAGCTGGTCGCTGTGCTCGAATACTCCGATCTCATCGAGCGAAGAGAATCAGAGATAATTCGAAGCCAACAGCCCGTTGGCACCGTTCCGTCCCTAATTCTCTACAAGAAGATACTCAACAAACACGCTCAGCATGCCTCGGAGCACAAACTACTACACACTACCGGCTCGCGACTAGCAGAGTGTCTTAGTGGAAAAGCAGACCCTTTGTCCCTCCTGTTCCAGAATGCAGAAGCCCGTGCATTGATGACAGACGTATACTCCAATGCGCCCATGTTCAAGTCAGCCACGATACAGTTGGCACAATATCTCAAAGACCTCCTTTTTAACCTAGGTACCCAAAGGGAGATCAAGGTTTTGGAAATTGGCGCTGGCACAGGAGGAACGACCAATTACCTCGTTCAAGAACTGGCAGCAGTACCTGGCCTCCGATTCCAGTACACATTCACAGATATCTCCTCTTCCCTGGTCACCTTGGCTCGCAAGCGATTCAAGGCTTACGATTTCATGCGCTATACAACGCTCGATATTGAGAATGATCCTTCACCTGAGTTACAGGGACAGTACGATATCATAATATCCACAAACTGTATCCACGCCACCCGGAATTTGATCACTTCCTGCACAAACATTCGGAGGTTGCTACGCCCCGAAGGCATTTTGTGCCTGATTGAGTTGACGAGGAATTTGTTCTGGTTTGACCTCGTCTTTGGTCTTCTCGAGGGCTGGTGGCTGTTTAACGATGGTCGTTCGCATGCTTTGGCTCACGAGCGTCTCTGGGACCACAACCTACGGCAAGCTGGATTCAACTGGGTAGATTGGACAGACAACGACTCTGCCGAGTCGGATATTCTGCGTCTTATCGTTGCGTCGTCTACTCAACCTTTCTATGCCCTGGAAGGTGACGATGAATGCGAAGCCGACTGCAACACTGTGCAGGAGCAAACGGTTCTCTACAACACAAGGGACGGATTGGAGTTGTTTGCGGATATCTACTATCCGGAAAAGACGGATCGTAGCGGAGCAAAAAGACCAATCGGTAGGTTATATAACTGCAATTGGCTCAATGGTACTCAGGAGCTAACTTGAGCACATAGCCCTACTCATCCACGGCGGCGGCCACATAATGCTCTCGCGCAAGGAAATACACCATGAACAAGTCAGAATGCTGTTTGACATGGGGTTCTTGCCCGTCAGTATTGATTACCGACTTTGCCCGGAGGTATCACTCCTAGACGGCCCCATGCAAGATGCCTGTGATGCTTTGGCCTGGGCGCGGAACAAATTACCTCAACTACAGCTTCAGCGCCGTGACATTCTTCCAGACGGAAACAATGTCGTTGCCGTAGGCTGGTCGACTGGTGGTCACCTAGCTATGACGCTGGCATGGACAGCACCTGCGCGCGGCGTTTCGGCCCCTGAGGCAATTCTCTCCTTCTACAGCCCTACGGATTACACTGACCCGTTCTGGAGCAAACCGAACTTCCCGTATAGAGTCGACGTCTCTACATCTGACATCCAGACAGGTAATCCTTTGGATGCGCTGCAGGATGCGCCTATTTCCGGGTACAACCCTCCACCCAGCAAGCGAGCTCTGGGGGGTTGGATGGCACCAAGTGATCCACGTAGCAGGATCGCGCTTTACATGAACTGGACCGGCCAAACGTTACCAGTACTGTTCTACGGGTGCAACTACAGGGCCCGAGCTGCTGAGTCTGGGCAGGATTATGAAGTCGTCCTACCCGAACCAATTCTAAGCGAGGTTCAGAAAGTCTGCCCGTTCTCCCAGATCTCTGCGGGGTCGTACAGAGCCCCTACCTTCTTGATTCATGGTACTCTGGATGATTTGATTCCCGTACAACAGGCGCAACGGACACATGATAAGATGCAGGCTTGTGGCGTGGACTCTGACTTGCGTATCGTGCGTGATGGGCTACATTTGTTTGACCTAGAGGCCAATTTTGCTGGCAATCAGCATGCGTTCCAGGCTGTCGTGGACGGGTACGAGTTCCTGCGAAGACACGTTGGCTTATAATTAGTATTTAGTGCCTATCCTCGTTGTGGTAATGGAAATTATCTTCTCGCAAATCTTAAGCCATTATATAAGGCACAGATTAACATAGCTATGTCATGATTTGTGATCAAACGGGTTTTTTTTATGTCTACTACGCTACATATCTCAGTGAGATAGTTATATGAATTTTGGCTTGCTCAAGCTTCGATAGCGTATGTTCAAGAGTATCGTTGATGTCCGCCATATTACAAGGCAAATGGCCCATCGTGCCTGAAGCTGGGTTTTGTCCGACATCTGGCTCTGTCTTCTACTGAAGGAGCTCCACAAACCGCTAGAGGTTTCTATTTGTATTCATGCTAGTGCAAGTATTGTAGTCAAAATAGCGCCCCTAGCATAGGTGATTTACTCTTCTTTACTAAATCGAGTAATGGTGATCTAGCAATGTATCTCATCTGCTTTAATCGGGGTAATGTGAATCGTTTGCAGCATCCAGCAGCCATCTTACTGGTTGCAATCTGCATGGCTGGCTTCGTATAGCCATGTATTGATGGGGAGAATATAACCACCGCAAACGTACTCAATCTGCTGTAGGGAAGCCGATTGCGTACAGTAGTTTCTTCTGACTGACCGTAGGAGTTAGATTTATATCATTGTAAGAGCAGCATCCTGTCTCCACCGTCCGCAAAATCATAGGGCATTCCGAGCATGTTCTGTGAGCCCGGATGCGAGCTCTCCTCAAAGTAAAGCACCGCCTCCATAGTCTCGCAAACGGCGGCTTCTGGTGGCTGTTTTCGCCAGCCTGTCTATCTTAGTTGCTCTCCAGCGTATATATAAAGTGGTAAAAGAAGCGTTTCAGCTTCGAATTGTGCCATTATCCAAACCAGCATCGTTGTTATTTCAAGATTTACCAAGTCCTTGAGCTCAAAATGAAATCCTCCACCATTGCGCTGCTTAGTATGCTTAGCCATGGAATGGCCTTGCCCACACCCCAGGCAACCGAGGGTGAGAATGAGCAGAACAACCAATTACTTACCGCTAAGCTAACCATATGACTGAAGACCAAGCGCCTAATTTAGATGCGCCCACTACATGTTCCAGCAACCCAGGCACTGCAGTCTTCCCAAGCATGGCCGGCTATCCAGGCTTCATGGGTGGCTGGCCCGGTGTTCTGGGCACTGCACCCTCCTCTGGCACATACGGCAATTCTGGTTTCTATGGATTCCCGGGCTTCGGTGGCTTCGACGGGTCTCACAGCATGCCTGGAGGTGGTGGCGGAGCACCAACGGGATCAATCACGGCAGGACCTGCTGCAGCCAGTTCCCCTGGCTTCGGTGGTTTCCCTGGCTTTGGTGGTTTCCCTGGTTTCGGTGGCTCCTCTGGCTTCAGTGGATTCCCAGGCTTTAGTGGATTCCTAGGTTCTGGTGGATTCCCCAACTTCTTTGGTAGTAGCTTGAACCCAAGCACTACTACCCAAGGAGGCATTTCGCACAATGCCTGCACTCCTGTGCCACACCCCCTTACTAAAGGCGAAGATTTGGAAGACGGGCCAGAAAATGCAAAAGCGGATGCTCCTCAGTCAACACCCAAAGACGACCGCCCGGCCGATAATCCTGACAAGGCCGAGATGATTGACGCCACGATAGAACACATTGATGCACCTCAGGCGGCTACAGCAGCCGCTGTACCTTCTCCCACGGCAGCGCCCTAGATTGAGTGATGGTGCACCGGGCATGGGGAAATCTCGAGCCTCAACTCCTACAGGGAATACGGAAGTATTTACTGAGTGACTTTCGATCGTGGCTTTTGAAATGTGAGGGAGTGATGTGCCCCTAACTTTGCTTGTAGTGCTGTTATCGGATAGTGTTGGGGAATTAATGGGAATGTTATTTGGGCCAACATTACGGATTCCACTTGCGGCGAATTCATTTATTTTCTACCGCTTTTTGTTTCTGGTTACAGTGTAGTCGAGCTTGTCTTTATTAATACATTCCTTGCGTATAGTTCCCTCCTTAGAGAACCCGGCGTTGCTGGCCATAGCATGCCGCTGACGCATTGTAGAAGCTGCACGCAGGGGCCGTGCGTTCCATGTCCATTCTGCCTTTGACGTTATAACAACCTCCAGGAGGAACCTACCCAGATAATCTCGACAGGAAGATGAAACTCATCCTAGAAATTGCCGTCTTGAGCAGTTTGCTGCCCGCAACCATCGCACTCTCAGGGAATTGCAAACAATCCATGTATTACTGTGGTTCGACGCTGGGGAAAATCCATGGTCAGTAACACATGTCATCCTATACGCAGGACATATATGTTAATTCTACGTGTCTCTTAAAGGCTATTCTATCAAGGAACTTCGCGGGTCAATTGAAGCCCATTTATCCCCGTTTCCACCCATCAATGCCGCTGCATTAACGGATCCCCGGAATGCCTTGTTTGAGTGCAGGAACTCTGAAGGCGAATTGAGGCTCTCTTCGTATTGTTATCGGGGCTGTGCGCAATTCGACAGTGGTGATAAGTGCACTATTGGTGACCCATTTCGTTCCTGGAATATCTAGTGGGGTAAAATAGTTGATGGCCTGGTACTAGACGACATTTTGCTTTTCTTTGAAATTGGGCAACATGTGAAAGTTAGAGAACTAATCCCAGAAGCACTTATTCAGTTTTCAGTTTTCTTGTTTTTGTTTTCTCATGATGGAACTCGGGGGTTCATTTTGGGTAGCTTTTACTGCGTATGCGTGAGTTATATTTCACGCTTATTCCAAGTGACTATTGATACTCGCATAATTCAGTCACAAGGTTCCCTTTTTGCTTCAAAACTTCGCAAAAAAAGTCAACTCAATCCCATTCAAGTCTCCCTTCGCTCTCCATGCCTCCAGGTATCTCACGTAGCTCGCGATTCCTTCTCCCCATGCAGCTAGACGGGCCGCGTTGATTTGCTGCTCCGGACTTAATGACGAGGCATCCATCCCGTAGCCATTGAGATATCCAGGCGTGCAGCCAGCGATGCCGCGGAATCCAGCTGCCCGCTGCAGCACCTGCATCGCCCAGGCCTCTTCTGACCCGGGTGTCGGCTCAATGATAACCCTCGCGCTGTCGCTGGGGCGTCTGTCAAACGCATTGGCAAGTATATAAGCTACATGGGTGGCGTTCTGGTCCAGTGCGTAGACCAGATTGACACAGGCACCAGCCTGCGAGGTTCCCGCGAAAAAGAGATTTGGCAGGTCGCGGGTCATGACCCCATGCAGGGTTGCGAGGCCATTCGCCCATTTGGCCTCCATGGTGGTCCCGTTGCGGCCGGAGACGGCAATGTTTGCGCGCGAAGACGGGCTTGCACGCGTGACAGGGACAGTGTACCCCGTGCTCAGGATGATGACGTCTAGCTCATATTCAATATCGTTTGCGACCAGGCCATTGGCTGTGAAGTGGGATATTCCATTATGGCGAATGTCGACTAGCTCCACGTTGGGCAGGTTGAATGCAGAAAGATAGTCGTCATGGAAGCATGGCCGCTTGCACCACCCAGGATACCAGGGCGTCAGGAGATCGGCTGAACCTTCTGACTGTACAATATTGTGTGCACGCGCGCGGATCTTCTCTTGTCTATTCATATCGACCGCGCGCATCCGGTCGACGTAGTCGGGATCCAGTCCCTGCGGGCCGCCAATCAGGATGCTGAAGGACGGCATTCGAGTCCAGCCATCATCCACTTTGTTCACTGATGGAAGGGGTTTCTCGTTGCAGGTGAAAGCGTTGAAGTTCTCCTGGCGGCGCTTCTGCCATCCAGTGCCCTCGGCCTGCGTCTCGGTTTCCCACCACACCGGGTCTGTGGGACAATTGTTGCGGGCGTCTACTGCAGCTGGGGTCCGTTGAAATACTATGAGTTTGTTGCTATATTTTGCCAGCTGCGGCACAATCTGGACTGCACTGGCCCCTGTTCCAATGATGGCAACCGTCTTGTCGGCTAACCCCAGCATCTTCGGGTTTTCCACGGAGCCTCCCGTGTAGTTGTAGTCCCATCGAGCTGTGTGGAACAATTTGCCTTTGTAGTCGAATATGTTAGGATAATCCGGGACTCTCGGACTGGCGAATGAACCCGAGGCCATGATCGTAAATTGTGAAACCATCTGAAAAGACATCATATTATCCCTTTGCCCGTTATTTGCAATGCCCAGCATAGAACCAGCTACTGTCCAGACTTTTTCCGCCTCGTTCCAATCCAGCTTTTCGACTACGGTCCTGAACATGGCTCGAGTTGCCAGCCCGTACGTTTGTGCAATCCGCTCCGCGTGCTCCCTAATCTCGTTGCCCGACGCATACTTGTTCCGGGGCATGTACCCAGTTTCCTCCAAAAGGGGCATGTAGATATAGCTCTCAGTATCGCACATCAGTCCGGGGTATCGATTCCAATACCAGGTGCCACCGAAGCCCGCGGCACTGTCGATCATGGTAATATCCTCAGCGGTAAATCGCCCAGTCTGGATCAAACGCACGGCAAACAGTAGACCTCCAAACCCGGCCCCGATGATTAGGATCTTGCGGCTTCCAGGTTCCGCTAGCAACCGCTCGCGCTGAGCTTCTATGTCTACCCCCACATGCTGGGCCCAGGGATCTGTTGCAAAGTGTTCAAAGGCTGACTCGCGGGTGATTTCAATGTCTTTCACGTTTCCGTGAGCTCGAAGTTGGATCTCGCGTTCCGCTTCGTATTTGGCTTCAACAGCGGCGGCTTTGGCTTGACGCCAGTCTTCTAGAATGTTGGGTGTAATAGTCATACTGGCAAATCCGTACTGAGAACGACCTCAAGGTGTTCAAAAGCTCAAAGGCTTCACAAAAGTATAGATAATCTGCTCGGGATGGTTTACGACGCGTACTCTGCTCCAGCGTTGTGATCCTTACTCTAATCGCCCCGTCAACGTGTTGTGCCTCGACCTTCTCAACGAGGCAAGGGAGCGCCCTAGAAGACGGATACGTCTTATTCGATGCATACATTCTGCGATCAGCGGGCTAAGCTTCCCAGTTAGACTCCTGCCGCTTCATCGTAAGGAGAAAATGATGGATGCGTGGTTCTCCTTCTCCCTTGCAGCCCTTGCCAACGAGTGAGAAGATGCGAGCTTCTGACCCATATTGGAACATATCACATCAGTGAGGCCCCAGATTATGCACACAATTCGGTGCCGGGCCCGGAACGAGCCTTAAGGTTGCACCCGTGTCCTCCTTGCATGACTGGTATCTCCGAGCTCCTTGCCTGCGACATCCTTGGCCAGACTCGGCATCGCGATCTAACTCCTTCGTTGTTGCAGTCACCCCTTTCTATGAATGTCGGTTGGTGATGAATGCGTGGTGGAGGCGAATCTTTCCCTGCTGATGGCGAAAAGTTGCTCCTGATCCATGCTCTACCCCGAATGCTGTACATGGTGATCATGCGCTATGACCGACGGTTCTAACATCTATGAGCGAAGTACCAATAGATGTCCGGCATTAGCAACTGGTGACTTCAGGAGCCTTGAGCGTAGCACAATAAGGCAGATTGGTCATTCCGAAACCTCCTTGCCCGCTCTCTCGTGAACCTGACAGGGTGCTGACCAGCCTGCCAGTTGTGAAAAGCCTCCGCGAATTGTGAGCTAACTATATGTGAAGATCGTTTGGCTGCAATTAGAGCGAGAAGCCATACCATGCGGTAACAGCCACGAGCATAATCTGTTGCATAAGCTACAAACACGCGATTGCAGTTCGAAAGTGTAGGATGAATAGCAGCAGGTCTCTTGGTTTGCATATTGGCTGTGCCATTTCATATATGATTGCTTAATGTCTATCATAGCGCATTGGAAAGTCCTGCAGCACTTTGCTCGATCGTAGGATTGAGAATCCTATAGAGAGCTTGCAGGAGCTCGCTATCACTATCGGACATCTCCCCTTATCTCGTAAAAGGCAATCTGAGCTGCATGTGAATGACTAATAACCCAGTCCGAACTCCCTAGATAGGACGATGCGGAGGAATCAGAAACTGCAGCTCTTTTAGGGCCTCGTCTCATCGCATCGAGAGTCCAACCTGAAACGCAGATAACGCGCTCTTCCTTCTTCCAGTACACTGCTCAGAGAGCCCTGATAGTTGCCATAATAGACCGGGCCGTCTCCCAACATATATTGTCAGATTATCTATTAATCGTGCGGTTCATTTTGGAGCTTAATGCATAGACGTGGACGGTTGGAATATCGAAGCCATAATAGTGTTGCGCCGCAAGGAACCAGAACCCTCAGCGCAAGCTACGGCCACGTCTAGAAATAACCAGCGAGGCTTGCAAAGCAAGGGAAGTGAATCTGCCCCTGAGCCTACCTACACAGCACACCGGTCTTAACGTGTCCTATCACTGGACTCAGATATGTCTCGTCTCCTAGTCCGAACACGCCTAGCCCCTTGGGACATTCTAGCGCAGTAGCATCTGAGAGCTTCTGATTGTACTGTTTCAAAATTAGTCAACTTGTGAAATAAGAATTTAACTTTCGACGCATCAACTACGAAAGCGAAGCTGTGCAAGGCTTTGTTCCAAATAGTCTACCTTTTGCACTTATTCTATATTCATTTGCTCACCATGTTCTCCGTAATGGAGACTTCCAGAATACTCTATACTCGCGGACCCCAGAGCCTATGAAATTGTACTGCGGCTAATACAATTCATTTGCTGGTCGCTGAGCTGCGTTAGCACCATGAGGACGACACTGAATGACCAATTACTCAGCAGCTCGTTCATGTCTATCTGCTGCGATGTCGGATGGGAATCTGTCTATGCTTTCATCTACCCAATATCCAGCTCGCATTGGGCTGGTGGCATTTGTGCTTGGTTCGTGATGCATTGTGTCATGTTATTCATCATTGCAAGACACGCACCGGCTGATTGGGCCCACGTTCCGTTGATGAAGCGACATGCTGGCTTGGCCTATGTAGCGGTAACAGTTGGGTACATGGCAGGTCATCTAGCATTGGCCCATGGAATTGGCCCAGATCTGGGCTTCCATTGGAGCGGCGCGTTGTGCCAGACTATGGCAAGTCTTGGATCTCTCTGTCAGTTGGTCTCTCGCGGCAGTACTCCAGGGGCGTCACTGAATACCTGGTAAGTAGACTCGCGCTTTTTGTCCTCTGGATTCCCTTCATGCCTCCTTCCTACTCACCCAAGAAACTGCTTTTTCCGCACTATAGCAATGGCCAGTAGGTTCATAAAACTGACGATCATTATTGGAGCATGGCGGCGACCCTTGGCTCGATAGCCCGTTATGCTGGTTTTATATTGGGATTACCCTAACTCTCGACGCGATATACCCTACCGTGTTTTTCCATTTCCGTCGTACTGAAAGTGGTAGGGATGGGAAGGAGGCGAAGGGCGATTAGCTACCTGTCATTACAGGTAGCTCACTGCTGTGGGCGCAAAGGAAACAGAGGCGATTTACATGTTCTCACACTGTGCTTGATACAGATTGAAGTAGTCAGGTGTGCAAACAAAAAGGCGCGCTGTTGTTCGGAAATAGTAATCCTAATAAAAGTGAACACTCCTCAAACGTTATTACTATAAGATTACGCTCTACGTAGGTCTATTTCCTGTTCCTCTCACTCATCATTGCCAATATATGAGAATGAGGTGAAATCAATCCCTTACTTGCTTTGTGGTCCTGCCTCGTTCAATACAAAACCTTTACTAGAAAGTATCAATTATATGAAAGCATTGAAAGTTGTTCTTAGTAACCTCACCACTATGCTAATACGACCGAGTCTATCCAATTCCTGTGCTAACCAAGGTGAATCTACTATTCATTGAAAGTGTTAGACTACCCCCCAGAAGAGTGAAATGCTGGAGAGATGTACACAATGAATGCGCTAGATTACTTGTCGACTTAATGAGTCTGCTAAACATGGAACTCGGGCATACAGAGAATATTTTTAGAGCAATAGCCCCCTTCTCCTCGCCCGTGCTGATAACTCCTACCTGGAACCCTCAGATGAGTGGTACCTGATATCCAAACCTTCCATAGTCCCACTTTCTCTCCAGGCCTCTAGAATTTTCACATAACTTGCCATACCTTCTCCCCACGGCATATGCCTTGCCATCGTGTCAACATCGCTGCTTCTGTAACGGTTCGAAATTGTATAATCCCCAGTGCCACACGCTGTTGTGGCTGCGAATGCACTTATCCGTGCGACTGACTGCGTCGTCCAGTGCTTTTCTCCTTCCGCCGTGGGCTCGATACGGATCTTGTCAATATAGCCTCCTGCCTCCAGTGTGGAGTTCTGAATGATATAGGCCACATGTTCTGCGGCACGATCGAACATATAAGATTGGTTCGCGGTAACACCAGCCTGCGAGGTACCGGGGAAAAAAAGATTTGGAAATCCACGAGTCATTACCCCATGCAGCGTTGTAGGACCGCCAGCCCATTTCTCCTTCATGGCCACTCCCTCTGAGCCTAGAACCTGGATTTGCGCCCGATCGGCCGGACACAAGCTGCCCAGATCGTAGCCTGTAGCTAAAACAACCAAATCAACTTCGTAGAGGGTGTCCCCAACCAATATTCCCTTTGGACTTAGCCCTGTAACGCCGGCGGCGTCGGTTTTGATCAGCCTCACATGCGGCAGATTGTATGTCTCAAAATATCCCTGGTGGAAGCAGGGTCTCTTGCACCATCCGTGGTTTAAATTGATAAGGGCCTCTGCGGTGGTATCATCCCGAACAGTTGATCTGATATGGTCCTGGGCAGCTTCCAGCCTAGGTCGATCAATAGCTTTGACTAGGTCCAGGAAATCCGGCTGCATGTTCAGTGCTCCACCGATTGCGGCAGAGAATGATGGCGAACTCGTCCAACCATCATTTACTAGATTCTCCATGCAGGGTGGGTTCGAGATGGAAATGAACGCGTTGAAATTCTCCGATCGTTTCCTCTGCCATCCCGACCCAGCCTTCAGAATGTTGCCCTTCCACCACACGGGATCAGTAACCTGATTTTTCTGCAAGCCCACGGCAGCCGGTGTCCGTTGAAATACGATTAATTCCTTGGACCAGCGAGCAAGCTGTGGAATCACCTGAACAGCCGTTGAGCCAGTCCCAATTACTCCTACCCGTTTCCCTTGTAACCGGTGCATGGCAGGGTTAGCCGGCGAACCGCCGGTATAGTCGTAATCCCATCGGGCAGTATGGAAGATATGTCCTTGGAAGTCATCGACACCATGTAAATTGGGGACCTTGGGCTTGCTGAGTGTCCCACTCGCAATGATGGCAAAAGTTGCGGTAAATGTTAAAGGTCCACCACCACCATTTCCCCCCTGTTTTGCGTCTGTAAATACACCTAACTGCTCAGCGTGAGCAATCCATTGATTCCCACCTTCATCCCACTCGAGAGTTCTGATAGTTGTACGGAATAGCGCCCGCTGCTCCAGCTCCCATTTTGCCGCTATCCCCTCCGCGTGGGTACGCAACTCTTCACCGGGTACATACTTCCGGCTGGGCATGTGGCCCGTCTCTTCAAGTAGGGGCATGTAGATGTAACTCTCTATATCGCACATTAGGCCGGGATAGCGATTCCAGTACCACGTCCCGCCAAACCCACCCGCCGAATCCACGAGGAGGAGATCGTCACGGGAGAATCCGGCTTGGAGGAGGCGCACCGCAAAGAGGAGGCCGCCGAATCCTGCGCCAATAATCAAGATCCGGGTGTGCGTTGATGGAGCCTTCAGTGAACTGAGACCGTGGGTATCGATGGTGGTAATGGGCCATGGGTCGTAGGCTAGGTCATGGAGCCGTGCGCTTGTGCAGTGATAAACGGGGCGAGCAACTCTTCCAGCTATCTTCGCGCTCAAAATATCGTCGTTTGACCCTTTGGTTTGTTTGGATCGTGTTTCTTCAGAGGTGCCCATAGCGTCTGTGGTAGGGCTCACAGTCATAGCTGTTGTTGGTTGTTGGTGGCACCCAAGTATACGGACAACACCATTCCAGGAGAAAGTACAAGAGGTTTAGGACTTTTAGCCAAAGTAGTATATGCTTTTGCCGGTTCAGTCGAAATTCCAAACTTGCCAAAACAGTCTCACAGGTCTGAACTGACCAAAAGGGACATATACTGGACGGTATGGACGGTAGGGCACGTTCTTGGCAAGGTGCCCGTTCCTTACGTGGTCAGGGAGTAGTGTTTCATTATTGATGCACTGCCATTCCTGATTCCTTTTTCGCCATTTCTGAGCTGGAAAATGTCCTTTCATTCGCCGAACCTCGACAAGTACCCTGAATCCAGATTTCTCGGGTGTAAAGTCTTCCGGGAGTGTTGGAGGACCGGACGCAAGGGGCATTCCTTCATTGAAAATGTAAGGCATGTAGTACAACTGGTAACAAATTTATCGTCCATCCAGTAGTTTCCATGACATCGCTAATTACCGCCAAAGTATTGAGAATGCCCGTGTATTGCACTGGCGATAATGGGTGCGTGACATTTACCTTGGCCATGTTCATTATTTCGCAGTACCGTGAACATCGGTCTTTGTCAATCCTAACGCAAACATGTACAATATTCCGGAGCATGCAAGTATCCTCTAAGCACGAAAACCTCTCTGTCAGCTTCCATCTAACGCCGCTTCAGGTCCTGATTATCACCGGCACCTCATCGGGCATAGGCCTGGCTGCGGCGACGATGGCCCTCGAGGAAGGAGCCAAAGTCCTAGGCGTTGACATCTCAAAGCCGCCTGATTCCCTAGCGCGGCACGCTAATTACCAGTTCTTTCAAGCTGATTTGTCCCATCCAGAGGCTCCGGCGAGAGTTGTGGAGGCGTGCAGCCGAACCTACGGCGATAGGATCGACGGGCTGTTGAATATCGCGGGAGTGATGGATCTGAATCAAAGCGCCGACAGCTTGTCAGATAATGTGTGGGAGCGCTGTATCTCTATTAATCTGACAGCACCAGTAAAGTTGATGCGTGAGGTGATCCCGATCATGAAGCTTCGGGGTAAAGGGAGCATAGTCAATGTGGCGAGCAAGGCGGCGTTGAGCGGTGCTGTTTCTGGCGTCGCCTATACAGCGAGTGAGCATCCGTGGCCTTAGGAGCTTTATAGATATTTTTATGTTTACTAAGAAGCTGATTTTTCTCCGAACCATACAGGTAAGCACGGCTTGGTCGGGGCCACAAAAAATGTTGCATGGAGATTTAAACATGAAGGAATCCGCTGTAATGCGGTCTGCCCTGGAGGTAAGCACACATAAATCAATTCGGCTTATGCCACGATTCGCAAAGATAGCACACCAGCTAACACAGTAATCAGGAGTGGCGGCGACTGGGATCCGCGATAGTGTTGATACGACTCATTTTGATAAGGAGGCCATGAATATGATGTCAATCATTCACCAAGCCCATGGAAGTGACCAAGGAAAGGGACTTGGTCTAGAGCCGGAGGATATCGCACATTGTCTTTTGTTCTTGTTGTCAGACCGTAGCAAAGGAATCAGCGGTGCTATAATACCTGTTGACAACGCTTGGTCAACCATATAGCCGGCAGCCACGACAAAAGTGAAGAGAAATGTTTTCTTACCCTAACCCCTTGCTCGTGGTACAAGCTAATGTGCTTCCAGGATCCCTTATTTCACATTAGACAGGAGGTAATCCTTAAGTCTGCTCTGATAGATGGAGTGCAACGCAGACTTCACGGGATGGATTCTGTTACATGGCCTGTCGAGCCTGGGAGTTCATCTGGCGCAGTGCTTAAAGTGGCAGAATGAAGGGTCCTGCTACGCTGTCGACCGAATAGGATCCATTTACCGTTACTACATGTCTACGTTGCCATATCTCATATCCATGGGCTTGGCGCGCATGATGATGGCACGGCCTGTCAGTTGCAGATCAGCAAAAATAGTGTTTGATATCATTAGCTGTAGTTTCAGATAACAGTACCCTAACCTCATACTTTGATCGAATGTTGAATCATTGCAACAACTTAAGATCTTAGATTAACAGTCATAAGTTAGCTCAACTGCAGACAGATCAGGCAAGGAGGCCCTGATTGCCCACGTTTACACCATGTCTGCCAGGATTCGCAACAGTCGGAAACTTGTACTATGCACATTTTCCGGCCAGTTCAAGTGGCGCCATCTGAAGCTGGAAATGTGATAATTTATATTCGAGGATGCTCCCAGCAAGTAGTATATAGCGCAGGTAGGATGACGGTCTGAAGCCGTCATCCACGTCCAAATTCTTAATTTTCATGCTAAGACTCCAATGTCAGCTGGCAGTATCATTTTAACCTCAAGTAAACCAGACAATACATGAAACATGGGAAAGGTTGTCATCAGTACAAATAGCTTCAGAAGACTTTAACTGGCCATAAATCAAGAATATGAGTAATGAGCAATAATATGATACTCTGTCGAACGCGTCAAGTCTTGGTCATTATGTTTTGCAGGCACGGTTTGATTATTTTCTCTTTCAAAGAGAGTCACTGAAGGGGCAGCGCATCAAGAATGGCAGACGCTGCACAGGTAACGCCGTTGTAGAACGTCCTAATTATAGCGGCATTGTATATCTCTAGCACATCAGGCATAATATCAGGGACCACAGCTCGAAACATCGTTGGACACGAATCGATCAGTTCACCGCGTCCAGGTCGGGAAGTTGGGATATATTTTGTGGTAGTTGGTTCTGAAACACATTCTGTGAACAAAGATAAATAGAGCTGCCGACAAAGTCTGTATAAAGGTGATAGATACGGTCCCACTGGAAATATCAGCAGCCGGGAGTGCAATGTTAATGATTACTAGGGGCTGCGATCTTCCAATTCCCAAATCTATCCCAGGTAGAGCTTGATAGTCAATTCAATAAGTTGAGCTCGTCCTAAACTTCAATGTCTCAAGCAAACCGGCGCCAACTGCGGCTACTATGGGTGTGCTGTAATGAATGGCATATAGTAACCTATTTGGCCAACAGCCCAACCACATAGTAGGGAGCACGCGGTAACGCATAGAACCATTGGCAGACTCATGATACGAGACATTGTTGCACTTGTATCTTTGATGCCCTGGAACCAGATCAAGAGCTTTCAGATATTCCGTCAGTCGGGGGCTTATCACAGCAAAATCAGTTCTTGCCCGACGAAGCGCTCTTACATAATAAGTGAGAACCATTTAAACCCATTAATGAAAAAGGCGAACAATATAGCGCCGCAGACATTTTGATTCTTGATTATTCGCGGCGGAATCGTGGCCCGCTCCTGCTGCCATAAGTTGAACTGCACAGAATCCCAGACGCAGAACCCCCGACGGCCAACAAAACGATGATGCGCCAATTAACCCATGGCCAGGTTGCTCCTCTCCACTTTAGCGTCAGTAGTATAGAGATTATAGCAGGTAGTAGGAAGAAGACGCCTAACGGGTCTAGTCCAATAGTCGATGGATTCCGCTGGAGGCTGACATCCCAGTCTTCCGTTCTTCGACTTGGCGAACAGGGCACAGAACGGTGTGTTACTCCTCCCAGCCGCAGATTAATGTAGAAGCACCATCTCCAGTTGACATTGTCGGTGAATACACCGCTCAACAAAGGGCCAATAACGCTAGCAATTCCGTAAAAGCAGAAAGCATCGCGTCAAGTTCGGCAGCTTCTCAAGAGGCATAGTCTCGGTCAAATCAGCATGGCGCCTAGGAAAAGCCCAGAACCACCTAATCCAGCAATAGCTTGTCCCGATAATAATGCACGCGTCCGAGGAATGACCATATTGGGGACCACTGCCCGGAAGCTATTGCATCCGAGGCCCTTTTCTCTTTTTTTTCGGTCATCACATACCCTGTCTAAAGGGCAATATTTGCTCAAGTAACGGACACCCAATATTGGCTCAGAAAAGCTGGCCGCGTACATCATGCATGGTTTCGTTACTTGGTGGGCGGCTAGAGTCACCGCTTTATATGTCTCTAAGCAATTAGTCTGACAACATTGCATTAGGGTATACATGGCCCTCAATAATGCATGCACAATGATAGCATAATCGCCATTCACGTTTCCCATTCATGATTAGCGTCTTTAATCGTTTGTAGGAACGGTAGGTACATACAACCTTGAGTGTATCAAATTACAACAAACAAGGGAGCAGTATCAGAGCATAATTCAAACTCAAGCTGAGTCTTAAAGAGCTTGCCGACCTAGCATGGCGCCAAACTCCGATCTGAGATATGTACCTTTTACCCGGTTATATCTTCTGGACTGAAATTCGGCCAGAAGTTTATCCAGGGCGAGCGTGGCATTGCAATATTCGAGGTTCAGTCTCAATGCCTCCCTAAGAAGTGAGGCTAGCATCGCTGCGTCCTCCACGGAAGTATTTGCGCCCTGTCCATTGTTCGGGGTCATCTATTGATGAAATCAAGTACAGAGCGTCTGCCATGTTGAGGCGAGGCTTACTTTGTGAACACTGTCTCCCAAAAGAACAAAGCGACTGAAATGCCACGTTTGCAGTAGGCCTTCCTCTAACGCCGTCATGGATGCAAACGTTCTGGTTGCCCAAAGATCACCTACACAGACGTGTTCGGTGACTCGGACAGGCGAAAATTTGCGGCAGAACTTCGCTGCATCGTCTGCTGAGAACCGAGGAGTGTTGGGATTTTCTGACTTTTGCGGAAGTTTCACGAGAATGAACCAGAAGACACGGCTCTCTCTTCCATGGAAGGTTATCACGCACAGCCCCTTCGAGTATGAGTTGATGTGCTCCCCGATCTTGAGTCCAGCTAGCTGTTCAGAAATCCCAAAGATGCACGCGTATTCGACTGTGAAAGTTATTGTTCTTTTGCATTAGCCTCTGCAGGTTGAACACTGCAAATATGCCATACACACCATTTCTTTCCAGGGTAGTGGCAATGCCTGACTGCGTTGCCTCTGCTAATCGCCACGTCTCGGACCGAACCCGACTATGGATTCCATCAGCACCGACTACACGGTCTCCGTTTTATACAAATCCGCCTTCTACCACGACTGATACTCCAGCTGCATAAATCGGATTCCAGTCACCTTCTTATTGACAAGGATATGGGACATGATTGGATACCGGTCATGGAGAATTTCTAAAACCCTCTGTCGATCTACCGATATGATAAGGTATCCAAAGCCGTGCGATATAGCCCATTCAGTACATCTACTTTTATACAAAAGAACCGGGCTACACACACCTTTCATAAATGTCCCATGGTAGTAGGCTGTTGAATACAAACTCATCTGGAAAACGGACATGCATTTTATGAATAGGCGCAGTAGCGCTCTTGAGCTCATCATAGAGTCCAAGCTGGTCGAGGATTCGGCCTCCGTTGAGCCAAATACCAATAAAGGCACCTTCCTGAGGACTAATTTCAGCTCGCTTTTCCAATACTATGTGGTCGATGTCCGCTCTAGCCAGGCAGTGTGCCAAAGTCAACCCAGCAACTGAGCCTCCAACTATAATGACTCGAAATTTTGATTTCCGCGCCTCTTCTTCGTCCATTTTAATTTCTGAGACATCAAGTGGTGAGCTTAATTGAGCTTAACTGGCAAGGTTAGAAGAAACCACCAACACACTTTGTTTGAATGACATTTGGATACATAAAATTATACGTACTTGACGGGCAAGATGTCCAAGTCTAAACCTAAAAAGGCTATTTGAAACATGTAGCAACAATTTTTATCCCTTGTTTGAGCTCCATGCTTGAAAATGCTACATAGGGAATACATGTTCTGCTCAATCCTTGCATATACAACTCTGCACCTAATTGAATCCTCGTGCAATTTATGACCTGGGAGAGAAAGGGAGCACTCATACAAGACCCCTACTGCCCTGATGCATGTAAGCCTTGCATGAAACAGGATCTATTATTGGTGCAAAAGCGGCGGCATTCAGATGCCAGTGTCAAATTATCCCTAGAGAAGGGGGTATGTCCCGCAACAGAGCCAGCGATGATCTGGTATTTGCGGACATAAAAATTTATACCCAGTGCTAATAGTTCGGCTAGGATTAGATTTAACTGGTGCGAATGTCTGCTGGTGTAATATATATGGTATGTGAGGAGATTCGCGCCCTGAAAGTGCGTGAATATACGTCTGTTATAAAGGAGCATTCCCCCTTGTGTATTTTAATATAAGCGGAAAGCTTAGCTTCAACGTGAAGTGTAAATGTGTCTCTTCGAAACTTCTTCCTTTTCTAGGTGAAAGCCCCTTGCCTTACATACATGTCATGCTACTAAACTCGTGATGCCGTCGAGATTCGTCTGAAACCCAAACGAGTTGGTATGTACAATACACTGATATACTCCTTTTGCATTCATTTATAAGCAGCTTCCTCGTGGCTGCAAAAGTGTATTTATATATATACTAACCTACAAACGTCGCTGAGTAGCAGGGTATTTTACCGGGTCGCTTAAGAATTACGTTGAATTATACGTCTGAATATATATCTTAATATATTGTATCCATAGAGCAAATTGGCCACCTCCGCTCTCTATTTTATATTTATAAGTAATATTTCGGGCACTTCATCACCCAAATTAATGCCGTTCTCTATGAAAGTAATTTGAAACTTAATTAAGGCATTGCAACGACATATGTCCTATATTATGGCAATCACTGTACTGCGGTGGTACTTGTACGCGTGGCCTAGCTGTAGTAAGTGCTGGATGTACAGGCATACCACCCTGAGCTGCAGAGCCCATATCCTCATTCTGATATTACTCTAGGCTTTGATTAGTTAAGGCTCCTATAGACCTCAACTGCCTAGTAGAACACTTTCTTTCTGGGAGCTGCTTCTTATTAGAAGCGGTGAATCATGTTTTTTGCAAGCAAGGAAGAGTTGTTAGGGTCCGATTTATGACGTTCAATAAGTTTGTTTAATTGCAACTCTACTGGAAATACAGGGCTGTGTGTACAAGCCCTTAGTAGTCCCATTTTAGTAGTCTCATAATTGCTAATAGCTTCCTTCTAGCTACTTTGCTGTAGCCTGAATTTCGAAAGGTGGAGTTTGTGGAAGATCGCAAAGGTCGCAGATAGGTATATAACGTCTTTAATGCATATCTTGACAAATTGAGGTGGCGAGATGGCTGCCATGACCATCAAGAACTACAAGATGGTATCTCCCTGTTGCACGAGCTGTAGTGGCGGGAACATAGGGGTTTCCAAGTCAACAAACACCTACCTCATCGGCAGTAGTTCCTTTAGGGACGATGTTAAGTCTCCAATCAGGTGGAAGATTTGGATTTTGATACCAACCCTCTATATGAACTCTCCCTTTAAAGCAATGTATAAAGGAAGTCCTCCACCGTCCTCAACCTATAAGTTGACTTATAAAAGTAGCCAGTTCTTGATTACATAGCTCTACGAGAGAGTCTATTCGTAGTCAGGTGGCCCGCTCGCTTACTGGATATATTATTGGAGGCTGTTGGATGTACCAACCAGGCGTGTCTCGTAGACAATATCAGAAAAATTAGTATCCCAGCGAGTGCCTACTAAACCTGTGCACTACACTTTCGAGTGGCCTGATAGGGAAAATTCGGTCTTACCCAATTATAACGTCACTGAGTCATGCTCATCAGGGCTTACTATCTGTAGGTGACTCAGATTGAATTCGCAGGCATGATTCCAATATCCACCGATAAGGCTTAATAAGCAGCTGCGTGGTTCTCTTCGGGGTCCATGTGGCACAGATACAGAGCTGCAAATGACGATTGACATTGATTTGTCGAGAAGGGTAGTCAAGAGAATTGAAAGGATGATAGAACTAAGAACGGCCAAGGGGGGTCTTGCGGAATGGTGGCGATAGTTTCCCCGAAAACATTCTAGACTCTTACGGCAAAGTAACCATTATTGCCCCTGGATAGTTTCACCACAGTTCGGCTCGGCCCTCTAGACCACTTCGTTCGGGCCAGTGGTCTATGTGCCAAGTGCTGGGCAAGAACCTGATACTTACTTTTTCCACGGTGGTGGGTTTCTTGGGCTGATTTTGCTAGTAGATTGAGATATTTGAGACGTGTCTATACTCGCATAGAAAGGCGCCTGCATGTTACAGTTGCATCCATTTTCTCACTGCGTGTAACGCCGCGAAACAAATTGTTGAGTTGAAAAGTCCCACAGGTCTAGAAAACCATTAGGTTCCTTTTTAACAATATCGACCTTCAAATGACATCCTTGGTTACCTTGTACGGCTGGCATATATTACGGGCCAAATTAGTATATCAAGACCCAATGGCGTGCTCATAGTAGCAGGTTATTCTCCGCTGGGTAATCCGAGTGTATGCAGGATGATGCAGGCCTAAGTATTCTGACTCCTATTGAGCCACGTTTGTCGTTACCATCATACCCAGCTCATTGTCATCCAGCTCATGGATAATCTAGAAGATTGAAATCCACCGATTACTTGCAGCTCAAGTCGGATCACACTCAGCTCACTTGGCGGTTGCTGCTGACGGCCACCCAAGACGTCGATTTCAAACTCGACCATGCTCGCGTGCTGGTGCCCGGTGGGCTGGTCATCTGCTTCCTTATCGGACGAATACTTCTACACGGGCATATCCTGGACGGAGAAAGAACACATAGCAAAATCGGTTCCGGCACGGCTGGTCCGACTAATATCGGCAGGCGCGTACCCGTACTAGGATACACACGGTAAACTCTGTGACGAGATCGGACACTATCGCTAGGCCGAAACGCTATTCCAGCCAAAGGGCCAAGGCGAATGCTCTCGAATTCGCTGACAGGGGAAATACGAAGCGAGGACATCTCGCCCCGGTTGGCCGCTGCCACGCCGCGCCTGCATGGTCTCGGATTGCGTTACCCAAACAAAAGAGGGTCCAGTGAGCCAGCAAGTAGGAGTCGCTGCCCAGAGAAGCGGCTTGAGCCAAGTGAGAAGAAAGCCTACTCACTGACTTTCTAACGGAGAGGATCAGCCGCTACTGGCTGATCAGGGAGCCAGAGGAGGTCCGACGACCTTTGAACCCAGCCAAGTTGGCTCAGCTTTGTCTTCTAGGGTGCGTTAAGACGTAGTATAAGACCCCCACTGCTGCGAGAGAGGGAGAGACTATGTTAAACCAATCCGCATAAGCAACTCACCAGGCCATGATAAAACCGGGCCTCAGTGACGGAGTTCCCATCATGATACGACCTCGACGAAACTGGACAGCAGAAGAAGACATCATCCTGAAAAGAGAGGTTAGGCGAGGTTGGTTCCACCCAGCGATCCACCCCTGCCGGGGGACAGATACTTACTTGTGACTTAACTTTGTAGTACAAGCGGAGGGTGACAACATCAGTTGGCATGAGATCGCTGCATTCCTCCCTGGGAGAACAAACAAAGATTGCCGCAAGCGCTGGTATGGCACAGCAGGAGCCAAGGTGAAAAAAGGGCCCTGGACAGAGGCCGAGGATGCGCGTCTGCGGAAGGCAATTGAGCGGCATGGTACCAAGTGGGCTGTTGTTGCGTCTGTCGTGGGAACAAGATTGCCGGATCAGTGCTCTAAGCGATGGAGTCACGCCATCAATCCTGATATTGATCGCAGTCCATGGACTCCACAGGAAGTAAGCATCCCAATACACAGGCCGGTGCGACAGCGAGACGGTTTTAACATAGACAGGATGAATTGTTGGTCGAATATGTGAAGAGGCATGGCCACTACTGGCAGCAGATTGTCTCTCTATACTTCCCTGGCAGAACCAGCCTGGCCGCAAAGAACAGATACCACATCCTGCAAAGACGACTGAAAACCGAGGGCGGCGGAGTAACCGACCAGCTCTACAGCTGGGAGCGAGTAATGGATGCTAGCTCATGGCAAGGGATACTTTGGTCTGATCCAGCTCAACCACCCTGCGACAATTCTTTAGGTATAGAGAGGAGCATTCAAGAACTACCTTCCTCACTAGCGACATCGCCAGCAAGCGACACACTTTCTCTCATAGCAGCCGGCCACGCTGGGCCCGATCAAGGACGGTCCGCTTGGCTGCCATTGACGCCGTGCTCTCCTATCTACTCCGGTCACAGTGAGCCTAACGTCAGTCAGATAATTCAGGAACCTGGAAACGGTAAGTAGAGTCTAGGTGCCTTATACAACGGCATAATCTATTTTTTGCCCCATCTAATTGTATTTAGAGGCCGGCGACAATAGAGACATTCCCTTCGACTGCCCATTCCCTTCTGCCGTCACCATCGATGATCTCCTACAGGGCCTCACATCTACGTCTTCCACAACTACAACCACGCCCTCGTTCACTCCCGCCTCGTTGACGGACTCGGGCTCAACCGAGCCGGCGCCTGACTCTGACCAGCGGAGGGTGTGCATACAGGCAGTATGCTCCCCAGATAAGCTCAGTGCCATTTTAGACGCTGTGACGAAGTACTCAATCTCTGCCGTAATAAAGACTGATGATTAGCGGCTCCATTTGTGACTGGATAATTTGGGTGGGGTTTGGTGAGATTTGGTGAGATTTAGCGATATTATCCCAGATTTGGGAATCTGTTCTATGGGAACTTTTCGGCGTTGGCGCAAAGCTTCTAGTCCGGCCTAAACTCACTTCAGATGCAAGTGGGAATTATTTTATCTTGCGTATCGTATCTATATAGCTACCCATATACTCAGTCAAACTAGAGGCGCCCCTACCCTGGGGCGTGGATCCCTTTTTCATGACACCGCTCCTCTAGAGAGTGCACAAGGCTCTACAGGCTTGTTAGCTTACCAGCGGAACTGTTAACCTAAGTTTTAAGGAGCAGATAGGAGGAAAGACAAGACAATAATATATAAATGATACGTATTAGAATTTTCAAGTTGTGGAGAAGTCACGTATATCTAGTCAGATCCTCCTATACAGGCACGTTTTTTACAATCAACGTGACTTGCCCCATTTGGCGAGGCTACTTTGACGAAGGCGTCGAGAGGGTTGCTCTCTAGTATATCTCATCACCGGCCAAGGCTCAGCAAGTGCTCAATGAGCGTTCAGGTCTGACACAGGGCAGGGTCAGTGATCAGTCACATGCATCGCATCAATAGACTAAAAAGCAGCTGAAACATCAAGGGCTTGATGTCAAGGCCCGCTTCCTTCCATCATATTGAAGAACTGGCGTGGCCCAATAGAAGGAATCAGTTTTACAGGCTAACCACGCACTCCCTGTTGGATAAACAGAGAAAGACAAAAGTGCTTGCCGCAGGTTGTTTATATATGTTGTTGAACTTAGTGGTGAGTCTCTTGGATATAGAAGACAAGTTAAAACGCATTCCCTCGCAATGGGTAGTGTTGCCGTATCCGTCATATCTGCTGGCCCATCCCAGGCAGAGCTCATCCCGGGCACGGTGCCCAGGATGAACCTCGTTGTATAGCGTTGCTGTATGGCATCGACTGGCTCCTGCCTGATCCAGAAGAGGAAAGCGGTTGGGCGTCGGGCAGAATAATAAATGATATCATTAGCGATAGCTTCAAAACAACACAACAATCAATCATACTTTGATACGGAAATATGAGGCCACGTGATCTCTGGTAGATTGACCGGACATCGCCTGTTTCTAGAAGGTTCCTACCCTCTGTATATATATAGTGGGGGAGAGAGGAATACACACAAGGGCAGAAATGAAGGAATCTATCGTCAACAGATAGAGGGTCAATCGTCATATGGCATCCGATCCTTAGTAGGCTACGTTGGTGTAGTTGATGCAGTTTCCTCCTGCCCTTTCTCCTCTGAGCATATTCCACAACACTATAGAATCATCCTGCCAACTTATTATGTTCATGGTTCGCAGCGGATCTTTATACCCAGGCAGGTCCACCTGCAATATGTCACACATGGTGAATAAGGAATGCCTCTATGGACAAATATCATGGGGACCAGCATTCTCGCAGGGTGGTTTAGGAAGAGTTAAATCCTCCGATGTTTTCACGACCTTCTCTTCGAGGAGATGTTCCTGTGTATAGTCCTTCAACGGCTGGAATTTCCGGCATTTATGCCAGGTGCTAAAATCGGGATACGGATCAGGAAAGCCTTCGACCCAGCTGCCGGTCACGATGCCAACATCTCCATGGCATTGCACTACCTGCCGGAGCATGTCGATGCAGTGGTCTAAAGTGTTAATGAAGAAATGATAGAATGGTCAGGGAGCCGAAATGGTAGGATCTCGACTTACCAATGTGCAGGCGAAGGGTATGATTGGAATCCGTGAAAGGAAGAGGTCGATTTTCAAGACGGGAATAATAGTCAAAGTATGTATATTGCCGAACCAAATTTACACAATGTAACTGCGAAATTAGCATATTGCCTCGTTTGAATTTTATATCTGGGAGGGCAGTCCGTTGCGACGCACCTGATGGAATACTTCCAAGCCACCGGTATACCAGTCTCTGTCCGTGGTGCGCAGCTTGGTTTGGGTTGGTGGCTTTTTCAGATACGCCAGATCGCTTGGATCGACCTTGACTTGTCTCACTAGATATCTGTTAGACCATCTATTCAGAAGTCATGGGGTGTCCAGGCAACAGACTGTCTACGATCTCGTCCCATGCAGCGTCCAGTTCTGGACTCGGTTCGCCTTTGTAGGGGTTTTTATCGAGCAACGCTCCTTGGAAGCGGACAGTCTCATACTCCACTGCTTCCAAGGCCGGTGCTAGGAAGGAAAAGTTAGAGCTCAGCAGTAAAAGACGGGGTTGGCTCTATAAAGTTTGACGCGGACCGCGGGGACTTACAGTAAGCGGACAGTTGAGCCGCGCACTGTTGTTCTGTCGGGTATCTCTGCTGAAGTCCCGAAAGGAAGAATGAGAGTGAAAATAGGAAGAATACAGCATGGACTACCCAAATGTAGTTCGATAAGCTTAGCTCCCGCCAGACATGTCGCCGTCGAAGCACTTCATTTCTCTCTAGGAGGCTTTCAGAATCTTCGCCTGTGGTTGAACACGAGCTGGTAAAGCTTGATCGTGGTTTGATCGCCTTGTAGGTGACGACGTTTTTGGCATCCATGGCGTCTTGCGATGCTACAAGGCAAAATGCAGGAAGACAACAGACAAGCGTGAAGTGACAACAAGGAAATATAAGTCATCTCTACAATAAAACTTCTGAAATGGTTCTCGATGGGACATGCGGTCAGAGCCTACTACTATGTTGCGTGCAAGCCTCTCAACTCAGCAGATAGACAAGTCCCTTGCTTTCTTTTGTAGCGGGTTTCGTTTCCGGAGTAGCGAGTTGACTGAATGGAGAGACACTTCAGGTGCATGCCGTCAAAAGGTAAGTAGAAGTACAAACCCTTGCATTGACGCGGATACTCCAATAGTCTCCATCTAAAAAGCTGCATTCCACGGCTAGGCAAGGTTGAGGATTGTGCAACATATTTACTGGGTACCTTGTGACCTGATGGGACAGTGAAATGGGTTGTAGTGTCTCACCGAAATGGAGACACGATCGGTCTCCGGTTGTTAATGTTCCTCTTTCCATGCACAGGCTGCACAGGTTCTGTTGTGTGGGAATATCTTCTGTCGACCGTAAGTGACCACTAATCATATATCGTATTTCCTATTTTGGATATCAGAAATGCAAGCTCTGGCTTGCCGAAGGATTATATAAAGATTTCTGTCTTTTGAACAATTTATAGTTATGTCTTTTCAAAAGACAATATATTATGCTAGATTACTTAATATTGCTCATGTTACAAACTACAATATATAGCTAGGTTAAAAGGATCAGATTCCTATTTATATCATCTACAATTAATGCTGAAACCATGTATAGACTGATGCTACATTTCTTAAGACTGTATCACGTGGTACTCCGTTCCTATCCCTGTCATACTACATTTACTGCTCTTAGAAGGCCAGTCTAAGGGCGGAAAAGCTCGCTGACTCTACATTAGCAACCTCAATTGTTTGGAAATACCTTGATGTTTATCCCATAAACTGGATAAAAGAAAACACAGGCATGAGCTATGTGAACATCAATCGATTCTGCATCTTCCTGATATCCGTCATAATACTATTAAGCTGCTTTCTCATCTTCGTTCAACACCGCTGGTGCTGCTCTTGATACCTAAAGCACGGCCCTCCTCGACTGCACTGCATAACAACTTCTGGTCCACCCCCTCATACCGATCAGCCACCAGGCATATAAGCGCGAGACTAATGTTCTTGGAGCGGTGAGTAGACAAAACGCACGGGGGATATTGTTGAAACTCATTGCGGCCGGAAGAATGTACTAATGACATCGCCCATTTTGGCCTGAGGGCTGTTCTTGAACACCGGCAAGCTATATAATCCCTTATATCTTCTACCGCGGACTAGAACCAGCAACTAAAGCTACCCCAAACTTCAATACCAAACGCCCAATACTACTCAGCAAACTGTCACTCCTTTTAGCTATTCATCTGGTCTTCGCCACCTGTAAACCTCACCATGAAGCTCTACGCCCTCTTTGTCTTTGCCTCCACAATTGCGGCAGTGGCTGCTGCCCCTGTGGAAGAGTGAGAGAAGTCTTATAATATACTCTCTTTCACTTTGTTGACACTTCCCAGGACACCAAGGTCCATTGACGCTACGGTCAAAAACGACGTCTCTGACGGCCCTGAGAAGCGCAGCAGCGATGCCAGATACAAGTATGACAGCTACGACGCTCCTGAGAAGCGCAGCAGCGATGCCAGATACAAGTATGACAGCTACGACGCTCCTGAGAAGCGCAGCAGCGATGCCAGATACAAGTATGACAGCTACGACGCCCCTGAAAAGCGCAGCAGCGATGCCAGATACAAGTATGATGTCTACGACGCACCACAGTAGGGCGGAAATAAGCCTTGATGTGCAACTCCTCGTCACTGTCTCCATGACCGCGGAGCGAGGTGCAGGCTAAACAAAGATGGAAAAACTAAGTTTCTCGCGGAGGGTAAAATCAGTTCTATCTCAACGGAAAACAAAGTTAGTTGGAGAGATTCGCTTCTTAATGACTTGGGAGCGTCAAGTCATCATAGTATGCGAGGAGAACTGTACTGCGTTAGCTCTACTTTCGGATAGTGAATTACGTTGATGCTCCTTCAACCAACGTGCAGCACAAGTATAATCACTTCACTGGCATTTTGCCTGTTGGCATGCCTTAGCCGTGTTCAATGCTAAGTATGTCGATGCCCTTCTAAGTACAGATGTGTGGACTATGTAAACTTGTAGCTTTGCAATAACTTATTTCATAACCAAAGCCACGACCGCTTCTTGGTGAGGAGTACAGAAGTTGTATTTAGATGAACCATAGACCTACCTAGCCACAAATCAGAGACAAATAAAAGAATAATTAATGAATGGTAGCACTAGGAATAAGTATATGCAAGTCATGTTTAGGTGTGCTATCGTGTCACTGCCAAATACATTTGCAGCTGATATATCTTCTCTACCATCCGTCTAAGGTTGACCTATAACGGGCTATATAATCGAACAATCCTAACCAGCTGCTGATGGTCCTCGCCTTCCTTTCGGTGTCCAGAGAATCTACTGCGGTTTGAACAGATTCCATCAATACCTCTGCGATTCTTCTTCGACGTCCGTCAGGTTCGACTGCAATCGCCGTACGGAATGCCTCGGACAGCACATCATCAACTGCTCTCTTGCCATCTAAAGCATCAGGATGGTTTTCAACATGGTTCTCTTTCTGCACACGCCAGCCAGCCCGAGATGCGGCTTCCTTAATAGTCGGGGTATGTAGGGAGAGAGTGTTACTCTCCTGTATACCTCGGGCAAGATGATCGATGGAGTACTTCATGGCGGATAGACAGATGCTCTGGGACTCGCAAACTCTGTTACCCTCTCTGATATATACTGTTGTGCCGCGATATTTCCGAATAGATAAAACGGCCTCTATTTATTTTTGGCTGATAAGGAGTGTGTTGACAGGAAACGTAACTTACGGAGTTGATGCTGCCGGCTTCTTCAGTAGCTTTGCAGCCGCGTTTTTCTGCAGATATTGATGGATTGCTGCGGGGTGAAGGAAATACTTGGGTTTACTGCCTGTCTGTCCATTCACTGGAGTCTGGTCGGTGCAACAGAAAGCGTTCGCAGAAATGGGGCGGAGGGAGGCTTGCATGACTTACACCGAAACCGACACATATTGTGCATAATCAAGTCGGACAACGGATATTGGCGTTCTTAGAGAATATGGTTGCTCACATACCTCGCCGAGAACGTTGTTGGGCCTGACTACTCCCAATGCTCCTCCTGCTTTCTGACCGGAACCGGCATCACCCAACTGAAAAATAGTCACGGTGAAAGAGCAAGATTAGGGAAGTGTCCTGAAACGGCCGATTTATTGCTGCTGAACATCTTGTCTTCCCATCTACTCCTTCAATGAGATTTCAAATGCTACTTAATTCAGACTCAGCGCCCCCGACCAGAGAAGATGACTCTGATCCATACCATTATTGAACACCCTTTCGCATCTATTCGCAGGTATCTTTCACATGTTGCAACACTCAAAAGTCGAGGGGATTACAAATTTGACGGAAAATGCTCTGGTGAGTCAGTACTCCTTGGAATGTTGCAAAATTCCAGCTGATGCGGTGGACTTTCCTCTCTTTCATGGTTCAGTCAAGTCATGATCGAGATGACGATGTCCCTGTCCAATTTAATCCTACGTAAGCAGATTAGATGACAGGACATTCCACTCACTATAAACAACTGACGGTCAAGTTGTAGCGAGTTTGGTATGACAGAGGAAGATTTGGAGGCGGCAAAGCATAGGATTGACGAAGTGTCGGATTCCCAAGTCAGAGAAGTATGTAGATGCGAATGGCATGTTGGCAGCCACAGATTTTTTATATCTTTCTGCTGCAATTGCTAACCTCGTCCAGGTTGTCCAGAACGTATTGCAATTTCACAGAAACGATTTCAATTTCCCCTCTGCGATTCTGCACCGGTTTTCTGAGTTTTCCCGAACTCCAGAAGTTAGCCAGTCAGACAGGCCAGAAACTGTCCTTCTGCGGGCACAGGTCCGCTTGCTGGTAGCCCTGATCTTGACGAACAGCCCTTACCCAGAAGTACGCGCCATTGTCGGCAACAAGGATGACCCGCAAACGCCTTGCTCGACAATCCGGTCATGGGCAATTGGCCTTTTATTCGTCGTCGGCGGATCGGCAGTAAATCAGCTGTTCAGCATCCGTCAGCCTCCCATCGGTATCGCGCCTATGGCAATCCAGCTGTTGTCATATCCTCTGGGAAAGGCAGCAGAGCAGCTTCTGCCTGATGTGGGATTCAGCTTCTGCGGCGTGCGACACAGCCTTAACCCTGGACCGTTCAGCCCGAAAGAGCATTTACTGATTACTATCATGGCAAATGTGGGAACTAGTCGACCGTACTCAAATTTCATCAGTTGAGTTAATCCCGTTCCTCTCCGTTCGTACCTCAATTGTTCGGAGCTTACGTGAGGCTCCCTAGTCTGGACTCAGGTCCTTCCCCAGTACTACGGCCAGTCCTATGCTTCAGCCTTTAGCTACCAGGTCCTGCTTTCCCTGTCATCGGACTTGATGGGTAGGCTTGGCTCATTCAACTTAATTCAGACCATTAGCTAACGTTCACCAGGATATGGCCTTGCCGGTCTAGTCCGCAAGTTCCTTGTATATCCGTCCTTCTGCCTATTCCCCCAGTGTCTGACCACGCTTGCTCTCACTAAAGCCCTGCATGGTGGTGAGTACGGACCGCTTAGATACGGGTGAGCCCGTCTAATATTCGTGACAATGACTAGATAAGAATTCGCCAGCCTTCGGGCCATTCCGGAGGACGTACAACATGTCCCGCTCCCGGTTCTTTATGTATGCCTTCGTAGGAATGTTCTGTTACGCGTGGTTTCCTGGCTACCTGTTCGAAAGATTGAGTATCTTCAACTGGCTCAGCTGGATATCTCCCAGCAATGTGAACCTGGCCGCAATCACAGGTATCCAAACCGGTTTGGGCCTCAATCCATTTCCAACGTTTGATTGGAATATGGTCACTGCGGCACTCGATCCGCTTGTGGTACCCTTGCTGGCCACCCTGAACGTGTTCGCCGGCGCCATCGTCAGCGGGGTCCTCATTGCCATTTTTTGGTTCACTAACATATACTGGGCTTCTTATCTGCCAATTAATACGAACAGGCTCTTTAATCGCTGGGGAACGGCATACAACGTTTCAGAAATACTAGACTCCCACGCGCTCCTCGATCAGGCCAGATACGAACAATATTCAACCGCCTTTCTGGCACCGAGCAGTCTAGTCCGGTATGCGTTCTTCTTCGCAACATATTCCGCGACAATCTCGTATTCCATCTTTTATCATGGCCAGGCAATCATGGCCGGATTTCGTAACCTGGTTCGCAAGACTGGTGGGGTGACGGCCAGTGCTACCGACATCCATTCCAGGCTCATGCGCACGTATAAAGAAGGTGATCATGCCATATCTAAACAGTTAGCGGACACCCAGGTTGCTAATCGGCTGTTGCACCCAGTTTCAGAGATATGGTATGCTGCGCTGAATGTGCTTGCCCTTACCCTTGCTGTCGTCATCATCACGGCCTGGCCAACATCCGTAAGTTGTTGCCACAACGCCTCTTTAGATTCAAATTATTGAGATTGACCTTGTATCCTTGACATGCAGACAAATGTTGGAGTCATCTTTGTGGCGTTCTGTGTTTCAGCAGCCTTCTTGGTTCCAGTCGGTCAGATTTACGCTCTCACAGGGATTGCTATCAACCTAAAGTACAACCATCCTCCTCTCTTTTCCCATTGAAGTATATGGAAGCTGACCTTGGGCGCGCATAGTGTGCTGTCGGAATTTTTAGGGGGCCTATGGACGCCAGGAAATCCCCTTTCAGTCAACTTTTTCAAGCTATACGGGTACGTACCAGAACCCTGCTGCTTCAGATTCTAGTCCACTGATGTGACCGCACCCTTCCTGACAACCAGATACACCACCCTCGCCAATGCGCTGCCATTCATTAGCGATCTCAAACTGGCCCACTATGCTAAGCTTCCACCTTGGCATACCTTTTCAGCCCAGGTCATTGCCACGGTCGTATCGGCGGTTGTGTGCACAGCCATGCTTAACTATCAGATCAATGAGATTCCTGATATTTGCCAAAGGTTTGATCCAACTCCACCCGGCGTTATCCCACTAACTCTCTATCGTTCATACCAACAGCACTCAGAAGGATCGTTTTACCTGCCCTGGAGTTAATACATATTTTAGTGCCTCGGTAATATTTGGTAGCATTGGCCCTCGCAGGATGTTTGGCCCTGGAGGTCCCTACTCGGCTTTACTCGCTGCGTTCCCGATCGGTCTCACCCTGCCAGTGATACTCTACTTCGCACAACGACAATTATACTGCTTGCGGCACATAAATCCAGTGATGCTGCTGCACGGGGGAACCACTTGGTCGCCGGTAAGTACATTTGAGAGGCCCGCATGGCCTTAGTACCCTTTTTTGACCACGGGGACTTCACAGTTCAACCTTGCCTACGTGTGGCCCGCGGTTCCAGTTTCATTATTCTCGATGGCCTATCTTAAGAGGCGATATTTAGAATTTTGGGCCAAGTACAACTATATCGGATCCGCAGCATTCTCGTCGGCAATTGCCATTGCCAGCTTGTTAATATACTTTTCGTTGCAATCTAACAACATTGAGCTGCCCTGGTGGGGGAATTATGCGGATTCGGGATGTGAGGAACATGCGTGTACCCGCCTGAGCTTGACAGGCGAAGAGTATTTTGGACCGCGGGAAGGAGAATGGGCATGAGTGAAATGGGCCACTGCTCCAAAAAAGCAAGAGAGCATCTTTAACAGCGTAAGCATTAATGAGAAATATACTCTGGTTTCTATTCCTGTCTCGACCTCGGCTTTGTGGGAACGCCATACACCATAAAGTAGGCACTGTATTCGCCCTCTCCGCCATATTTGGTATCATCCTGTATAACACGATCCACCTCCCTGAACCCCAACCGCTCATAGATGCTCCGGCCTGCCTTGAACGCCAGAATAAAGATAGGAAGTCTGAGTTGCTCAGCATGCCGGATTCCACTCTGCACGAGTGCCGTGCCAATCCCTTTGCCTTGGTTTTCGGGGTGGACCGCTAAATAATCCAAGGCTAAGCGAGCGACAGTTAGTACTCGGTCTGGGCGAGGATTCCAGTTCCTACTGAGGATACGTACTGATATACGGCCTCTCTGACAAAATGCGTTCCATGACCACTTCATTCTTGGCATCAATCTCGTCCATGCCCTCTTGCGGATTCCACCACGCAGAAGCCGCCAGGTCCTCATAGTGTTTTCGCTCCTCCTCGCTGACTTCAGGAACCTGCGCCTCGGTCCACACTGGCTTTCCATCTGCGGCAATCGCATGGCCCCGTGGCAGAATCCAGCGCGCATACCCGACTACCGCACCAGTGGTAGGGTCGACGGCCTTCTCATGTCGAGTCACCTCTCGCGAGCGAAGGAGGTTGCGCGCCTGCCGCTTTGTGGACTGTTCGATAAGGAAATCTAGTGTGATGTCTTTAGGCCACAGGGCGATCCACGTCGGGTCCTCCCAAAAGGCGGCCATGTTATTGCGCGCCAGGGCGGCAGCGTCGGCCACGGTACATTGTTCAATTTTCCAGCCGGCCATAGCTGTGCTACGATGTTGAAGTGTATGGGTAATAGTGGATGGGATAATGAGCGATGTTAGTGTCGGAATCCCCACAACCTGCTTGGGCTGTGAAGGTAGGTTGATGTTGTAGGTGGCGAATGGTATTGATTGGTCGTTCTGGAACCAGACATGGTGGAAGTCTTGGCTTTCGGAAACCGTATCCATGCTGCAGGCTGCCAGGTTAGAGCACGAAGGACGCGACTGTCACAATTTTGCACAAAATTTTGCAAAAAAAAAACGGGAAGGGGTTGGTGGTAGATCTCGGCAATGATTCTCTGTGTAAGAGTCTATTGAGTTGCTCTTAATCAATTCCACAATCTCTAGCAGTAACAGATTGGAGCATTCGTACCTACAGCCCTATTTACGATGGACTGGAACCTACGTGTATATTCAATGGTTTCATTAGCTGGGCCAGCTGTGAGATCTATATGAACTCTGGGGCGGACTTTGAAACAGTTTTGCCCCCTCATGAAGTCTGAATTGTTCAGGCGATGCTTCAATGGTAAATAAGTGAGCCCGTGTTGTACAAGCCGATATCTATATAGCTAAGGTGAATCAACAATAGCAAGAACATTATTATGTATTAAGGCCGTGCATGTACGCATACAGCCTTCGTTGGCAGGCAAAGTCTTATAGAGTCGACCGTTATCACTCCCAAATCCAAATCAATGTGCTGCTCTTTGAATCCTAATCACATAATATCATGCTGCAGACCTGATTAGCCTCTAGTTAAGAATCTTCACCAAATTCAGACTCTACTAAGCCAAACAGCATGCCAATACCCAAAATACCTTTCCGCTCTGCTGTAACTGTCCAGAGTATGGCGTCCTAACAGCGCCGAACATAACCGACCCCATGACGTCAATCCAGACGTCAATCCAACTAAAAAGCAAATATCTCGTAAACACGTAGCTACCATTTGAGTCTGCCAGCATAATCGCCAGTTAGGTTATACTGCCAGATTGGACGTCATCCGTCACATATGGCGGCTACATGGTTGCGAATTATGATCGTGCATGTCGTAATTCAGAGACTGATTGTTACAATTCAGATATGAGAACCGGAGGGATTATATACAAGAAGAACATATGATGAATTCCAACCAATCTGAGTCAAGAAAAAGCTCTAGTATTTACTTGATCGAGCTTCAATCAAACAAGCAGCCTTTGCTTGCTGAAGCCACGCACGACGACATGCTTGTCCTTCCGAATCCCCGACAGAGATGCATTTGATTCAATATTTTCACGACACAGACCACTATGGCATACAGATTATGCCAGCGATAGCCTGGGCCGTCTCTTGAGGAGTGATAGTAGTTCCGTCAGTTGTCCTCAGGCCAAGTGCACGGTACTCTGCGGCATCGCTGACGGCCTCCTGAATTTCATCAGCTGACTCCCCCCGTTGCTGAAGGCGCGCAGTACGTTCCCGGTCATCACAATCAAGTATTACCCATTCGCGAATGGGCCATCCCGCTAACTGAGCTGGGGTACAGACTCCGAGAAGCAGAACAGAATTAGGAGCCAGCATATCCAAGACTGATTTCACAAGAGCCGCATAGGGTTTCCAAAGCGATTCATTGTCGCGAATCGAACGTCCAGCCAACATTTCTGCCGGAACCATAAGCTCGTCCCAATCGATAATAATCCAGCGTGGAAGTAGCTCGCGAAGATATGGCACGATAGTCGTTTTCCCAGAGCCAGGCGCCCCAAGAATGTAATGGATATTATGATCGTGCATATGGCTCATCATGGGCCTTTTCGTTGTAATGAGGTGACTGGGTAGGGGTGCTGATTGCGATCAGTAGGCTCTTTTTTCCAACTGCATTGAACGTTCGATATTTATTATCGATCCTCTGTCACCGCTAGTCATTTCGCCTTTTCCTAATTCGGATATCGGGGAACTGCATGCTCCAGCTCCTCGAGGATTACGGAAAGATTCTTGCTATTTTTACAGTTAAAAGTGTCTCTCCAGCTGCTATATAGGTCGGTTTTCTTATTATTCCTTGGGTACCTAAACCACGATATAAGGCTAGATTAGGGAATCACCCTCATTCGTTTATAATATTGACGTCGATGCAAATGATTATGCCTAGCCTGACGCCTCCTATAACAGTATCATATGCACTTGACTTGTTAGTTGCTTGCCCACTTGGACTTAGCGGCCAGCGCCTAAAGATAGGCGCTGCCAGGCAGGTGTCTCAATATACCTACCAACAGCTCTATGACCATCAGCGTCCGATTGATCGTTTGGCTAAGAATAAATTCGGCAGTGCAATTTACAATCTTAAAAATCTTAATAATAGCATCGTGTTGTACATATTGGGGATATATGCTGACTTGCACTGCTCTCGGTACTCAGAGGTAAAAACTATCTGGTATTTGGATAAATGCGAGCAGGTAGGCCTCAGAAAATCAGACTAGCAGCATAAGCCCAACGCCGTTTCTTAACATACTTACACGAGATTCTAGCCGTTTGCCTCCTGAGCTGATTATTGGTCTGAACTTGACCTCCCTCAGCATGTTGAACGACTACGACTTGACCTGGATGTTGTGATTCATTGCCGACCGGTTATCCAGTCAGGATAGGATTAATATATCTTATCTAACACGACTGTTCCAGGATATACGACAACCCAAAGCCTGCTGCATACCCTCCAGCCCCTCCCGAAGGCTGTATTTCAAAAAGGTGCTCGGATCAGCTTCGGCCTCGGTTTAGGGTTCTACCGGTTCAAATTATCAGCAGAAAACACAATTTCTTTAACCATGCTGGCATTGCCAAATCTCCAAGATAATTTAATGCCAATTTGCACTGTCTCACGCGCGGATAAATAGAGTAGAATGTTGAATTTGAATTTTGGGAGGCCTCAACCGCCTAACCGATGAAATTCTTGACGCTCTAATTACATGGCCTTGGTATAAATAGCATTCAGGCATTAACTCCTGGTTGAGATATCTTTGCAGTGAAGGGTCAAGTAAAACGGTAATAAATTAGACGGCGATCTTGGAAGACTAGGGAGCTCTGTCACTACCTGCCAAAGAATTATCTATTCAAACAGCTAGACATCTGATCTCCGAAATAACCTGCGGCGAGGTGCATAGAAAATGTCAAAGAAGCTGATACAGAATTGGGTAAGCGCTCGGTGTTGGAAGAGATGATGATCCACTAGCTTCAGCCAGTGTTGATCTAGAAACACGGTCTCAGTTCACAGTCTCCTACCAAAATCCTCAGTCCACAGTCAACATGTCAACTCCCAACACTACATATCACCTGTTCCCTAATGCCTCCCAAATCAAGTCATGGAACTTGATGATCAAAGAGACGAGCTTCTCTGGGACGAGGACGACAGCCCACCATGTTGGTTCAACTGGAAGATCTCCAGCATCAAAAACGCCCCTCCACTGATCATGCTTGTTTGCCGCGAGTCAAGAGTCGTTTCTTTTGAAAGTGGCAGTCGCCAGCCGTCACCGGATCCAAGAATCGCGGAAATGAAAGATATCGTGGATTTCAGCTACTACATGCTTCCCCGCCCGTGGCTAGATAAAAAGCTTGATGCGGTCCACGTGAACTGGCATCCTTTGGGCTGATATCGAATGGGATACCTACAATTGGGGGGTCCGATCCGCTGCGTCATGTGGTATGCAGCGCGAACGAGATCGCAGCAGGCTTCAATCATGATCAGCGTCTTGCAAGTATTTAAGAACCTTGGGGACAATCCTGTAAACCTTCATCACTTCCGGTGGACGCGGACTGAGCTTGCCGATCTAATGCGCACATGGCCGTGCTGGAGGGTTGTGGTTTTGCCGCCGGTGATTATACATACTGATGTCGAGACCGCGGCGGGGTTCTTTGGCCTTTTATCTGATGCTCGCCTGCGACGAGGCTCAAATCAACAAATTTTTAGCCTTGACTGAGAGACCGAATGTTACATTCACCCCTGAATTCCATCTGGAGCAGCTGCCCGTGGCAAAGGAGGAGTTGCGCGATGCAGTCAAGGGTGTCTTTGGGTCCGAGGAGAGAGCACTGGTCATGCAACCTTTTGTCATGTTTCGACTTTGTACGAAATTTTGTAAATAGGAATTAGCTTCAATTTACCCTAGCATGTACTATCCCCGTGGATTCGCGCGCTCAGCTGCTGAACTCCCTGGAGGGCTCCAAATGCATCCTATTTCTCCAGTCAATCGTGAGCTTAGCCCTCTTCTGCTTTGACAGCCACTGCTGAAAGCCCCCTCAATGCTGCGCAAATGCCGAGTTTTGCTGCATTGCTCTCTCGAGATCAATATCTGTATACGTCGACCCATCCACTCCCGCCGTTGTCTTCTCTTGCACCGTCAAGTCCAACCCTGCCACATCACGCAGATAGTCATCAACAACCCCAATCAACTCCGCCAAATTCTTCGTGCAGCCAGCATGGGGCTTGCGAATCTGGCGAGGGTTATTGCCATTGCAGGTGAACTGGGCAATGCTGCCCTGGCGACCTATGATACGGTGAATAACCCGGATGCGGCGGTTGTTAATATGCCGGGCATGCTGTTCGGCGCGGGGGCTTTCACGAAGGTGTCGCGCGACGCGAAGGGGCTAAAGGGTGTGGCTAGCTATCGCAGGGGGATGCCCACGGGTGAGATTGCGTCGCTAGGGAAGTTCTTTGAGAATGGGGATGGCAATGCGCAGGCTATACTGGGCAAGATGTGTAAGCTGTAGCCTTGGCTTGGAAACTAAGTGTATAGAAGGTCATAGAGAGTTTCATATCTTGTGGGGCATTGTCGGATACTCTCGATTGTGCTGGGCCTGTTTGAGGAAATAACAGCTATATTGTTGCATCAGATATATATATCTGATGTACGCGCGGAAGGATATTAAGAGGTAATGGGTGCTTTGGGTATGGAAACAACGCCTAACGTGGTTGGTAAGCGAGCTGCGCACCTTTTAACCAACCACAACGCCTTTATGTAAATTATTATTTCAAGCAACTAGCTTCAGAATTAAACTGATATTGTTCAGGCTGGTAAAAGGGGAGGATGAATAGAGGAATAAAGAAGCAGGGAAAAGATAGTATTTTATAGAGTACTTGACCAGGCTGGTCAGATCTAGGGCAGCTGGATTTAGCCACAAAGGAGCCCATTTTCAGTGTTAATTTGGGTGTAATTTGAGATGGACTGAAGCTCGCTGCAGTTGAATGCTTATTCAAGTTCAGTCAGAGGCAGGAAGTAGAATACTTGGTGGGTGCAGAATAGTAGTATAAGTATATATAACAATGTTAAAACAGTCGCTCGCTGTTGAGAGTTACAGGTAGAAATGCGGCTGTTTATGGCCTTAGTAGCAGTCATTTTCAGCGTCGATTCCACAGGTCATCGCATTCTAGTTGTAATCGTAAGTAATTCCGGCATCTCATTTGAGGCCATTATTCAGGTAGGTCAGCATACGCTCTGAACCAATTTGCCTGTTTTGTCTTGGACTACCCCTCCCTGTCGACGTCCTATAACATATCCTACACATATACGTGATTTTCAACGCAACTACTCTATCCATAAGGTCTTGAGCACTTTAGGGCAGGTGAATCTACCAGTTCTATAGCTGAGAGATCACCTGCTCCATGGTACTTCACCAGGATCTCTCTCATCTCCTCATACCGATCCTTAAAGAAAAACCACCGCGGACTCTCCGGCAAAAAAGGCAACGGCAAAACACAAATGAACTGCGGCAGAATTTGCAACACCGAAGAACCTGCCGGTAATTAAAGAACTTAGTATAGTATTTTATATACATGCCCCAAAAACTTCATTTCTCCTGTTTCCAGGGGTGGCCAAGAACGGGCGGCGCTGGGAATGGGCATCCTCTGATTAAGCAAAGTAAAACGAAAACGGAATGCTATCGACCTGGCTAGAGAATCAAGTACGTATGTATATCTTTAAGAGATCACGACTGCTAGGTGAGTTCAGTCCCGTGGCAAGAGCATATTTCTTCCACCTATAACATCTCCCAACCTAAGCAATCGATGTTTAGAGCGAGCGTCACTAGAGTATACCGGAAGACGAGGTTAGGGAATTGTTGTCTTCAAGGGCAGCAGACAAGACCATGCATTGCTATTTCACAGGTCGCCTAGGGTACGATCCGTATATCTCCGGCTCTTGCAGGGTAATCGCCCTGATAGCCAATCGCTAAATCATGCTGGCCGTGAGTCGAGCTGACCTGATATGCCCAAGCAGGTATTCTAATCTGGCCTGTAGCCGTGTTCCGATACACAAGGCGTTGTTTTCCGTAGATTTCTGTGTACCCCTTGTCAAAAGTCGGGCTGGGACGCGTTCCTTGGAGCCAGCAGAGGATCGCTGCTAATTAATCCTTTCCAAGTCCAGCACGCGCAGCCCCGGGCCTGTAGTGCTTGCATGTCTTTTCCTTACATTGTGGGAATATTCTGCAGCAGTCAGCGGCTACGACTGGGATCCTGGGCATCTGTGGCACTCGGAGAATTATCGTGCAGTTATTGCCAGACATCGTCCTTGAGATGTCCCCGGTTAACTGCGCAAAAATCCGTCGAGATCCGGTTGGGATTGGTAGGGTACACGTTAGGATGCATCCTGATAGAGCATTTCTACCCAAGAGCGCATAGTCCTACTGAGCCAGGTGTTGGCATATACAAGAGCAGGAATGAGATGCAAACTATATCACGAATTCATTTTCGTCTCCATCTCGTCAGTTGGAGCTGAGTCAGTCGAAATCGGCTCAGAGAGCCAACATGCTCGCAAACCAAGAACGAAGCGAGCGTTTTGGACGGTTGGCAGCACTCGATGCAGCTCTAGACTTCTCCGTCCCATTAGTTTCCTGGCTGGAAAACTCTACCTGACTTGTCTTGGAATTCCCACCCTCAGAGACGGTGACGTCCTGCTTTACCAAAAATCCTGCAAAGTAAGCTTCAAGTTTCTCTACCTCGTCCGGCCAAATGCTGACCCCAAGAGCGAGATCCGGACGTACGACGGCGACGGCTCCGCGGGCGTGATTTACGCCGTACCAGTAGTGGGCATCGTCATCAGGGGCTCGGTCATCGTATATGAATGTTGCATGTCCTCGGAGTTGCTCGAGTTCATCGCCCTGGCCATTACGTGGGCCCAGCAATTCGGCGATCTGGTAGGGCAGGGCCTTTGCGACGAGAACGACATTGAACCTATTTTTCCCGCCGAACTGATAAAAAAATCCATCAGGGCTGAAAGCTCTACGTGAGAAGACGGCCAGTTTCTCGCGTACTGGTCCTTGGAGATCTGAGCAGAAAATCAAGATATGGAACTTTGATACTCCGGTCATCCTGTCATACAAGTATCCCGTACGGTCAGTGTCTAGACATACCCGAGGACTTGGAGCACGAGCGCCGTTGCGAACAGCTAATGGCTGCTTCTCAGGGTCGGGATGGGTTATCGCAGATTCGATTATGGGGAACTCGAGCCCCATGAGGAACCCTGAGTTCTGTCTGTAGAAGGTGCCCATGAACTGCGAGTCTGCCTCGATACTACCGTCAATCTTCGGAAGGCGCTCGTCATGGGATTCGAGTTCATCGTGGAGACCTCGCAGCGATGCTAGAGGAAGATGCGAGTTGCATAGGAAGCGCAGATATGCCCCCGAACAGCGGATCACTCGGTTTGCTGCAAGCCGGCGTTCGCTGTCATACGTCGGTAAGATGACGGATGGTAGAGCCTGCTTCCTGATGCAGAGCCCGAGCTTCCAGCCCAGATTGGCGGCGTCGTATATTGAAGAGTTGAGGCCGAATGCTCCCAGAACACTGTGGACGTGTGCTGCGTCGCCCCCGAGGTGCACACGCAGATCGGGCGACGAGAAGTGACGGGCGACGCGCTCGTTGACTTTCCATACAGAGAACCAGCTGATCGGTGAAGCGAATTCGACTGTCCAGGGCGCCAGGATCTTCCGCAGCTGTTCGAGGGCTTCGTCAGGCGTGATACCGTGATCGTCGACGCGCATTGTGCCCACAGAAGAGGCATTCCGTCTGGATTGCCGCGTCTGATGCAGACGGCGCGCTGTCTCCTCGTTGACCTGGATGTAGAAACTGTAGACATTAGCTTTCGAGCCTACAAGGACATCCATCTGGAGTTGACACCAACCGGGTGAATCCCTCTTCGCGTGGGATGACAATGCACCCCCCATGCTCACTGGTGATCATGCTCATACCAAACAGATGCGGATAGTCTGTCTTAAATTGACAGTCGATGATTGCCCAGTAAATATCCGTTCCTAGCCCGTCAAACGGTACCTTCATCTGTTCGCGGATGTTGCTGGCCGCACCGTCAGCACCAATCAGGTACTGAGCCCGAACAGTCTCTTCCTTTCCTGTTGCAACATTTCTCAGCGTCGCGCGCACCGGGTGTGTCGCCTCCGCTCCAGCTTCCTGCACCTGAAACTCCTTCACGAGTGTCTCCCTCTCGACGATGACGCGGTGCCGCAGAAGGTCCCGAATGTAGATCCTCTCGAGCTGTCCCTGTGTGATGACGCTGGAGCCTCTGTACCTGGAATCGCTGATGGGGTGATTGTTGTGACGCAGCTTGACGCCCCTGCTGTAGATGGCCGTCGAGTTGATCAGCGGCCCTTCTTCGGTGGCCTCATGGGAGATGCCCCAGGAGTGGAGGTGCTCATTGGCTCGTGGGTGAACGGCGTCAGCTCGGCCGGAGAGGCACGGTGTACTTGCTTTATCTTTTGAAAGCGTCAGTCAAACATGTATACTGAGAGGAACCCCGTCCCCGGATTCACACCTAAGATGCGAAAGCTCACCCCCTGCCGCGCTAGCACCATTCCTAGTTCCAGGCCAAACGGACCAGCTGAACTGATCAGTAACAGCGACGTGAGGTGGAGTAACCGTGAGAATAACTGGCTACTGACCACCGCAAATCAAGACATCCACCTCTTCTGCCGGCTTAAACCATTCCGGCCTCTGGTACGCCGTTCCATCGTATAGGCTCGGCCATGTCCGAAGATGCGTCAGTCCCAGAGCGTTCCCTATGGTCGAAGTAGGAGCATCGATGTGGACGGGGAGTCTATAGTGCGCTTGTTCGCCGGTCTCCGTGATGTAGTTCCTCTTGTCCCCCCATGAATATGTCTCTGCAGGACAAGCGAAGCCGCTCTCCCATGTCTTCGGTGGGACGGTACACGCCATTTAGTGACAGAGCCGCGGTATCTACTTAAGGGGGAAAAGGAAAGATAACCCTGAGTTACCTGCATGGACAGGCAGCAGCGACCACGCTTTTAACCCACTCGTCGAAGCGAGCGCGGTGCGGCAACCCGGGTTAGACGTGGGTTGAGGCGCGGGGTGGCCCAGCAATCATAATGTCCCCTCTTACGCTCCGGGCAGCAGTACGATGGCTCGGACTGGCCTGTTGCTCGTGGTCGGATTCCTGCCTCTTCCTCGGCCATGCAGGATTCTTCTGCTGTGTGACGTGATTCTCAAATCAGCGGGCGCCCTTCCAGCCCAGACCGCATCTTATGTGTGTTTGTCGCACACCGGTCAATGCCAGCTGACTATTATATGATTCTGCACATGGCGAGAGGGCCGTGTTTTTAGCCGTTGAGAGCCGTTCCCGCTGTAAGCCCTCGGGTCATTTTCTAACCCTAAGCAGGTGATGGTCGGCAAACTACAAACAATTACAGCGCCGCTAGACCACTCGCTTCAGTCAGGGCTGACAGTATAAAGCCAAGAGGGTGTTGCCATCGAGTCGGGCCAAGTAATTGCTCGGCTTTATATTGGGGGGCCATTTCTCATATCCCGATCCCTAGACTACCTGGGCTCCCCGGGGTTGGAGCACGAGTTAGAAGCAATCGGAAGAGGACCGCCTCTTGGGAAGTCAGCCGAAGTTTACTCTGACTCGATAGAGGTGGCAGGAATGTCCAGAGCATCATATGATGTGCGACAAAGTGAGGATATGAAAAGCACCAAGTTACGCAGTCACCGAGCGACCGCTTCTGAACAAATGGCCGGCCGGGCTGGCCGTGATCGACCTTGGGCAGCCCCATAGGCGATCTCCTGTCTCTAAATTCCAGAGATGACAGGTTGCCTTTCAGTGCCTCGGTGCATGTGCCCATTTGGTCCGGGATTTAACAAAGGTTACCACTTTGTGTGCAGGGAATGAGAGATTCGTGGCTGACCAGGCCATTCATGGTAACAGGAGCATGCTGACAGAGATAAGCCGACTGCAAATATATATCCAGAGATGGTTGCTGAGCCGGATGGCCTGGTGGCTTCTAAGTGTTTGAATACAACAAATATATTGAAATTCTACTTTCAGTGTTATGGCTGGATAGCCTTATGGATAAAGTGGCGAGCCTAACGGGTCCTCCAGAAGGGTAGTTTAAGAGATTCACCTGAACGCTACTGGTTTCACGAATGAGACTTTCTCAACCCGGGAATTCTATCTACCCTTAAAAACATGCACTGTGGCTTCTTGGTTATGAATTCTCGGAGAACGGGGAAAAGAGGAGGGTATGAATATGAGGCGTCAACAAGACAGCCGAGAAGGCACTGGAGGCGAAGCAAAATATATTCATATCCATTAACATATTTATAAACATTACTCTACATCTATACTCTCATAACATGGCATATACAATAGCTTTACATCGACCCATTCAGAGCGAGACTTCCACATCTAAACGGGCGTCCTCGTGCCGCTCGAACTGGCATGCCTCGAATCTCTCCACGCACGCCAGGGACTCACCGGAACGGGCTGGTAGATCGAGTCCGGGGTACTGGGGACATTCCCTATATACAGACGGACTGCACTGTTGTTCACCTTCTCTTTCTCCTTTCCCATCTGGAAAAAAGCGCTGGTACTCAAGTTTGCTGCGCTAGACAACGCAGTTCGCGTCACAAAACTTCGACTCTGCCACTTGCCTATCCAGAGCAACTGCTCGTGTTCGCGGAGATATCGATCAGACGAGAACGAGTTGAGCACGTTCGCACGACCAAGCATCCCAAATTTTCGTCGTTGCTCGATTTTGGCGTACATTCTTTCCGATACAGCCTTGATTTGCTCAGGTGTTGGATGGAAGTCTAGGGTAGGGACGATTGTGCCCGGCTCATCTTCCGCAAAGGGCGCCCACTTATCGAGCAGCGCTAAGACGCGAAGCTGGGCGCGCGCTAGAGAATCGCTGTCATTGGGTGCAACGACCTCGCTGAACCGTTTACCTGTATTGCGGTCCGTAACTACGCAGAAGGAGGCCCCGACGTCGGTACACACTACTGGCACCCCGGTAAGGGCTGCTTCGCCCATGGCAAGAGGGAGCCCTTCGGAGATAGAAGAGTTCATAAATAGCCAGGCGTCCTGCAGCACAACGGAGGGGTTGCCCAGACCCTTGAGCACGACGTGCTCGCGGAGGCCTTTTGACGCAATTATTTCCTGGCACTCGGAGGCGTAGGCTGGGGCGCGCTCCATATCGCCGTAGATGTGTAGACGGTAGTCTCTGAAACCCCATTTATTGACGATAAGATCGGTGGCCATGATGGCTGTTTTGATGTCCTTCACATACCTGTTCCTGTCGTTAGCTGCATCCAACCGGTAGTAAGGGTGAAAGAGAGGGAAAAAGGAGATACGTACCGGATATGCGACAACATCACAACTGTCGGCGTCTCGGTGCGGATCTTCTCAATAGGCTTATACCTCTCCATGTTCGTAATCCCATTGACAACCGGGTCGATCTTCCGGGCAAATGCCTTCCGATGCTGCAGCGCCCCCTCTGCGGTGCCCAGTTCAATCTCCCAGCCGGGGTTGAAGTACTCAGCGCACGGTAAGATAACGTCAGCGTGGTGCTCGATCAGTACACATGCCAGATGACCGAGCGACATGAGTGTTGTGTTCACGAACGAGCTGTCAAAGGAGACAGCGGCCGAGAGGAAGGTGGTCATCTCCCTGAAGCTGATGCAATGGTCCCAGACGTGGAGGGCACACTTGCGCTTTGCTTTGCAGAGCACCCCGTAGGTTGCTCCCGTGAAATGGTGAGATACCTGAAATACGTCGGGGATGCGCTCAGGGACTGGGATGGAGAAAATAAATAAATCTATCAAATTGGTCAGTATACCACTCAAAGACACAACGCCATGTGTAGGAGAAGGCTTACATCGATGCCACATATCCAGCGCAGTATCAAGCTGCTGGAGAGAAGGGTGCTCAGCATCCCACCATTTTTCCACAGGCAGGGCGTCATCCACATCGTCAGAGAGCCAAAGTTCGCGCCACGCAGTCTTCACCGTCTTGCTCATCCAAACATCATTCCAGGACCGTCCAGACTCAAAGTACGTATTGAGATCGACCAGCGCGTTAGTCGCCTCCTCAATATGATGTCTCTTCAGGTTCGCTGTCCGCGCACAGCGCACCAACCTGGACAGGATTGGGACAAAGTGTCTTTTTATATCGTCTTTCCTTGTATCCTGACTGCGCTCAACTACAGCACTGTCAAGCGTATTTTGGAATACCCCGTGCGTGGGGTTCAGGAAGTCGAGCCCCCATTGTGGCAGCACTGTAAGAGATTGCACATTCCGCTCTATCTGGAACTTGGGGACGCCGTAGTCATTTGCATTCTCGGAGATGATGTGCCATCTTATCCCCCTGAGGTCGTTGACCATGTCCCGTCGGCACGCCGAGACGCCCCCGGGCTCGTTGGGCCAGGTGGCCGTGTCCATGGCCAGAACATGCAGTTGCGTGCTGGTATCTTGGAGCTGGGTCGAGAGAGTCCGCGTGTTAATGCGTGCATCTCCGCCGATGCCAAAGCTATACAGATCGCTAATCTTGAACGCCATCTGCGTCCAGCTGCTAATGTCAGGGTCGATGTCGACGCGGGCAAGGATCGTGTCCACTTGTGCGTCCAGATACTCTCCGGCCGCATCAAGATGGCCAAAGTCGCGGTTTCGCCAGTATGGACGGAGGATGCTGTCCGAACGCAGCAGTATCTCATCAAGCCAGGTGGTGGTCACGGCATCAAAGGTTTTGCTCCCCTTCCACGCCTTCCACAGATGCGTTCGTGCTCGACTGGTGGGAATTGGCCTCGTCTTGACATTTAGCCCTAACAAGCGGCTCACTATGTTCGTCCGGACGCTCCTAAAGAAGAATAACGGGTTGTCATGCAAAAAGCTGCTCCTCTGAGGCTTGTCAAGAACACGGAACCAGTCCTCTGAAATCATCGCGGGCGTCTCGACATTTTCCCCGTTGAGTGTAGTGGTAATGACAGGGTGGAACTTGTGGTCGTAAGTCCATTTTGATTGGTAGACATTACCTGGCTCGATAAAGGCCGCCTGGCTGACTCTTGGGTAAGGGATCCATTTGTCCTCCTTCTCTGGATGACGAGATGGCGGCATGCACCAGGAAACCCTAATAGTGATATGCGGGAATACGTACTCGGCGCGGAGCAGCTCATCGTCGAACTTAGCGTTCTTTCGAAAGGCATACTTGAAATTCACTGGGTTCATGCCTTGCATGAAGGAGCCTGAGGAGATGTAGCCGCTCTCGTCGTAGATGACAACTTGCCCCTCCAGCTCCCCGGCGGTACACAATCGCTGGATTGGCAGCGGCCGTGTTCGTCGGCCTTTAGGGGTGTCCTGTGCGTACTCGTATGAGAAGGCATTGATTAGCTGGCCGGCTCTATACTCCTCGCGCTTCAAAAGGACGAGCCGGTCAGTGTATGTATTGATTGCCTTAAGAGCCTTGTTATCCTCCGGCTCGTGCATATGGCTGCCTGAGTATTGATAGAGAAGCGTAGTACCCTCTCCTTGGGATTTTGCAAAACAAGTCGTTGGGCCCTCGAGACTTTCGATTGCTACTCTGTTTTTATGAAGCACCGTCTTCCAGCCACGACTGCTCTTGTAAACGTCACTGATGCTTTTACGCCCGTAAAAGAGGACTAGCGGGATCAGAATTCTTTGTAGTAACTTGGCGAAACTCCACACGCTGTTCAAAAGGAGCGTCATCGGTACGGCGAAGACCAGTGGCTGCCCGCGGAGCATATATTCCAACTCGCGCTGGTACTGCGGGTCTGCAACCAGAGCGATGATCGAGAACTTGAGGCATGTTCTCACTGAGTGACTGACCTGCAAAAAGGAGAGTTTTAGCGCGTCTGTGAAGCGAATGTGCAAGCCAATGGGCGGAGGGAGGAGTGTCTGTATAGGCTTTTCGTATGTCGTGTCCGGAAAGACAGGATAGGAAGGGTATGCATCGTGCTCCATCCAACGCTGGGCGTAATGCCATACACCAAGGGACATGGCGACGCCAAGGTTATAGCGTGCGACGTGCGCAGCGAGGTTCTGGATATCTTCTGAGCCCACCCGGCTTTGCAACCATGAGAGTTCCTCTGATGAGAGTCGGCCGGGTTTGCCAGCAACACGACGAAGGAGGAAAGACCGTGCTGATTTCGGCAGTTCATCCCACTCCAAATCGCAGTCGATACCGAGGAGAAGATGTCGAAGAAATGTACGCTGGCCGTGCTTCGCAACACGGGCACACTCCGCAGGAGATCGTTCAAGCTGGTATTTGACACCCTCGGGTAAGGAGAGGTCATAATTATCCTGATGAGTCCCAATAAGCAACTCCGTCATCATGGACTCATCATGCGTCAAGCCGAGTCTCGCTTCGGCTGTGGCCTGGACAACCGCCTCCGCAATAGCACGACAGTTCCGCCTGATATTCGTTGTCCAGTCTTGACCGACGAGGCCGGGGCCGATGACGATAAAGATATGCAGACTGTCGCCGGTCAGTCGACTTATGGCGCGGACGCGCTGCTCGGTCTGTAAAAGATGCTCAGCTGAGACAAACTCAATGACTGTCTGACCAGATACCCAGAGTCGGGCGATCTCTCTGAGAAACTGCGCCGCGTCGGGAAAAGCAGCTTGCACAAGAGCAGAGGTCCTGTACCCCGAGTTCGAGAGGATGATCTCCTTCACTTCGATCCCAGGATGTGTCTCCGGGTCGAGCTTATGCCGCAGGTCATCAGGAAGGGCATTGATATTGTCAAACGTTTCGGCCACTGTCGTCGGGGAGAGATCCAGGTACGGCTCCAGGCTGCTGCTCGTGTAGGTGGCTAATTCCTTCTGACTGTTACTCTCCAAGACAGAGAGATTCTTGGGTCTGAACGTCGGCATTCCAATATCACTCAGCCAGAGCGAGTAGATCGCAGCCGTCCATGTCCCGCTGCCTAAGCAAATGACACTACTCCACGTAAAGCTTGCAATGACGGTGTGCATAGTCATCCCAATCACGAATCCAACAACTGATCCAGCCGCGAGACACCTCGCTGCTTCAGGGCCTGTGAAAATTCGATTATACTGATAGAACAGCAACCCGCTATACGAGCCAATATACGCCAGGAACATGATTGTGGCGTTTTGCGAGGCTTCAAACGCCCACATCAACGCCAAGGTGACCGCTGTCCCCCAGATATGCAGGAAGAAGAACTTTGCTAGATTGCTCCAGTACAATCTTTTTCGATCTCCAGAGTTTGTGCTGAGTACTTCACGGAGTGTAGATAGGTTCTTCACGGGGACGGGAGTGCGCTGCGTTACGGCTGTCCAAAGGGGCTGAGAGACTGCATCGAGGATCACTGCGCCAGCAAGGTAGTAGGCCAGGCCAAAGCCAACAGATAAACGATACTCTGAGGAGCTGGCTGTGGATAGACCGACAAGTGATTCGCCAGTGAACAAGGCAGTCCATTTATCCATCAATGCAATGACAAAGTACAGGATGCCGCACCAGACGTCCGCACCCGTGTGTCTCCAGTGCAGGAATGCCGAATGCATCCTCAGGCCCTTTTGCATGTCGCCTAGGGTATCAACAGCGGCCTTAAGTTGCAGGTTCCAGGTGGGAGAGTATGGCAGGGGCATTTTTGTGCGTGAGTACCGGCAGTACCAGACCAAAAGAAATATAGTAGCATCGTATCCGTCTGCCATCCTGCGCACGAACTCATCTGTTGTACGCTTGCTCCAGAATCTACGTCTTCGTTCTTTTTGCACTGCTTCGAAGAGGGCCTTGCGGGGGGTTGAGGACGTAGACACCTCTTCGACGTTGATGTTGGGGCGAGAGCTGATGTACCAATTCACAACATCACCGTCCGTCACGCGCGGAATATTCAGATACCAGGTGTTCCATCTGGCGATGATGCGTCGAGCTCCCAGAAGTAACGAGGCCACGAATACTCCGAGTAGACAGAGATAGATGACAGTGTCATGTCCGACCCAGAGCGTCACGATTGGCCCAATGAAGAGGATCGGGACACAACTCATGATGACTGTTCGGCCCTGTATCGGATTAGCAGCCAATTCCAACCAGAGTAACCAAAAAAAAAAAAAAAAAGGGTAGCCTACCGACTGGAACTGAAACCCCGGCAACTGATAGATAGCCAGCACACTCAACAACATGAGGTACGTGCTCAGGAAGAAAAAGTACAAAAAGAACACAATACCTGCCGCGAAGCTCTTGATGCAGCAGATGCAGATAAATGCAATGAGACCTCCGACAAGGGTGACAGCCAGGCCTGCGATAAACCTAGTCATGACGAACATGCTCATTGCGGGGAAGCCCATGGCGTAGAGGTAGTAACTCCCTCCTGACGAGATCCAGGACCCAAAGCCACCGCAGACGAGCAGGGCAACCATGAGCGCCGTCGTAGCCAGCGTTTTTTCCGTGCTGCTCATGAAGGTGGTAAGATACAGGCCCCGACCGACAGTGGTGAGCATCATGATATCGATCAGCGCCGGGAGGGCAAAGATTCCGAGGAATGTGATGCGGTAGTAGAAGGGCACGTCGTGCTGTTCGCCATTTGGATCCAGGTCGATATCCATGGATGCGTAGGCTGTTGGAAGCTCCGTGAAATTTTCTTCGCGGCGGGTGGGCTGGTGCCTGTTATAGTAATCACGGTATTTTGCCGAGATGATTTTCCCAAGCAGGTTGGGCGTCATGTCTAAGAACAGATCGCATCGGGCACCGAGAGCATACAATTCCGCAAAGACGGCCGCTTGCACGGGGTGACCGTTGGGAAGGGGATTCCTGTCCAAAACTTCGAGGTAGATCTCGTTGAACGAGAGGCGGCGGATGGCACAGAAGACGGCCAGGGCAAAAAAATCGGCGGCTGCATCGATTCGGTCCTCCTGCATGGTTTCCTGAATAACTGCAGCGAGTTGACCTAATGTACGGGCATCACCGATCATAAGGACCTGAGGGAGTCGGTTGTCGATTTCGCGGAATAGGGCTATAGCGGACTCTGGATCAGGAGCCCAACATCCTTGCTCGGCATACCAGGACAGACGAGCTGACACCAGCTCTTCGGGCGAGACTCTACCGCTCAGGTACTCACTTGAGGCGAGCGCGCGCAGCTGAGTCAAGGAGGGGACATTTATGAGACAGTGCTCGCAGCAAGCGCGGACTTTGGCAGTGAGTTCTGCACAGTCCTGGTCGAGTGTTGAAGACAGCCGACGCAGAAAGAGCATGGCTTCCGTAGGCGTGAGTTGTTCAATATCGCTGACGATGCGGGTTGGGAGCTGCCACCTATCTGAGAGGGTGCCATTTGCAGTGGACAGTGCGACTTCAGCCATGAAGCACTGATAGCGTGTATAACCCCGACTGGACATGTAGGTGTGTAGGAACGTGCCCGCACGTTCTTTCTCTGTCTTGCCGGAGAGGTAGATATTCAGAGGGCCAGTGGGATCCTGCTCATACATGCCCCAGACTTGGGTTTCAAGCCGAGTGCGAAACCCAGAATGCAGGCCAGAGTAGCCGCAGAGACGGTCATCCTCGTTCCCTGTACAGGAGACGAGAAGGTCGTGGAGCTCTCTGGCAGGCCTCGCCCATTCGACATCGGCTTTGATCAACTCGCGCAGCTCACCGGCAATGCGCTGGAGTTCGTTCGGCTTGAATCGGTCGAGGAGGTTGAGATCACGGGTGTGTCGCTGCGCCTGCAACAGCTCCTCAATATCCTTCATTGTACAGTCAAGTCCGAGTTGGAAACAACCGAGTCCCGAATAGCTGTGCCCATCTGGCGAGAAGGCGAAGGGATTGCTTATGAGGGGCTCATTCAAGCCGGCCCACTGCAGCTCGTCGATCACAAACACCTGACCCTCCAGCTGCTTCTCTTTGGGCGGATACAGTGCCAATCTGTCCTTCACGCCAGGGACGAGGTGTTCCAAGCTTTCGTACAGCCTCGTGTTCTCGTGACCAAGCGGCAGCTTCTGGAGAGAGCCATTCTGCCTCCAAAAATCATGCACCGCTAGCGTCCTCTCATCCTTCATCCACATCAGCGCTCCGATAGGTTCATGGAGCACCGTTTTCTGCGCCGCAACGGCTGCGTCCGTTAGCGCAGAGCGGGGCCCAATCCAGCTCATCGCGCTGTTGTAGTTGCACCACTTATAGCTGCGATGAAGCACGTCGTGCGTCAATGTCACTCCGTCGTCGACCGTCTCCCACATTGCCAACGTAGACTCGCCGATGGGTTTCTGTGCCGCGACCACGCGCATCACGGTACGCAGCTCAGCCATCTGGAAGTAGTTCCGTCTGTCTCCGTTGGCCAGGATCGTGCCGTTGCGATACACGATCCCGCGGATCTGCGCCATGTCAATTGCCCGGCATGTCTTCTCTGGGGGATAGGACGACGGGCCGACTTCGAGCCAGACAGTTAGGCCGAGGCCGCCTAGCAGCGATACGACGGCGTTGAGAATGACGGGCTGAAAGTGCTCAGAGAAGTCGGCGAGAAGAATGCCGGTGAAGAACGACTGAGCATCGCCTGGGCGTTTCAAGTGCGTCTGGAGCACTCTGACAATGGCGGAAATGGCGCGCATGCTGTTGTCGTCGCCATTGTCGCCGCAGTCGCCAGAATCAGGGCTCCCGTCCGATTCAACCAGTTTGCGGATTTGCAGTCTAGCAAGAATGTGCTTTGCTGTCGTGCTTGGCAAAACGTCGCTCACACCAGCCTGCAAGGGGTCCAGCACAACTGCGTCCCATTGGGAAAGGAGCCGAGCCTGGTCTGAGGTGGGAGGGTTCGCGAAGGCACCGAGATACACCCCGAAGGATCTGGGCTCGGGTACTGCGGCGGTGGGGGTATACAGACGAGGTGTCTCTCGTTTTAAGCGCTCGATACGCCGCGCTACATTTGAAGGAAGACCCGAAAGTTCATGTCGTGTCTGCGTTCGTCAGTGTCATCTACTGCATTGTGCCCATGCTGTCCAGAATATATGCGCTTACCCGCCAGTAGTGGTACAACTGTCGGCCAACCAGATACAGGATATATACACCACCCAAGACGATTGTCGCAAGCAAGCAGGCGGCCAGTGTCTATAAATATCAGTTTATCTGCTAGATCCAAACATTGTGAACCAGACTGACCTGCTGCCACCACGTCTGCGTCATGCGCTCCCATCCCGTCGCATGGAGGCCCAGGTATTCGATACCCATGGCTTCTAATAGGGAGGTCTCAGGGCCGAGACGAAACGAGGGACGGACAACAAAAGAAGGAAGTAAGGTGAGAACTCTCACAGCAGAGCGGGGAAGAGTGGGTTATGTAGTGATGAGATCGCACAGCAGGGTAGCAGCCCGATAACCCAGCTTGCACTGGCCAGGATCCGCACTGGAGCCTCAGAGCAGATAAGAACCCAAGTCCAGGGCACGGGAGGCTTATACGGACTCGTTTCCGTCAGCACAGGTACAGGTATTGGCCCAGGTAAGAGACGCCGTCTGCCCAATGGTATGTTCAATTGTCGATGAACTGATGGATCCAGGCTGGGCCCGGAGTGGGTGGACATCACGCCGTCGTGTCTCGATCGGTGGCCAACATCTCTCAGCTCCGTGCAGGACGGCATCGACCGAAATAGATCAGTGGCAGGGCTAATTCGATGAATGGATACAAGTTTCACCTAGGCCTTGGCCTGACCGGGGTTATAAGCAGTCTTTTGACGGCCTTTAGGGCTTACCCACATGGCACGGCTGGGCCGGCCGCTCTTTGTGTGTGTTTCAGTCTGGGCGTTCGTCCATCTGCTCCATTGTCTGTCTCAGAGAATCTCGATCCTGATCAATGATGTATTGGAAGTAGAAGGCTAAAGATATCAATTACAGCACAATATCTTGTCCTTAGAGTCTATCTGTCTGTCTCTCCGTGATACCGCGTTTCTATTTTGAGTTCCTGTTCACGAGCTTTCGCCATCCCCATCCATTATTTGTAACCCGGACCAACTGCAGTCGCGCATTTCGACCGTCTTCTCGATTATTCTTTATCTCCTACATCGCCTCTGAATCTGCGAGATGGAGTCCCTTAAACACACCCAGGAGGGCAGTAACCCGGTCTCTCGATTGCGCAAATGCGACCTCCGTCGCCGGTGGTGGATTACCATTGGAGTCGTGGTCGCTATCGCAGTCATCCTGGCCGTGGTTATCCCACTGGCGCTCATTCTACCCAACCGTGGGGATAAAGGCGAACCTTCGAGCGTGATCTTCCCACTGTATATCTACCCCGAGACGGACAGCACATGGGCTCCTTTATATGACGCGTACGTCTCTCTCTTCCTACGCTGGAGTACAGTTCTACCGCATTTGGCTACTTGAAACCACACCATTGCTAAAAAAGAACAGCATCGCAGCCCACCCCGATCTGCAGTTCCTGCTGGTGGTCAACCCATCAAGCGGACCCGGCGATTCGTCCACCCCGGACGAGGCGTACCAAACCGCGATCCGGCAGCTGAATACCTATGCCAACGTCCAGAAGATCGGATACGTGCGAACAAACTATGCCCAGCGCAACGTCTCTGAGGTGCTGGCCGACATCTCAACCTATTCTGGGTGGCCGTCGCAATCCGCAGATCTAGCCGTGACCGGGATATTCTTCGACGAATCGCCGCACCAGTATGCCGCTGAGACGGTCGAATATCTGGAACGCATCAATGCGGCGGTTATAAATGCCTCGGGAATTGGGGGCGACAAGACGGTGAGTCGGATTGCCAAGTTCCAGCTCTGGTCCAGTTTAGTCAGTTTAGCCAGTTTCGACAGCTTCGACAGTTTCGACTGGTTTCTATTTGAAGAGCCCAAGCGTGGAAAATGGGGCATACCTATGGTGATGGCATCGCCAATTTGACCCGTGGCATGGCGTTATGGGTCTCTTAGGTCTCGGCCTGGTCGACGATGCCGATCCATCTGTCTCCAGTCTCCATCTCGGCGCCTCAGTGGAGTGGAGCGATGCGATCTTTCCTTTGCTCGCCGCCGTCAATTGCCTGACTGGACATTGGCCCATGCATGCCGATGGCCCAGTTCGCCAGTCTCAACCTGGAACAGTTCCCAGATTTTTTCCCTGCAACAATTCGCTTGGCCCAGTCGCTAACGCTGCCTCAATGCGACAGATCATTCACAATCCGGGCACCCTCCCCGACAGCCAGCTAGTCCTCAACACGACCTCGATCACCGTCGTCTTTGAGCAGTCCTACGACCACTACAAGACCAGCCAAGAGTCCCGGCTGAGCGCGGTCGCCGACTCCGCGGACCGCGACTCTTGGGCGTATATCTTCCACTCCGTCCCGCAGATGGGTAACAGCAATATGGACAGCTTTGTGCGCGAGATCAGCCGTCAGGCGGCGTACTTGTATGCAACTACACGGTCAACCGAGTACTACGAGCATTTTGATACGAGACTCGAGGAGTTTTGTGACGCCGTGCCGACTTGATGGATCATCAACCCACCCCAGTGGGGATTGCGCTGGCGCTGGCAATGGTACTGGCGCCGCGTGGCGTGCACTAAGGTTCAGACTGTGTTAGAGGGGGATCATTAGGTGAATCATTGGTGAATCGTGGTTGATTTATTGGCCAGGTTTCCCCTGTAGTACCTGATCTCACTATGCGTTCGAGATGGACTCATTTTCGGTTATTCCTGGTGTCAGCGCTACAGAAAAGACAGTAGTAGTGATGTAGTCCTGTATCCTGCTGCGGCTGTCGTGATACACGTCGGCTTATAAATGGTCTGCGGCGTCGTGGCACAATGCTCCCTCCATCCATCACACTCAGATCTGCCACGGAGAGTTTACCCGTTCCTCATTGGCCTTTCAACCTCTTGTCAAAGATGCAAGCACAAAAATCGGCGGTAAAATCGGCGGTCGTGGTACCCCTCTACATTTATCCCCTGTCCGCCGAGTCCTGGGCTCCTCTTTATGCAGCGTACGCACCACCCTAGCCGAAACCGTCCTCAACCCAGAAAAAAAAAATAGAAAAAGAAAAAGGAAAAAAAGAAAAAAAAAAGAAAGAAAGAAAGAAAAAGTCCCAACAGCATTTCGTCCACTGATATCCTCCAGAATTGAAACGAATCCCACTCTCACCTTCCTGGTCATCGTGAACCCCAACAGCGGCCCTGGGCTCCCTGAACACCCCTCCCCCGATGCCAGCTACAGCCAACAAGTGCCACGGCTGAATGCCTACCGCAATGTCCTCACAATCGGCTACATCCGGGTCGACTACTGCCGGAAACCCCTGCAAGAAGCACTAGCCGAGATTGCGCGGTATGCGTCCTGGTCGGAGCACTATGAGACAACGGGGCTCGGCGTGCGCGGGATCTTTGTGGACGAGACGCCGAACCATTATTCGCGAGAGAAAGAAGAGTATCTCAGATCGATTACGAGTTTCGTAAAAGAGTGTCCGGGGATTCTGGACGAGAAGCTTGTACGTGGCCCACCTTTCATTCTGTTCTGTATCATATTTTTATTATTTTCTGGAACCTTCATTGCCGCCGCCACGGCTGAAGCCAAGCCCACTGACTCGGTTCACGTAGATCGCTCACAACCCAGGCACACCCCCCGACGTCCGTCTCGCCCAGCCTGCCGAGGTGACCTTTGTTTGCGAAGAGTCATACGCTCGCTTCCGCTCAGACGAGGTCCAGAACTGGCTGGCAGCTCACCCCGTCGACCGGGATCGCGCCGGGTACATGATTAGCGGGGTGCCGGTGGATGAGCTGCCTCAGCTAGTGCGGGACTTGCGGACCCGGGCGGCTTGGCTATTTGTTACAGATGTGAAGGAGAATTTTTACGAGCGGTTTAGCGATGCTTGGAGAGATGGGACGTTTATAAGGGCGCTTCATGGAAAGAACCAGTGCTGATTCTGAGACGGTGGGACGGCTTGATCGCGAAGAGTGAAATACTCCGGGGTAATCTGAGACGCAAATATAGCATGACGGAGGTTCTTGGACTGCTCCATACTTCGGCTGATACACGTGGTGATTGGATTAACTTGAGTGGACATGGGTTAGGGTTGGATGTTGTGGTCCTTTTTGTTTTGGGCAGTACTAGAGTTTGAAGAGGCAATGCAGTCTGACGTGATCTTATGATATCTGCTACTGAATATCTTGCAACTGAATTGATTTCAATATATTGTGCGTCTCCAGAGTATGGCTGCTAGGATTTTCTTTTGTTGTTGCTGCTAATTGTCTCAGATTTAAGAGTTTGGAGTAGCCATCCCTGCCTGCTCAGCTAGCCTCTCAAAGCCACTTAAAGGGCCAGATTCTGATCTCGGCGAGCTAGCGAGCCAGAGGCATACTTAACTATCCTTGGCCTGTTTGCTGAATTCTCATAGAGGGTCTTCGAATTCCTTGAACCCTGACCTCTTACGAGACCGATTAATCAACACTAAGGCTGCAATATATAGCCAGCGTTCTAATACCTCACTGCGCGCATATACCAAGACTTCTCCAGTATTTTGGCTCTAGGACATTGGAGACATGCATGTCCACTCTTCAATCAGCTAATGGCGCCAAGGCAGAAAGCCACAATGACCGCAATTATCCAGGCGTCGCCTTCACGCCAGACTACAGCCTGGATCCAGATCGGCCTGTCCTCTTCTCTCATCTTGGACATGGAATGCAAACATCTGTCTTACGGGGACCCATTATGCGTTAGGATAGTATCTGGATGTCATTCTGTCAGCCAAGTTAAGAACAACACATGATGATCGTTTACCGCGTCCATATTGTCATCTCCTCAGCACCAGTCCAGTTGCGCCCCCTAAGATACAATCGATCTTCTCCACATCCGCTTTAGAGTGTCTTTTGCATGCTCGATTCAAACCTTGTCTCCGCCCAGACACGGTCGGGGCAGGTCACATATAGACAACATGGTACGACTGCCTAGTCGATATTGCTTATCCTTGTTCTCGAACCTCGACTAACGTTCTCCCCTCGTATTATGTTTGACACTTGGGATTTTCTCGAGATAATAGACTGAAACGCAAAGCTGAGACTAGCGAGCTCCTGTTTCTTTCCTGTTTATTTCTCAGAATCATGGCACAATAATACCGGCAATAAGAGCGACACAATTATAGTGGCTTTACATGACGATGAAAGACGCACATTCATTGCCTCATGCCATACCACAGTTACGTACAACGAAGTGCTCTGCTAGCGCAGTGTTTGCTCGACATCTCCGTACCGCGGTCATGACGCATCCACGGTGCAGAAGCGAAAGCGTTGAGTATACTTGTACAACACTGCTGCGCAGACCTCGTTAGATACGGCTGCGGTCGAGCTTTTTAACGATGCAATGGAACTTTGAGCAGGCAGCTGTTCTTGTTCTCGTCACCTGGACACTATGAGTACGCTCAATTGTTTGCAATGACAGTTCCCTTGTGCTATTATATATTCCTGCTGGGTACGATAGAGCTAGAGTTATGAGGTATCTTACCTACATCACCCTATATCGCGCAATGAAGTGAAGACCTAGGCTAAGGGACTTCTTTAGTGATTAGACGGTGCCTGCGATTTTACGCTCTGCCCTACCTTCCGAGAGTTCGCCGGAGCGAATGGCCAATAAATTTTTCATATCTCCCTGTGAGAACGTATGGGATATAATTAATATTCCGCTGCTACTATGCTAGCCTAGGAAGTTTGCCCCGAACGCCTCTATACAGCCAGACGGATTAGTTTGATTCAGTACCCTCTAGCACATTCTATCAGTCTCAGAACGGTTTGCTTTCAGATGGACACTGTCCGTAACCTAGCACCAACACCAGCAAATTCTGTTGGAGAAACTAACTATATCTCCAGGGATGGCCGGTCAGAGAGGTACAATCTACAAAACAGAGAGACAATGTTCCGTCTCTCAATCTTCACGCTTCAGTCCTTTCTGGAAATCCTGTACCACAGCCTCGACAAGCCCCTCCCCGAACATCGCTTATGACGTGGTTCCCAATGGAATGCACGATACGCCATGAGTCGGGCAGGCCGATCCGCCAGATCTCGATCTGCCCCAGCTTACCGTTACACAACCTAACCCGTCGGCCACCGAGGCCTGTCTGTTCCTGCAGTGAAACGCCGCAAGATATACGTCAACTGCAGAGGAAGAAGCGAGCCAATCGTGGAATTACCGGGGTAGCTGAAATGCTGGGTCGTTGGCTGGACGATTGGGTCACGGCTTGCTGGGACGGAGTACGGATGGAACTTCATAGTTGGCAGATAACCGAGCATTGTGTTGATTTACGCGGTTGACAAGGTAAGTAGGTGGCGTCGTTGTATATCTAAAATAACTGAGGCATAGGCTGAATAAAATGATTGTCTGTCTTCGGAAATATTACGTGCTGTTCTTATCTCTATATTCATGAAGAGGACGATGCATACACTAAAGAGATCCAACGAAAGATACCTACCTCGTCCCAGTTTTCGCGTCGATCATCAACCCTCGTTTTATGCCATTAAAGGTTGCTGTTGATCTGGTCTTCTTATTGACAATACACGATTTTATCTACTTTGTCTATCGGATGTTTTGCTAAAATCTTTTTCTATTTATGCATAATTGACTATATCCGCAAGAATGCCTTTTTAGTTGCATTTAAATACGGCATGAGCAGGGAAGATGGTTTCTGAAGTTGCAAACCAGTTTGAAGATTCGCGATACACAAAGCCAGCTTGTCTAGAGACACATGATTCATGATATCATCCACATCGGAAGGATTTTACAAGATGTTAGAGAAGAGATAATGTTATATGGCACTGGATATCTCACGGGAGGTTGCGTATGGGCGAGCTTTCTCAGGCTACGACCAATGCTACGAAGGAGCAGAGTCTTGCATGTTCCGCGAAAGGGAGGAGTTATTTTATAGCTTTATGTATCTGCACGAGCAGAGTTTCTAGTATTCACCCAGCAGACTTGTTCTAGAGAGCAGTTTATAGACAAGAGGCTCTCTCGCCCAGCACGACTCAATCTATCCATCTGCTATTGGCGCGGGTTATCCTGTAGTGCCAATGAAGCAGAACGTCAGATCTGGTTGTGAACCTCAAGAGGAAGCAGCTTCAGTCATCCCAGTGCTTACTGCCCTCTTACGCCAGAAAGTTGCTTAATGGTTCCGTTCAGAAGAAAGGCACCGTCTTCTCATCGATCGAAGTCCACCCAGCAACCCTCCCCATATCGAAGGGCTAGAGAAGCCTCTATGTAGCTCCAAAATAACCTTTGAAGCTGTTGGGGGACACAAGATAAAGCTGTCTGATTTCTCTGGCATTCAAAATACTGCAAATAATGCCTGGAATGCTCGATTACACTGTACAGACCCTCTCACCTCACCAATCGTCGAGGACGAGAGATACGCCTTCTGAAAGTGTTCTCATAGCGGTTCTTCAGAGAGGTATCAAGCGGAATTAACAATAAAGCTATGTATTAAACAATGGCTTACACCAATGCGCTCATATTTGATTAGGTTATTCAATGCTGCATAGTCATCAGTCCCTTGAATCCCTCGCGCCTTCTATCTAGCTTGTTGGAAAACTGCAGCGGTGTTTGAGGAGTAAGATAAGTGTGAATATCACCCTCACTCCGTCCGGGGTAAATCACTCACGAGGAGCTAACGACCTTTTGCAAGCCTCTCTCGAAAGGTACATTACTTCGTCTTCTTCACGGGTTGCTCGCCCATGTTTCAACCATTGTATCGATGCCGGGGCAGAGCTTTACAGAGGCTTCTTTTATCGTAATCTCTGCTCTCTTAATCCTGTGGAGCGGCAAATGTGAGCTACGGAGGTTCCACTTGCCGTGCAGCACTCCGAAAGGGCAGTTGGCCGAGGCGAGCGGCCGAAAAGCGTTCTGCATAGTAGTCACAGAAGAAAAACAAGAAGAACAAGATGATAAAGAAGAAGAAGAAGGGGGAAGAAGAAGAGGAAGAAGAAGAGGAAGAAGAAGAGAGGACAGCCAAAGGCATTGAGTTGGTTCCAGGCTATACCGTACGTGCTGTCGATCTCCCTTGCTCTGACTGTCATCCATATTCCGCTTCGAGGCAGGGGAGTTCCCGTGGATGAAAATACACCAATCTCTCGTCGTGCCTATACGTATAGCAAGGCTGCTCATCCTTTGTTCACTCTGCCGGCCGCTGCGTCTTGCAAAGATTTATTCTTGAACTAGGTCTATGTCGTGAAGAGGCCCAGCACCTGCTGCCCCAATGTTTGCTCGTGCTCGTCTCATACCAAGTGCACTCATGGTCAGGTCCTCAGCGCGGTAAGAGTAGCGTTATCACAAAAGCGACTGATACGTAGATATGCGCATCGTACATGCACGCAGAGAGCTGTCAAAACAACAGATACGAAACAGATAGTTCTCGCATTGCATCTCTACAGCAGGTCACTAAGCCTGGCCAATACCTTCATCTTACGTGACTCTTTATAATACTCACTAATAGTTTCACTATGTATCGGAGCGTTGTATAGCCACAGCGAAATTTTAAGGATATCAACACTCACTACACACCCGGGCTAGCATCAGATCGTCTTCAGAACTGTCCTGATGTCAGACTCCCGGCGGGAATGGCATCGAAATTCATATTGGCGAGCTTAACTCTGGGAGCTAGAGCTTACACAGCTCAAGTGCAAGGACTTGGGCAGGCCATACGAGACATTGAAAATACAGTCTACAAGACCTCCGGGAGGTGGACGAGTCTGTTATCTTGAAAGACCTACCCGCGATTTCATGAGATATCTAAAGAGGTTAAGAAAATGCGGTATTGCAGGTGAAGTAAACTATGATTGCCTTTGAACTCATCTGTCTCCAGTCAGTTGTACGCAGTCTCAATCAGGGCTGCAATTCCCAAGAGACAGCCATAACTTAGCTTATTGAAATACACACAACAGCAGCAGACACACAAATTCCTTCCAACACACCACAAGACGAATTAACTGGCAGGGCAACATTTCAACGGCATGAACAGCCTATTCCTAAGCTTCACAAACATCTCCATTAGGGGGTGTCGTGCACCCCTCAAAGCAAAATTCTACCAACTCCAACCCTCCAACATCATCTGTGCACCGGAACAATGCGCCTTCTGGATCGGTAAACGCGGCAAAGGCATGTATGTCAATGTTCGGGTCAGCTATAATTGTCCGGAGCTCAGACGCGGTGTACCCTGTACGAGAAAGTATTAGCGAATAGGGTATAATCAAAACGCATGTATTCCGTGAGAGAACTGTATACCATTGTACTGTAGTAAAGTAGAACCACAGTAGACCCAGGTTTTTCTACATGCGTCGGTGAATGCGAGGACTCGCGGTGCCAGAGCAGCCAATACAAGTTGGGAGGTAGTTAGTCTCATTGCTAATCGGCGAGAGTACGGAAAGTGGATTTGGTGGGGAAGGAAATCCTGAGGCTGTTGTGAAAAGGATATGAAATCTGTGGAGATATATACTATGACTACAGAAATGCTTAACTTGATGGGAAGCAAGGGACATACCAAGTAGGACGGTGATGGTATGGCTGTCATACTCAAAACCAAACAATTTAGCCTGTGCGGTAACCCTTTCTTTATTAACCTTTATAAAGACGAAAGGGATGCCGGTGACTATTTTCAACTAGATGGACATTCCAGTTGCCAAATACCTCTAAGTCCATATGAAGAGGAGAATTTTCTTAGTGGAGTACAGACATTGTGATCAAGACAAGGAGTCATTCCGCTCCTGTCGAGCTTCTGTTTCTGTTTCTCTGACTATAAGCTCTTGTAACTGTATCCCTGACTGCTCCCTGACTACGGCGTATTGCCCGTTCCAGGGTCAATACTAGCCCTACTGCCTTGTGGTCCTCGGTGAGTTTAGGATGACGCTTTGCAAAGTACCGGCCATACTTGAATAAGGCCCAATAGCAGCTTAAGACGTTGATAAAACTTATGAATATCTTGTAAGGCATCTTCATTTCTCAGTCAGTACTGGCTTGGATAGTGGGAGACAACAAGGGACGGTTCCCGGGAGGGGGGGGTGAGGGGGGAACTTGCATAGAATCCAACGACTGTGCTCATGCTTACACGTTCTTTCTTTCTTCGAAGGTGGATCTCATTAAAAAGAATGACGTGGAGTAGATAGAGGCCCAATATTGCTACTGTCATGCTGACGCAGAACCATGGCTGCACAATCAGCGACACAGGCAAGACAAACGGGGTCAACAAGTATAGCACTGTCTCGTAGACCTGGTGTACGATGAGCTGGGATACCTGAAGGATACGAGCTTTCGAATCCAGGGAGTCAAGCAGGGAGCAATACCATGACATACCTCTTGCAGGACAAAGACTTTGGTCCCAATTTCCCATACACCCAACTTCCACGACCCGAAGATATAAGCTATGTTGTGCCACACACCCGTTGTATTGAAGAAATTCCACCGCGTAAACCGTTGCCGACATACTGTCATCTCGCCAAAGCCTCCTCGCTCCTGGTCGCGCTCCCCGATCAACAAACTTGAGGGGGTCCCGGTTTCGACAAAAACTGCACTGCACATCTGGATCCGCCCGCCCATTTGCCGACAAGAGTCTCCAAGGAACCAGTCCTCGCTGATTGAGAACCCAGGGTGATGCTCCAGCGTCTTTTGAAGAAAGTCGCGATCCCAGAGCGAGATCGCCCCATGTGGAAATGTGGCACTGCCCACCTTAGCCGCAAAACAGCGCTGCAGCCCAGCGAGCTTGTACTCCAGATCCTGTGCTTTTTGACACCACGTTCCCTCGTCTTCACTGATCCCAGCCGATTTAATCGTATATCCAATGCAGCGAGTAGTATCAGACAAGCGCGAGGCGACGACTATGAAGTTCGACGGAAGGATACAGTCGTCGTCCATGACGAGGACCGAACGAAACGGTTTGACCGCGTAGCATCCGACGAAGAGGGCTACTATCTTCGAACCAACCGGGCTCCAGATATGATTCACTCCGTACCGCCGACAGATCTCCTCTGTATTGTCCAGCGGCGTCGAGGAGTTCCCGTTCGCAATGATATAGATGTTCTGCGCAGGGAACACCCTCAGGGCCGCCGTGAGCGTCCGGTCGAGGATGGGGGCCGATTTGTAGGTTGGGATCAGGAGGGCAGTGTTGAGCGCTCGGGGCTCGATGTTGCGTTGCTCGTAATACTCTGGCCCTGGGGCATTATCCTCAAAGATGGCCAGTAGCGGGATATAAGTATAACTGCAGGCGGACAGCCGGTCAGCAAACGCAGTTCAGGCACCCTACTCAGGGCTGAATAGACCATGTCAGGAAGCCCTACAATATCAGCACCGTGATCACGATCGCCCAACCTCCCTGGATTACGAACTTATGTTTCACCAGCCAGTAAAGCCAGTAAACCGCCCCCTTCCACAAGGGCATGCCGATAAGAACCAGGTACACAAAAGCCGCGCACATGGTGTAGACACCGTACTCTATCAAGACCTTGCCCCAGAACCCACGTTGATGCTTGATATTCACCAGCCTTGCCATATTGTAGAAGCTCGTGTGGCTGGTACTGCGAGGAACCTGGCCGGTCAGTTCTTCGCGCGTATCTTGCTGCCGTATCGCGTCCCGCCAATGTAATTTCAATGATCTCTCAGGGGCCTGTGGATTGTCCACCCTCAATGAAGGCTCACAATTACCCGTCGGCATTGGTGGCGACTGTGGTTTGAAGATGGGAAGCACATCTGGCCATTGCGCTTGCTCGTACAGACGTTCTGTTGCCTCTGGGATTATCGGAAGGCGTCTTGGGACAAGTAGAGGTTCCATGTTCTGGCTCACCATGAGTAATGGGGCATAAGGTGCCGTAGCGCTTTGTGAGCCCTAGAAACATGCTGGGTGATATGGCTTACTTGTGTAATGAGTGCTTGATGGCGCGAAAATGGCTATCAAGCTACTACTCCTCGCATGATAGGGTAAGGTTGTGCTGTTGACCACGGCCAGGGACACGAAAACAAGTCAAAGGCACCGAATCTATAGTTTCCAAGCAGATACGAGGCCTAGATTTCCAGAAACAAAACTAAAATAACTCAAAAAATATGCTTGTATATTAAGAAACCCTTGACGGGCGGGTGTTCCGACATTTGTGGCGGGATGTGCTTCCGAGGCCTACATTCTTTACCAGCGCCTTGCGTAGCTTGTCAAAATTTAGCCCTCGCTTATAATCCCCGAGCCCTGTGGAATTAGTTGTCCAGGTTATGTGCGCTCAGTCCTCCAGGAATTCTACCAAAAGTCCTCTCAATGTTCGCGGCTTCGCGGTCTCAACATTCGCATCCAAGCCTCATTCTTGTTCGATATTTTCGAGGAGGCTGGACTAGAGGCTCACGAATACGATGGATCCACCCCTTATCGCAAATTATTTCTTAATGCGTGCAGTTTCGAGTTGCCTTATTAGCCACCTCAGCTGTGGTCCAGGTCTGCTTAGCGGTTGCCATATTCTGAGATACTTAGTCAGATACGGGCAGTTATGTAGCCTAATTGAAGAAGTTCTATCTTTCTTGAGTGCTTCATTAGGTGCCCATTCGGTGTACGCTCGCTATTCAACCCAATCATGGCTGCTTAATTCGAATGAGACGGTAATCTAGAACATATGTCCAGAACAAGTTGTATAGACAATTCTTCGATAATATAATATAATGGCTCCAGCCATAGATGCAATTTGCAGCCTAACATCAATTAAGGAGTGAATAATAATAGTATAAGTCAAGAGCGGCACGCTGCTCCTTCGTACTAGATGATACCCCAACGCCGCTCACAGCAATAAGTTCAGTCAGACCGGCAACCCTACAGATGGAGGAAGTGGAGGTTATATGCCGCATTTGTCGAGCTCTCCTTGCTGACGAACGCTCAAGTACCTTGCGACTGTCATGAACTGGCAGATCTACTGGTAGCCTGCCATGAAGTCTGCTCAACAGCTCTTCAATAGCAAATCCTACGACTGTCAGTTTATGCAGATAGCTCTCAGTAAATCAAACTTCTTTTTAGGCTTTCAGTAAAAAATATTGTTTCTATTCAAAGCGATTTTTATTGAGCCTTGTTCGAGCTACTTTCTCAGTTCGACTTTTGTGACTGAAAATTTTAGTCTGACTTGAATAACTATTTCATATGAAGATAATCTAGTTTACTAGGTATAGGTCCTAGTTATGCGACGGGTTTAGCGTAAATGGTGACAATGTTCTTTCACGGGTCAGTTATATATTTAAGTGTATATCAAGGGGATATCGTTACGTATCCTCCTAATCGCGCTAGATAAGGACGATATAGGATGCACGGCGCCTACATGGATAACCAATAGGTTCAATAGTAAAGACGAGCTCTGTGAGAATGTTTAGGGGAGGGGAATGGCGACATTATCATTATTTAGGTATCCTCTATAAAGCAGTATCTCTAAAGCATACGCTATCATACATGCGAACATGAGAACCTGGCAAAAACACTACGCTTTCACCCGCAGCTTGAATCCATACTGGGAAACCCTCAAGCCAGCAAAGATCGCTGCCGCAGCAAGACAACTAGCGCCACCGAATATCCAGACCCCGTTCCAATCCAGATCATGAGTATCGCCCAGAATATCACCCGCCCCGGGTCCCCCCGCCAGCACTCCAAAGGCCATTATACCAAAGCCCATCCCAAGCCTCGTCCCAATCTTACTCTTATCCTTTGTGAGCGCGACAAAGCACAGCGGCGGGAGACCAATCAAGGCGCCGCTGAAGAATCCGGCGAAAACGGCAATCACAATAATCCCGGCTTCATTGACGACAGCCATCATGCAGAGGATCAAGACGCCGACCACCATGCAAAAGGGCCCGATCAGGTTGAAGGGCCCGAACTTGTCAGCCATAGCGGTGGGGATTGTACGTCCGAAACAGGAAGCGGCGTTAAGGATAGGGACGAGGTAGAAGGCCATGTCGTTGGACGTGAGATGGCGCGCAGAGGCGACGTAGGAGATGTAGAATAGCAGCGTGAAAAGACCCATGAAGGCGATGAGACCGGCGATGACGAGCGTCATGAATGGGATGTCGGTAAACGCGGTCCAGTCTATCAGGGCGCGGGCCTTGGGTGGTTTGACGCGCTGCTTCATAATGACGATCGGGAGGAGGAGGGTGCCGAGGGCAATGAAACCAATCACTCGGACGGCCCAGCCAAAGCCGAGGGGACTGAGGAGGCGATTCAGGACGATGGGATAGATGATCCCGCCGAGAGAGGATCCCGCAACGGCGAGACCGAGCGCGGCGCCTAGTTTGGAAGAGAAGTATGTTGGCAGGATCGAGACGCACGGGACAAATAGGCATCCAGCACCGATTCCGACGCAGAAGCCCTGCGCCAGCAGGACCTGCCAGTACTCCTTGCAGAGACTGAGCATCATGGTGCCGAAGACGATGCCGAAGCTGCCCACGGTCAGCAGCGTGCGAAGGTACCCCCGGTCATAGATGGGCCCTGTGATGAAGCCGACGAGCAGCAGCATGAAAGCCTGGACTGATCCGATCCACGAGATATCTGAGGAGCTCCGACGGAAGAGAGTCCCGGATTCGTAGTATGTCTGGAAGACGCCGAAAGTGTTGAGCAACCCCCAGGTATTGAAGAACAGCATGAAACCAGCGACCACGTGCAGCCAGGCCACGAGTCCGCCATTGGGAGGAGGACTGGGACCGATCGGGCCCTTGGGGAGCTGATCCGTCGACGTCTTTGGTGTAGGCTCTTGGTCATTATTGTTAGGGTTCTTTTCGGTCACGACCTGCTGGTCGACTGGTTGGAGTCGGTCGCCCATTTTGTGAGACAGTGAGGAGTGAAGAGAGTGAAGACAGGGAGACGATGTCAAGACTCAAGACTCGATCGGCTTGTCAAGAACAGGGATGTCCTCGGTACTTCCTTCTGTGCGCTGTCCAATATATAGGCAGTCCTTCCTTTCTTTGTTTTTCGATGTCGCTCGGACTTGTCGGGAATTAACCTCATTGGGATATCTCCAGGGCTTATGCCCGAACCCATCACACTTCATTAAGTAACTCCGAGGCCTCCCAGACATGAATATCCCGGCCGCGCCCGACCAAGTCCCGAGTGAGCCAGTTTCAACTGCAGATGATCGCTTGTCAGGCTTCCTACTTGTAAAATAGAATATGGTTCTGCTATTCTGTCAAATCGTCCAGTCCCCAAACGTCATGCTCAAACATCCATCCTTTGGACAGAAGTTCCTCCAATGATTCCTCTGCTGCATTATGACTCATGTCACAGAGGGTGGCCTTTTTTCAGGTTTATCTGCCTCTTGGGCGACAAGGATGATGCCTTAAGCGGTACAGTGGCATTAGTACTTCTGTTTTCCAAACAAAGATATGTAGGATAGTGCAGTCGCACTAAGCCTAATCCGGGTTAGACGTTGGAGCCGTACATAACAAACATATCAGTGACTTGTGAGACAAAGGATCTCGAACCTCCAAAATCTTAGCTTGAAGTCGGTGCAACCGTGGCGAACACCGATAGCCTGCCAACCGGGCACTTGTCTCATATTCTGAGGCAGATATCAGTAAGGACGGATCACAAGGGGGTAGCGGTGCTGCCCGATACGGAGCGCCGAGATCAAGGTCCACTGATAGGAGGGAGTGCCTCAATAGCTAGAACGAAGCTTGCTAAATGTGACACTCGTTGCTTAAGAGGTGAGGGCTGGAAAGCCACCTAGCAGAGACTATGTTTGAGTGTGACGTGGAGATAGCTTATGCCTCTGGAGCCTACTGGTGTTGGTAAACCTTGCAAGAGGATGGATTTACAAGATGATAGGCCGGTCTCTAACTAGAGTATGGTAACCATGTGAATCCAGTGGAAAAGGCGGTCATGATAGTGCCCTGAATATACCCAGTGGGAGCTTGTTTACTAAGCCAACGGGAACGGTCTCTAAGGCAGAAGGTGGTCGTACTTCAATATTCCATTAATATGTGTCTGCCACCAAAACTAGGAGGGTCAAGTCCGCCTATCGGCACAACCGCTAAGCTTCAATACACGGTAACCTCTGAACCTGAAGCTGCCATGGGATATTGCCGGTCGTTGGAATAGCAGGCCATACGAAAGGCGTACAAAGCTTATCCTAAAGAACTTGCAAAAGGATTGACCCAGCCAGATTATCAAGCCGTCGGACGGCCAGCTTGCGGGAGGAGTAAAGCCGACCATTTCAGATCTGTTGACTTTCATCAACCAGGCCTCTATATCCGCTTTCGACTTTAAAAGATGCTAAAGCATATTTGAATCTATAGAGTCTGCTATACTGTAGAAAAGTATAATATTATGGAAGCTATTTGAAGAGGGTCTACAATCTTCGGCTGTATTAGGTTTTTATGGTTTAGGAAATATTATAAAAAAGAGAAAAAGAGGAGGGAAGAAGCATTTAGCTAGCTTTCTCTCTTTTGCTGCGTAATCCGGGAAAGACTTTCCTCAAATTACTCAGCTAGATTCTGTTGTGATATAGAATTCATGCAATAGGAATAGGGTCATCCTTAAGCTCAGTACAACATTCATGACCTCGAGATTTTACTGCTCCAACTATTTAACAGCTGCTTTATTCCATCACGAGCTTCTCTGGCGGAACCACACGGTCTTGTTGAGCCATTCCCGACCGAGTATTCCACTAGCTTGCAGCAAGTATTTCCATTTGGCCGGCGTCCGCGAATCTTCAACGACGCGGGAAACCTTGACAAAACGATAAAGTATATTTCTGGTGAGATTGATATAACGATGTAGTTCAAGCGGGTTCCACCTTTGGGGCGAAGCAGAATCGCAGTTTCTAGGGTTCAGAAAGCCTGGTGCGCCACCGTTTACTTTATGTAGAAGCATGTGATTATACGACCTCTCATTGATGGCCTATCGAGATGACACTGGAAGCCTATCTGGCTATATAGCAGCATCCTTGAGCCCGACGCACTCAAGTTACAAGGGCTTCTTATTTTCTCGCGAAGAAATCCTCACATCTGCCCATTGACGCCATATCTCCTACCCAGCACAAGACCAACACACTGGGGGCCTTGATCTCAATCATAGTTATCATTTGCCAGCAACCTTGACTCTGGACGTCTCTGAGTTTCAGTCTGCCAGCTACCGAGCTTCGGCCGGTTGGCCTTCAGCCGGTTACCATTACCACACATACGAGCTTGTCCTCTCTCCTATGTCAAAGGTTGGCAGAAACTTGCTTAGTATGCTAACGGTAGGCTAACTACGCGTAGGGCTAGGTGCCAGCAGTTGGGCCCTTGAGGCTCCAGGGACTATAGGGAGAAGGAGCTGAGTCTTTCATTGACACCGTGCCACTTCAGTGGAAAGACTGAATTGGCTGAGAGATGGTGAACCTGCGTGGTCACGCGGCCGATCAAAATGCTGCCTGCGGGGCTTAACGAAGCGCAATTTAGCCTCCTTGGCGGCTCTGGAGTTATATACACTCTGCCAATCGTCATTTTTTCCCGGTGGACTAACAGTCAACGCCACCTGTCCTGACGAACGATCAGTATGACAACAACCCACTTCCGCCAATCTCCCCTCAACGCTCGAAGGCCTGTCCGCCGGGCGGCGCATCCGGCCGGTGGTTACTATCGACGATAGCCGATGTCCAGGACGACACTGCAATTGCAGCAGAGCTCTCCTCCCAGGGCCAGAGGGACCAGTTGGTGCACTGCAATATCACCGAGTAGGAGTCGCAAGCCAGAGCGTTCCAGCGTTGGTGTTCTCTTCTTCCACCAGGACCCTTGATGCAGTCGCTGCATTGGCGGGGTGGATGTAGGGTGGATGTAACTGGGGGTCTTGCGACTTGGTATCGCTGCAGAAATCAGTCTGAACGGCCCACAACTTACGGTGCCAAGCTTAGGCTCCACCGAAATCAATCTCAAGGGGATGTTCTATCCAGCGACGAGGGCGCTGCCTCTCGCAGCTCCCGTTGTCGACCGGCCTATTGAGTTGTTCGAGAGCGTCTTCTTGATGGTCAGATTTGTTGATGACAAGCACAGCATGGCCTATACAGCCTCGAATTCGGCAGCCGCGGTTTCTTCTGCACGATCAGGCAACAAGCCCAGTCGCAGATCCACGTGTCCGTTAACGCGATCTGTCCGTGAGCGATGCGAACGCCTATGGGTGCAGCGGATGGCGGATCAGGGATCTGCCCGGAAGGAGATTACAATGGTCCATGATGGAAGTTCTTACGTAGGCATTGGGGAGAATCATTGGTGACCCAGGGCATTGCGGGCACGACCGTCCACCCCTCTTGATGCTCGAGGCTAATGCTAGAGGGCCGCTAGATGATATCAGGGATAATGCAAAGCGTGGACTGAGCATCGGTGCATGCTAATAATCGTTCTTAGCGTGGGCTATCGCTGTTATCGCCGCGCTTTCCCGAACAATGGTGAAGCATAGTGGATTGACGATATTGAAGGCACATACAGTGGGCTAGCACTAGTCGAGCTGATGGCGCTGCGCAAGGCTGCTGCGACTTTGCGCCGCTAGGACTCAGATCCCTCTTCCAGTCCGTTGGCAAGCTTCGAAACAATATTGATTGGGCACACCAACTTATAGATTGTGAATAACAAAGATTGTCCCTCACCTGCTCCTCTGTTCCAGCCTTGAATTGTCAAGAATTTGTTGACGACTGGTAATTGCTTTTCCATCCCCTCCCCGGTCCCCTCTTCCACCCGACATGGCTGCCATCGATGTCGCTCAAGGCCCGGGTACGGCAGAAACGCAATAGAAACAATGAGCTCACTCGCAACAGTCTTTTGTGGCGCAAACTATCGATCGTCTCCCAAGAAATGTTCTAGACCAGATGGCATGGATCAGGCCCACCACAGGTCAATTAAAATTGGAGTAAACAGCCGACCAGTGTGACAGCTTGAATGACGTTCTGATAAACTGGTGATCAGAAAGTATCCAAGCATTACGCTCGAATGCATGCTGCCAACTATCATAGACACTTCTCAAGTAGACGCTAGAGACCAGACACTAAGTCACTGCCACTGTCACTCGTCAACTCGTCACGAGATTTATGCCACATATGCATTCGTTATGCTGTTAATTACATAATCTGGCGGAATTGATCGGAGAGTTATACCCACGTGCCGCATTACGTATTTCAGCCAAGACCATACATGGAGATAGGAAAGTATGAGATACGAATGGCGAGTCAGCTAGCAAACCAGCGTGAAGCGCCCTGCTAGTCGGAAAAAACAAAGTAAAAAATGGAATGGAAAAAGAACAAAAATATGCGCGTCTGGCTCGGCACCATGAATTAGAAACGTGATTTGGTAATAAAATATACGATATGTAGGACGAGCCTGCCAGAAGTCCTGTCGCGTGGGATGCTAATGCTTCCCTGCATCCAAGACGGCCATCTGACGCACGCACTGCTTGGCCGCAGGCTTCTCGTGGTCAAGCCTGCATCGGGTTTTTTGCTGGGTGCTTGGCCCATGCTTGCCATGCTTGGGTCCTTAGCAGCCAGGCGGGCCCACTAAGATGCTCCACTGCAGAATTTTCATCTTATCTGATCCCTCGAGCCTATGTTTCATCCCTGCCGTTCCACATTCGCTCACGAAAGTCAATTAGATCAAGTACAGTTGGGATCCTGTTCATGCTGATCAAGGGCGATGATCTGCCTCTTCGTCCTTAGACTGTGATCCCCGCCTAACCCCATTATCCATCCGTCCATCTCCATTCTTCTTCAAACGCAGGCAAAGTCGGGTTAAAGACGCAGGGAGCAGGGTGGGCTGTCTATTGCACTGTTATCCTCGGGTAGACGCACCTTGTCCACGTCCAGTGTGGATAATCTAAGCGAGGTCAGCTGTCGACTTCCTAACTGCCCCGATACTCTGCCAGTGTGGGGATTGCTGGCGCCAACGGGCCTATGGTATGATGCAGCCGGCTCTCCTCACCCAACGGACTCATAGCCGGGGCCTCCCAACGATTACGATCCCACGCGCCGTGGAAAAGCGCATCTGATTAGATTATCTGCAGTAAACCCATGTGTCCGAGGTGGGGATTCTCGGCGGACTTGACGCTGTAGACAGTTAGCCACGATCAATATCTAGACAAATAAAAATCCGTGATGGCTTCAGGACCCCATGTCAGCCCACTCTGCCCGGATCTCATTACGCAGTCCTTGCTTTAGCCTGCCCCAGCCGACTTCGGAGCGTCCTGCGCTGGTGGATCTCCGGTCGAATCGTCGTGCTGTAGCTGGTGAACTGGGAACCGGCGCCCGTTGCTCGGCCGCTATAAGGGCCCCTCCACCCGGCCGTGCCTCTTGCTCACGTCTGAAATCTGAATCTGAATCTTATCAGATCCCGGATCGTCGCCAGAGAAAATGCCAGTCAGGGCCAGGCTTCGCGCGGCGTTCCAGCGCCGCGCCACAGACGACTCAACCGCTGAGGTTCCCGTCGCCGCGACCACTGCAGACAAGCCCGAAGTCTCTCCTGAAGCCGGTAGGGGTGCTGAAGATGCTGTCGCAAATCCCCAGGATGAGATTCCGACCGAGGACGCGCAGCGTGGTGTGCACGAGGTCGAGGCTGTCACCCTGACCTGGAGCAAGGCGTCGCTGATTGCCGTTTTCATCAAGTATACTCACCACCCCTTTTTCTCTCTTCCTTTAGGAAAACGGGAAGAGTAAAAGTCATTATATTAATGCTTTGTGTGTAGTATCTGGTGCCTCTACTTCGTCAACGCCTTCCAGTCCTCCATCATCAGTAACCTGCTTCCCTACGTGACTTCCGACTTTGAATCGCACTCGCTTCTGACGACCATCTACGTCGTCGGCGACTGCTTTTCGGCAGCAGTCTTCATCCCGCTGTCCAAGATCCTAGATATCTGGGGTCGCGCCGAGGGGTTCCTGTTCATGACCATCCTCGCGACGCTGGGCATGGTCATCATGGCCGCTTGCCATAACCTGGCGACTTTCTGCGCCGCTTATGTATGTCTCCTTAATTGTTAGTCCACGCGCCATTCTCATGAGATATGAAAGGTCTTCTATACAATCGGATTCAGCGGCATGACCTACTGTATTGATGTCATCACCGCCGACTCCTCCAAGCTCAAGAACCGAGCCCTCGCCTACGCGTTTACGTCGTCCCCCTACATCATCACTGCTTTCGCAGGCCCGAAGGCCTCCGAGGACTTCTATGCGCTGTACGGATGGCGCTGGGGTTTCGGTGTCTTCAGTATCGTGTTCCCCATCACCGCGGCGCCGCTGTACGTCCTCTTCAAGTTGAATTTGAAGAAAGCCAAGAACCGCGGCGTTCTTGCTAGGGAGTCCAGCGGGCGCACCTTCCTGCAGAGTGTCTGGCATTATATTATTGAGTTTGACGGTATGCTTTTCTCTCAGCTCTTTTCAGCTCTTTTCTACGTTCGGTGCAGGGGAAGAATGTTTACTGATCAGTTCTGTAGCCTTCGGCATGTTTGTCTTCTCTGCCGGTCTGGTCATCTTCTTCCTCCCCTTCGATATCGCCGACAGCGCCCCCAACGGCTGGGGAACTGGGTACATCATCGCGATGATCGTCGTGGGCGTTGTTATGCTGGGCATCTTCATCCTGCACGAGGTCTATATTGCTCCTGTGCCCATGCTCAAATTCAGCTTCCTGTGGAACCGCACCGTCGTCGGCGCCTGCTTGCTCGACGCCACCTACCAGATCTCCTACTATTGCTGGGCCAACTACTTCACCTCTTTCCTTCAGATCGTGAATAACCTGACACTCGCTGAATCTGGATACGTCAGCAACACGTTCGACGTCGTCTCGGGCGTCCTTCTCTTCGGCGTCGGGTTCCTGATCCGCAAGACAGGCCGCTTCAAGTGGCTTCTTTACATTGCTGTCCCGCTGTACATCTTCGCCCAGGGCCTGATGATCTACTTCCGCCGTCCGAACCAGACTGTTGGTTACTTGGTGATGTGCCAGATCTTCATCTCTATCGGCGGGTCGATCTTCATCATCATCGAGCAGCTGGCTATCCTGGCCGCCGTGGACCACCAGCACATTGCGACGGTCCTGGCAATCTTGAATGTGGTCGGCACTATCGGGGGCGCCATGGGCAACACTATCTCCGGCAGCATCTGGACAAATACATTCCGCAAGGCGCTTATTCGGTACTTGCCCGAGTCAGCGATGCCTGATCTCGATATGATCTATGAAGACTTGGCTACCCAGAAGAGCTATGCCGTCGGGACTCCCACTAGGCTTGCTATTCAGAAGGCGTATGGGTATGCTCAGACGAGGATGCTGGCCGCTGGTGTGGGTATCATGTCTCTGTGCTTCGTCTGGACCATCATGATTCGGAACATCAATGTCGGCAAGATTGCGCAGGTCAAGGGTATGGTCTTCTGAGCACATCGTGCTCAAGAGCCATCTCATGCTTGCATTGCTTCGCGCTTGATGCTTCGAATCCTTATTCCTTGCATAGAAGCCTCCTATCTTGTTATGGGCTAGGCCAGGTGCTATATGTATAGCTCAACAACATTTAAACTAGATTAATGCAATATTTGTTCGTCCAAACAAAACTGTAAAACTACAACTCGGGCCCGAAATTCATAGGCCATTCAGACGTTATCTGTCGGACACGCTTCACCCGTCTCTTATACATCCACTCTAAGTATAGGTAACAGGACAGACGGCCGCCTCAAAGCCTATCTTAACCACCGCAGCTTTCGTTCTCCGCCTACACAACGACAATACTGCCGCTCTCGCTGTCAAACGTAAGCTTCTGTTCCACACCTCTCAAAATCTCACAATGACCATCGCTAGCTGTTGCGCGGACCAGCATTCTACCATCGCGATCCCCATCTTCCACATCAACTCCGTCCCCATCAAGGAACAGCGAAGCAACTGCTCCATAACATCCTCCACAGCTAGCATTTGCGTGTCTGACAGCGTGAGTCCCGGACATAACGACTGACTCGACTATCTAGGTATCTTGCCACGGATTCCGTAACGCCGAACGGCGCCGCAAGATGCAGGCCTGCGACTTCGCCAGGTAGTTCATTGTGGTAGTGGCCGGATGCTTTTTGGGCAGCTGTAAAAGCCTTTTTTCAGCAGCAGCTCTTCTCATTTTGTGCTGGAGTAGTGATAGAGCCAGCTTTCTTGCTTGGGCTGCAGCTGGCGCTACACTATCCGCGCAGTCCGTTACACCAGCTTTTCGCAGATGATACTCCCAGCTACGTGCCGCACAATCATAGAATGCGTCCGATTTGAGCCTCTCCTCGAGTCCCCCCTCGCTGGTACAAGGTCCCGTTGGAGAAGCGTCTGAAAGAAGGGTTTCAAGACAGGTGGCTGCCAGCAAACCGTGTGCGTCTGGAAACCATGTATCTTGCGTGAGATTTAGGTATTCACGCAATGTATGATGAATGAGGGCAAGTCGAGCTGTGCTGTTTTTCTTACTGGTTTCTGCTCTAACGAGCCCCCGCAAGCGGAAATCATGTCATCGAGTTCCAGGACATTTTCTTCGACATCATCAATAGAACCAGTAAAGACTGCCAGCGCACGCTGCACTGTCGGAACAGTGAGTTCCTGCTGCGAACAGGCTATCAATAGAAGAAATGTTCTCGCTATTTCAGCAGACGCCGGATTGGATACAGGCGCCGCTGTTATTCTCCTTATATAATGTGCCCAAGCTGCCTCATATACCAGTGACTGTACCCTTGCCATCTTGGGATGGCCTGGGTTTTATGCATTTCTCGGTTGCCACGGTGTCTTCTGCATGCTTATCATGTCATAATACAGCCGCGCCAGGCGGAGTCTTGGGAGATTAATATTAACTCTCGTGTTAGATGGCGGGAAGCATTGTGATGCTTGATATAGACAACATACCTGCCATTGGCTATCATGGCGAGTTTCATTTTTATCATCTCTCGGTAAGCATGGAGTAATGGCACCCCTGACCTCGATATGCCGCGTCGACGTATGCTGCGATGTCTTTCTCTCTTGCGCGTATTTCGAGCGCTCTGCTTGCGCTAAATCGACGAGTGATGTCAGGCAGCTCTCTCGACGTAACTAGTACATTGAAGCCGTGTTTTGCTTGGAGTGGTAGTATAACGGACAGAAATTGCTCACGGCATCCATCGGCGGTTTGTCACTCATCCAGTGCGTCAACGACAATGAACTGTCGCGATTGCAGGCCAGCTGACTCGTCCAAGCCTTGCACTAGAGCATTAACTGACGGCCTTTTCCTTTCCTTCCTATGCTTCTGGTATAGATATCTGATTAAACTGTGTAGGTGTGTTGCGTTTTCAGATAGCTGTCTCAGCAGTGTGGCGAGCAGATGTCGTATTGTCTGCTTTTCAAGGCGCATATGATTGAAATAAATATAGGCGACGCTGCAGTTTGGATCGTTCTCGTACTCTTCTTGGGGGTAATCGACAACAATAGATGCAATGGTAGTCTTCCCTGCACCGGCGATACTAGGATAGAATAAGAGTTTGCCAGGACTCTCCACCCAGTCCTCAAACTCCAGTGTTTGGAGGAACCATCCGCCAGTCCCAGGCTCGCGCGGTTCCAAATTATCATTCTGCTGCACGCTGTAGTCGTCATTCGTATGCCAATCCAACACCTCACAGATTTCTATCTCCGCTTCAAGTCTGATAGCCGGTAGGATTGAGCAGGTCCTTCCCATAGGCAGCAGCCGTCATTGCAGCATACCCCCGCCACTCGTCGGTGCTGTGCGAATCCGCATGGTCGGATATACCACGTTTAACCAGACAGGGAAATTGGTCCTTCAACCCAGCAGCTCCCGTATCGAAACATAGTATGTCCGTCTTGCTCGCAAGCTCATCTCGCCAGAAAGGGTTCTTCATTATAGTGTTGCCTGAGCCAATGGCATCGTAGTGGATCATTGGGTCGTCCAGTCTCTCTGATCGATCATGGCGTTCAATCAAGACTGACGAGCCCGTACCCGCGCAGCACCCCGGGGCGTCAGCACAGAGGAGTTGGTGCGTTATATAGCTTAAGTAGCTTATCACTATCTAGATTCGGCCGTCCAAACTCGTCTTCATATGCGGATACCGCTCAATGGTGCGGACGTTTGAATGAATAGGATTCCCCTGCATTTTATGTCTCGCCTTGAGGGCAATGATTCGCCTTGAGGGCAATGATTCGCCTTGAGGGCATTGATTGGCCTCTGTAGAGCCGTCAGCGGCTGCTTTACCTCTTTGCAAGTCTTTCAATAATCCGAAGTTCTTTATCGAAGAGGGCTTTGGCGGCCGCGTAGTCACTTGAAGAGGCGCAGATCCAGCCGACGTGTACATTTGGACAGATCCGGCCGCGCCAGGCATGACCCAAGAGGAAAGACTAGACTGTAGCTTATATGCAAATATTTGTCCTAGTGATTTTTTCAAAAGCTATGTAGGTAGAAGACATGGATACCCTTCGGGTTTCTCGATCAGGCACCAGCATCTTATATTATAGCTAAGCGCTTGCAAGAAACCGTTCCTAGAGGAGAGCATGTTAAGCCAATCATCTGCAGGTGACCAGGATGAGAGCTCTGCGCCCAACCAGGCTCTAACTTATGCTAACCCTTTTTAGCAAGGAGGAAGCGCCCCAACCATGCGTTACTTTCAGCGGCGTCATGCGTGGTGGGCGCGAAGGGAGCAGAAGGAAAAATAGTAGAGGAAGTACTGGACTAGATATCTCAATCCAACCAAAATAGTCGACTTAGGGCGGACGGGCCTACTAGCCGGGGAAGCGCGGTACCGCGATTGACACTTTTAGTTGAAGACATAGTGAAGAAAGTGCCACCAGTAAGAATTATGATCTGCAACAAATCTAGCTTATCATACATTTTTGGGTAGGTCTCAATAACGACTCTGGAGATGGCCAAGCAAGCTACTCGCTTGAATAGACCCCCAAGATAAAATATCTGACTCTTTCAAGAGCACTTCCAATCCCCCTCCCAAGAAAGAAGAATAGGAACAGCTGCTGATGAGAGTCTTAAGCCGGAGGAGGAACACCATCACCAACCTGTTCGCCAGTAGGGTACTCGCCGAAGCAAGCCCTCTGGTACTGCGCGCGCTCCTTCAGAGTCGGAACTCCGCTCAGGAACCCTTCCAGAGGACAAAAGCCATTCACCGCGTGCTCACAGCCAACTAGGCCCTTCAGAGGAAGAGGTGCGCCGTTCAAGAGAAAGCGGATGTACTTAGAAGTACCGGCACCAGCAGACTTTAGGAGGGGATTCGCATAGAGTACCGGATCTAAAGAAGTGAAGGAGGTATTTGCCGGGCACGTCCAGACCTCAGACATCATCCGCGCGCCAAAGGGAGTCATCTCGCTAAGGCTGAAGGTGCGATTGGGTGCATGGTCAACGTTCCCTGGAAGGCCATGGGGCCCGAACCTGAAATATTGGAGCCCCAGCGCGGAAATCACGGAGAGGATGATGTCGTCGTGGGACATGTCCATGTAGAACGGTTGGTCTAGGGGGAACGTGGCGGTATTGTCATCGAGGGTGGCGTTGATGCTGGTGTCGCTGGTGGTAATAAGCTGGTTCTGCAGTCTCGCGGCTAGCTCGAGGACGTAGCCGATGCCCTGAGCACGGCCAGTAGGGGAGCCGTAAGCGTAATCGCCGTAGTACTGGATATCTACGTTGTAGGCAAAGTCCTTCCATTCCTGTTCGGTGAAGAGACTGCAGAATGCCGAGGCGCCGAAGCTAGTATACTCGTAAGCGCACAGATTCTGCATAGCTAGGATATCAAATGCTGTCAGGTTGAAGTCGCTGGGAAGGTAGGCCGATAGACGGGCAACAGCGTTTTTTGTATACCGCGGGATGAATACATATGCATCGTCATCACTAAGACGCGTCCAGTCAGTGTCTAATCTCATTAATCTCATCCCTTGGAACAACGCTTTCTCACCCTTCCGTCATGTCACCGGGACACGAGTCATACGAAGCAAGAGTATTGTTAGAGCCAGATTCCTCGGGGATGACTACAAGATCGTATTGCTCATAGGAGCTGTTGGCGCCACTGTTGCCGAAGAAGCCACCTGAAGTCATCAGCCATCAGCATTTAGCAATCAGCAGTTAGCAATTAGCTAAATTAGAAGAAAATAAAAATAAAAAGAGCTTTAGAGAACGAGGCTGGACTTACTGAGCCACCAACGCGCACTCTCCAGAATCCGGGCCTGAGAAGTAGTGCGGAATACAGGCTTGGGACGAGCAGTGCCATTTGGATACACATTCAACGACTCATCCCAAGCAGCCACATGGTCACGGTCAGGTCGGTAAAGCAGTCTGCCGTACTTGATCCAAAACTCTGCACCCGAGGTGGCTTCGGTCGCAGCGCCAGTCACCATAAGTGTGTCTTCACCCAGAAGATACTCCCAGTCATTCAGGAAGCTCAAGGGGCCCGTGGCCACAGGCCCCTTGACCGAATGGGTCTTGGTGTAGTTGGCCAGCTTCGTCGCGAAATCTTCCATACCTTCACCATCCAGAGGATAGCCCGTAGGGTATCGCTCGGCATGGCGGTGCAGGACGTGAACTTGGGACAGCTCGCAGCCTTTGGGGACCCCCTTGGGGACCCCAAAGCTGCCTGCATCCTTGTAGGGGCTGAGATTGGCCCAGCTTCTGGTCATGTCGAATCCTGATGCATAACTGACTCCCGTCGGGGCGGATGCTGGGACAGACGGAGACGCATGAGGGATTGCAGTAGCCAGCCCGGCCCCAGCAAGCAACGCGGCATAAATTGTCCTCATGGTGGCAAATCAAGCCCAAGTTCGAGCAATGGACGTAATGATAGTCCCCGCGAGAAGCTCAGAAAAGTGCTATTTCCTCTGAAACAGCTGAATTCAACGGTAGATCTGCTAACCAAGCCTCGCCCTATAGATCGGCTTGGATTCATTCCAGCTCCAAGAATCTTGGCCGCACCTGCCGCAGCTTTTATTTTACTATTTTTTTTTTTTTTTTTTATTTTAATTACTCCAAAGCAGTGGACCCTTCCGGGATCGGACAGGTAATCCGTACTGTCTCCTGACTGTGCACAGGCAGACCAAGAACAGGAAAAACAATCTTCCAGCCAATCAGAGCAGACTAAGCCAGAAGGGGCCGATCATAATTACGAAGAGGTACTTTGTAGGAACCTAGACCGTTTCACGCACATCTGCTGGTGCCGGTGAAGGTGAAGATGTTTTCTCAACGGACGCTTGAAATAATTTTATTTTATTTTATTTTTTTTTTTTTTTTTTTTTTTTTTTTTTGGCTGGGCTTCAAGGATGAAGGTAGCGGGCATGATTCAGCTCCTCTGGACTGTCTCTGATTAGCGGTGCCAATACTTTATATTCGCTTAGCCCACTCCGCCAGCAATTCGGGCCGAGGATCGAGAACCGAGGACTGAGCTACCCCAATCCATCGGTCTCTGGGCAGATCCTCACATTTATGAATTGAATATAGCAGCCCACAGCTATGATCCGTGAAAGATGAGACAGGAGGCTAGTGATATATAATCGAAGCCGAAAAAGCCATGCGGCGGCTGGGCAGATTTTCCCGTGCTTCGCCGGGGTGCGGGCGAAGCTGTCACGCGATTGAAAGGAGCTCAACCTCTTTATCAACCCCATATCACGTTGGAAATCCACTTCTGTTGTTACCGATATCTTCATCTGAGGATGGCACCCTTCATCCCGCCGCCGCCGAGCCCTGACAAACCAGGCACCCTCCCCCCTGATACCGGGTCCGCAATCCCCATTCCCATCTCCCCGCCGCCCTGGACCCTGCGCGCCAGGTCCTGGACGTTCCTGTACACCTCCAGCTCCCCAAACGCGCCTCTAGAAGCCAGCTCGCAGAACCCAAACAACACCCCCGAAGTGCTCCAGTCGGTCCTCCCAGCAGGGGCATACCACCCTTTCGAGACCATCCACGCCTCCGCTCTGCAAAGGCTCAGCGACGGCACCTCGCAATTCCGAGAAACATGGTTGAAAGCCGTCATGATTGTCAGATACGAAGAAACCGACGTCGGGCCATATGACGAGTTGGCTTTCATCCCGGGTAGAGCGGCGAATCCAGAGACGGGGAAGAAGGAGATAAGAATCAGCAGTATTTATGTTTCGACGGATGCGAGTGTCTGGAATGGGAGAAGGAATTGGAGTACGAATAACCTCTGTCCTCCACCAAGAGGGTATACCCCGTAGTCGGCGCTGATATATTCGTTTTTGCTAGATATTCCCAAATACCGCGCACGCTTCGAGTTCACCCCTGTCGGAGCAGACACCGCGTTGCGGGTGTACCACCCCGAGAATTCACCTGCACCCTTGGACTCAAAGACGCCCTTCTTCACAGTCCTGCTGAAAAGCTCGTCGCTGCCGAGACTCCCCCTACCGCGACTTGCGCCGTTAACGATCGCCCAGCCACCGCTGGCGAAATCACGATGGCCGCCGGGTATTCAGGACGCCGTGATCGCGACCGACGATCCCGAGAATGGACGGGAGAATCAGTGGTTGAATATCACGCCGTCGTTCAAGGGAAGATGGGGACTTGCATATGCGCATACTCTAGAAGAAAAGGACGGGAAGGAGACATTGCAGTCGCATGGCGATGGATTGGGGTTTCCCAAGGTCAAGCTCCGGTGTCTTGGGGGCTATTTTGAGGGGGAGATTGAGTTTGGAATTGCAGATATTGTTGGTTGATTAGCCTATATTTCACCGTGAGATACCATGCTTATGCATTGTACATCAACCTTGCTATTCACTCGCTAATTGCAGATATTCGTCATTGCATATTAATAGAACCCCGAAAGCCAGCTCTTCCTCATCGCCAGTTTGCGGTACTCTCTCATTGCCGGACTATCCCCGGGCTTGGTTTCATCCATATCGATCTCCGTCATTGAAACAGTCTTGCCGCTCATGGGCGTGCCCTCCTCCGCCTTGGTCCTTATATAATAGTGCTCGTCTTCTTCCTCCATAGCCACATACCATCGTTCCCCGAGCTGCTTCCCAGCCGGGCCGGATCCACAAGCGCCCTGCAGCTTCGTAGTCGACGGACTATTCATTGCAAGGGCAAATAGATTCTGTGGCTCTGTGAAATCCGTGATCTGCTTGCCTCGGATCTCCAGAAGCATAAATGCAAGACATAGAGCGCTGGTGAAGAATGCAAAGAGCAGGATTGGGTAAAAGATGCCCTGCCATTTCTGAGTGCCGCCGGAAGCATACTCGATTGCGCGCAGTGTCGCATTGATGTATTGTTTTTCAGGGGTCTTGAGGATGTTGGTTTCTGGGTAGGTATTTGTGTAGTTCCAGAATGGGACGAAGGGGGCATTGGCCGAGGCCATCAGCAGCGTGTTCCCTGCTAATACTGCCAAGGCCTCACTCAAGGTTGGCAGCTTGGGATTCAAGGTGCGCGCTGTAGGGGCGAACTGCATAAGCAATCGGGCGTTTGCGGCCGCGCCATCTGTAATGCCGGCGTTCAAGGAGAGCGTGAACGACCATTCGGATGCTATATACATCCAGTCGTTTGCCCATGACTCGACGGCATCAGGAACGCGGAGGTCGTATTGCAGCGGCTGGTTCTCGTTACAAACGGTGTAAAGGTGTGACCCGGTCGCTGTGGCTTTGTAGCGGGTTGAGCAGCGGGTGGACTGCTTTGCTTTCAGCCTGCAAAGGAAGTACTCTGGTTTCGTGCCATTAGGGCTGGCGCCCAGCAGGAAGATGGCCCCGTTACTGTACGGCGAGGTGACATTGACAATGGTATTAAACTCTTCGGGCAGCTTGCCGAAGACAGGCGCGTACTGGTCGGGATAGTCTGGCCCAAACTCGAAGATATCGTCGACGACGGTACGGTTGTGCCAGTGCTCAATGTTGGGGACGTCGTCGGGCACATTTGTCGTCCAGCTGACTGCGTTGAAGTTGCCGTGGTTGGGCCACTCATTATACACGATCGGTGCGAGCTCAGTGGCGTTCATGCCCGCGCAAAGGACATTGACTGCCGGCGAGGGGACGGACGCTTCCAGCTCGTACATACCCTCTCCTGATTGATCCTTTGGCTGGATAATCTTGTTGTCGGGGTGGTTTGCCGCGCCAATAATGCCGCCGTGGGGCATCGCTGCGGTAACGTTGTGCACGATGCGGCCGTATTTCTCTGCCAGATCCGCTATGCTCACTCTATCGACCCAGCTGCCCTCGACTGTAGTATTATCGTAGACAGACCCGGTAGGACGGGGTCGGGACGCGGCGTCGGTAGGGCTGGGTTGAATGCCCTCCGCAATGGACGCCCATTCTTTAATGAATGACTGGTAGTTATTGTAGGCTTGGCCGGCGTGCTGCATGTTCAGACAGGTTGTGTTCCTGAACTCGAGATCGTCTTGGATTGCAACGGGGGTCTCGCAGTTATCTGCGAGGTAGTCAGCGTTGGCGAAGGAGGTCCAGACGTTGCCGACGATGACGCGCTCCTCGACTGCGCCCCATTTCAGCTTCGGGGTCACTGTTCTGTCAGTGTAAGCCCTTCAAAGGTAAGGTTGGAGCGTAGCAATTTACCCAGAGCCTCAGCAGCGGTGGTGTACAGCATCGCCACCACTGTTGCCGTCAGCGTGATTGCACCCAGGATCGTCCATCCTGAGTAGCGCAGAGACTCCCAATGAACGATCAGACTCCCCGGCTGCATGATCCAAGTGCGCATGCTCATATCAGAGATCGAGATTCCTCGCGACCCCTTGGTGATGGCCCGTCGCGTGAGTACCTGCCCCAGGAACGCGACACATACTGTCACGTAGGCCAGCTCGATGGTCTTCGCGAACAGAGTGCTTAGCAAAGTGGCCGTTGACGCGGCCAGTTTCCCATCAACACCAATGAAGCGGCCATACCGAGGTTTGATAAATGCAACGACGAGATAGATGCCCGAAAAGATGGTCGAGTAGAAGGCGAGCACGAGGATCGTAGCGGGCACCCAGGACAAACGACGGTGGACGATCGTCTTCTTAGTCGGACACTTGACCAGATGTGATTGCGATTGCGATTGCACTCGCGAATGCGACCGCTCGCGCTCGCCCAAGAGGCTTGTCTCGGAGTTTACGAACCGTGACGAAGCAGGATCAGGTGTTGTTGCTGTTGTCTGTGTTGTATCGTAGCTCGTCGACCGCGAATGGCCGGCGGGCTGGCTGATCCCCAGCCCTACAGGCCGGACGGGGTGATCGTCCGCCTCGTCATCATTCGGGGCATGTTCGTATCGAATATTCGACCGGTCGCCGAGATCAACTGGATTCCAGGACGAGACAAACTCGGGCAGTGGAGGGAGGCGGTAGTCTTTGGCGGCCGGAGCCATGGGGAGCTCGTGGCCAACAGTTGGTAGCAAAACGGTTGCAGATGAAACGAACGGAACGGGCGCTAAGTCACAAAGATGGGAAGAACGCCTTGTTAAATGTTGGGAGTCTGAGCTGACCTGGTTGGTCGTCTATGCGGTGGCACAGCCCCTTTGCATCCGGGTGGTCATCCTTCAGCCTTGCGGGATCCGCTTGAAAGAGCGCGAGCGGGGACTTCCCGTCAGACGAACACTGGATTAGCTTCCGGAGTCAGACATCTGGAGAAAGACCCCTGGAGGTCTCAATTTCGTGTTGCATTCAAGGCGATTGAGGTTGATGGACTGAAGATTGCGTACAGAATACATAAACGTAGGGTTCATACCCCAGGCGGCGGAGGCGGGCGCCCTTCTCAGCCTTACTGTTTATCAGTGCTATAAATAACTCCAATCCCACACGGCGAGTCAGCAGGAAGCATTTCTTATTCCAGTATCGAAGCCTAGAACAGCTGAAGGATTATTCCAGACCGGCGGGTACACGCAGAATAAGCCGGAACGAGTCCGTTCGCTGCTTGGGGCAGGCTCGCGAGCCGAGACAGCGTTCCTATTCCCAGCACATACCCTTTGTCCTCAATTGGCATAGCCTTCAATGTGTTTAGTCCATGGGAGGATAAATATAGCGCTTACGGTGCAGCAAGGTCAAGGCCAATGAGCCAGGCGGGTCTTGCATTATTGTCTGTGAAGTACAAACCTAGCCCCATGACCAACCTGACAAAATATGAACTGTATATTCATCATTGACTGAACAAACCAGCACCTCGAGACAAATCAATAGTTCGAGACTAATCAATATCTAAGATAGACAATAAATATGTTAAAGCCCAGTCAAAGCCCGTCTCACTAGCTACTGTATCTGACCATAATGGCTGCATAGGAGTACCCCACAGGTAGCCGTACATAATAATAGTGCATCAGTCTCACTGGCTAGTCATGCTAAGGTGGGGTCTGTGCCTACAAGGCGAAAATATGCCAAGTGCTCTTGGTGCTTTGCGCTATCTGTGAAACCGTCACCCATAACGCTGTTATTGTATATGGACTTGCCCTCTGTAACCGCAGTAAGGGGACGGGAAAACAAGCAGCTTACTCAGGATCCAGCGTAAGGTAACTTGATCAAGTTTGCTGCGAATAATTTTTCCAGGAGAGCATGCCAGTAGCGGGCAATTTCCGATCTGCAGGGTGAGTCTAGTGTGGAGACTGCTCAGCTTTCAAGGCAACTCGTGCAAAAATAAAGGCACAAAAGCCCGCAAGTTTGATGTTAAAATTACTACAATCAGAATTTACGCATAAGCGAACCATATCATCTCCAAACATATGTGTTCTCCGCTTAAAGTTGGAATAGGGGCTGGGAAAGAATGACTGCTATTAGCGACTTGCATGATTCATTTAAGATCAGGTACTTACTGGTTTGCAGCAACATCTCACTCGTCGGAGACACGGCATAGAATCAGCAGCTTATCACCGGCTTCCTTTCCTCAATAGGTTACGTGACGAAAAAGACGATTATACTATGTGCCTTCTGAGGAGGTCCGCTCCGAGTTATATAGAAGCGTCTCAGTCGGGATTTGCTGTATGCGTTTCTTTGGCTTTAGGGTCAATGCGAGTCCCGCCGATTGCTCTACAGCACCAGTAAAGAGGACAGGGGGTTTTTTTTTATTTTGAATTACTGGTCAGCACACTGGGATTAAAGTGTCCTACTAGACTCAATAGAGCCAGAGTCTCCGCCTGGTACAGAGAGGTGTTTAGTGATGGAAAAACCGACGAGATGGAATGCATAAACCAAGTCTAAACAAAGCCTTGTATACATAGTGAGTAGGAAGCTTCAATAATCTACACGAAAAATAATGAGAGTTAGCAAATACCAAGGGGCATTGTACAGATCTAATTCAGACCAAACCCCTGCCGCTCCAACAAGCCCCTCATACGATCCCTCCCGTCCATTCTCCCATCAGCATTCCACTCGGCAGCAAATCTACTCCATGGTTTCCGACCAAGCATCGAATGAAGTGCGTAGTGCTTGCTCAGCACGTCATCAAACATCGCCACATTCTCGTCCTGCCGCTGTTGGTTGCTATCCCAGGTTTCATAATGGAGTATCTCCCTCATCGGCAGCCGCGGCTTGATATCCTCATGCGCTGTCGGGTCCGCATACCCAACAGCCAACCCGACAATTCCAAATGTCTTCTCGGGGAGATGAAGTAGTTCGACCAAGCTCTCAGCGTTATTTCTGACTCCGCCCACCATACAGATTCCCAGGCCAAGCGACTCAGCTGCGATGGCGACATTTTCGGCCGCGATTGAGGCGTCAACGACACCTGCTATCAGCATATCGATCTTCTCGAGCGGCTTTCCGGCCGTTCTGTACTTGTCTATTACGTTTGCATGACGGTGTAGATCTGCACAGAAGATCAAGAATAGCGGCGCTTGTCGTATGAAGTCTTGGTTTCCGGAGACTCGCGCGACGGCGTCTTTGTGCTGCGGGTCATGGATTGCGACGACGGACCAGGTTTGCAGCATTGAGAAGGTGGAAGCACTTTGGCCGGCAGCAATAAGTGTTTCGAGTGTCCCGGGTGGAAGTGGCGTAGGCAGGAATGCGCGGATTGACCGGTGCTCGAGAATTGTTGAGATCGTTTGTGGGACGGATTGATTGGAGATATGTAAGGATTGACCGTCCTGATACCGGCGTTCAATTAGACCGCTGAGGTCTTTTGGTGTTGCTGGCGGGGTAGGAGTGTCCATTCCTGCTGAATGCGCGCTTCACTCTTATTTTCGCTCTCTGAGGGTTGATTGATGATGGCCGTCGGGAGAAATCATGATCTTTATAGCTACTGCGCGTTAACACCATGTATGGAATCAAATCGACAATGTATACTCGTGTTTACAAATCATACATTATTCATCATTCCAATTCTGATTATGTAGGTCACACTGAATGGGCATCTGATGCAGTAGAGTAATCATGCATAGGCTGTCTGCAGGCCTTCGAAGCCGAATGCCCGAATTAGCCGGGCTAAGAGAGCTAGCAGATAGTACAGTAGCCTATTGGGCTGCTATATAGGCAGGGTATATGCATGAATCAAAAAAGCATTGCATATCCGCAGCCTGTAGGGCACAGCCTTCTCGGCCGACATGAACCCTGTGCTACAGCAGTTGTATTGGCCTGCCTTACCAATACAGTGCAGGACAAGAACAGTGTCAACGAACGTAGGACACCTCTATCCTCTATTATAGACTAACTTAGTGGAAATGTTAGAAGACAGCTTGAGTGAGTCTCGAATATATTGTGTTCAATAGGCAGACAACTCGCCAACCGCCTGCGGGCAGGGGGGTTGCGCGTAGAGGCGGCCGCAACCAGGTCGGCCTGATCCAATTCCAAGTAATACAGCGAGCCACAGAATGCCGATAAGACTCTCGCGCTAGAAAGAGCACAAGAGTAGAAGAAGGCACCTCTAGCAAAACTTACGGTGTATCGATGGCTTCTGCATGTCCGCTTGGAAAGACCGCTCCATGTACAATCAATAAGGGTTCTAAGACGTCAAGATACCGGAGCTAATAGATCTCCTCGTTTCTACCTAGCTTGAGGTGGAAGTTGTCTGCTTTGCTCAGAAAAGATTAATTTGGATCGTGATCACATTGAGCTTATATCATTTGTTTATATCAGGCCAGACCTGGGTACGATGGATCTATGTTTGGATATACTTGATTTCTTTTACTGTTATAAATTCCGTGTGACATATATCATCATTCTTGCAAATGATGAATTGACAGCGACATACTCTTCTAGTATGGTGCGGCGATTGTATATGCGAAAAGAGTCCTGACTCATCCACTGTTGCCTCTATAATTTAGCCAGCGCCTGCGTCCGGCACTTGACAGCAAGCCCATAACTATCGGACGAAAAGGTAATGGTCGTCCCCCTAGGAAGGAAGAATAGGTCGCCTGCCTTTACTGTTGCTGTGTTGCCAGTCTCGTCGCGAAAATTGAACTCCCCTAAAAACCATCAACCTATGATTAGATATCTAGGGTATGGGTACAAGTAGTATATATACCTTTAACTAAATAGCAATCTAGTCATACTCGTACGCTGGGGTAATGGATACAGGCTCTTCTCTATACGGAACCAAGCGCCGACGATGGGATTTGGGATTTTAGTGTTTTGAGTGCCTAGCTGATCGGCTAGCGAAATGACGACATTTGTAAGCCTAGGACAGCGAGTGATATTACTGCATTCAGCGCCGTTGTCGAGCCAATGTTGACTGCATCCAGAAGAGCAAGGAGACCGCTTGTGGCTAGGATCGCTCTGACCGGCATCTGGGTGTCAGGGTGAACTTTGGCAAGATGATCCTGAAAAGGGAGTGCTGCAGGGAATTCTGTCAGATAAAAATGCATTTATCTGTCTGATATGAGGGAACCTCACCCTTATCTCGCGCAGGCGACCATACCATCCTGGCAGCCGACGCAATCAACGCAATCGTAGCCAGCAGAGCAGTCACTATCACGACCAGAGTCATCACGCTACTGGCCACTCGAGATTTGGTGACGCCCCGGAACATATCGATGAATGGGTGCCCTGTAGGACTGCTCAGGCCTTCGTCTATATCTCCCATGCAGAATAAAAGGGCAATCATGAAGGCGAACCCCATGACCCCATTCAGCAAAACCGAGCCTAGCATGCAGAATGGGACTTCCATTGCCGGGTATGTCATCTCTTCGCCGGTATGTATCGCGCCGTCGTACCCTACTCAGTCAAAGTCAGCCCCGTACTACATGCCAGAGATACAGGATGACAATACCCGTTAGAACATAGCAACTGGAGAGCATTCCAATTGACCATGCTATTCCATCACTCGACCAACCGGAGCTATTCAGAAATGTAGTGAAGAAAAACTCGGCAGAATGCCTGTCAGGAGAACAAACCCACAGGACCGTAAAGATAGCGATAAAGGCACAGACATGAATTAGCAGAGACATGCTCTCCACCAGGGACAACAGACGGTTACCCCAGATATTGATTGCTGTTTGAGCACAACGAGGGCCATCATATAAGGGTCCACTGCCATCGTTCCATGCCGTAGCTCTCGTAGTTGAGAACTATGGACCGCTGAAGCATTGTTGCCGCAAAAAATGGGGCACTCGCTGCGAACGAAATCCATCCGAACGTGCCTATGTAGGTAAAATCTGTTCTCAGCGAAGAACCTTGACTGCGCAAAATGGGGCTTAGCATACCCATCCAGCCAACAGTCCAGCTTAGAGCGTTTCGGAATTTCTGCGGCACCAGAATGGCAGTGAAATGATATTGACCCCCGGCAGTCGGGGACCTGCTTTATCAGATCTTGGTGAACACAATATTAGGTCTGACACCTTACATTGAGGCCAGCTCAGCTAGCGATGCAGCAGTTGCTAAAGCCCCTACTACCGCCACTTTACCGGTCAGCGGGCTGTTTGAGACGAGCATAGAAAAACCTACGTAGATATCCGTAGACCAATGATACAGGTCCTCCACTAACCAATGCCGACACATCGTACTGTCACAGTGTTAGAAAGGGGGATATCATTAGCTAGGGACGCTCAGTGTACCTGGACAGCGCTTCCCATGTCGCCATGCGAACGACAGTCATGGAAAGAATCGTAAGACGAGAAAACCCTTTCTACAGCAGAAACAAACTCAGCCAGCCATCATAGACGGCGATATGGTTCAACATTGGTGATTTATCTTTACCTCGAACATCTTACCCTCACAGCGGCTCTTGCTCCGCTCCATCTCGACAGGCAATACTCCGAGACTTTTTACGGTATCGGAATCCATAATGAGAGAGCTCGAGTCTGTGAAATGGTGTTGAGGAACTGTGCTTGTCAAGAATGAAGGGAAGTATGTGTAGCTTTATGCTGCTGCATAGCTACATCACCGGGCTTTCCGATACCAGGAGATTCTGTTCCTTATCTCTGCCCAGAGTGACGGGCTGGGGGCGAACGAATCAAGAATCTAGGTGCACGAAATGCGGAGACTGCGCGCAGTCAATGTTCCGCTGATAGGGACCTTCTTATGCCTTAAGGCACTTCAGAGCGCATGCTGCGTCTGGCGTCAGATACTGAGGCCCGTCCTGATATGGCAAAAAAGTGCGTTGAGGGCAGTGATGCGATTGGCCTAATCACATGCCCCAATCTCCATTGCCCAATTGAAGAAGCGCAGCGATCTTTATCAGTGCTTAGCCTGGCCTTTCGGAATACTACATGATTTCCGAGCTCGTTCATGCCAGACTGGCTTGCACGTATAAGAACCGTGAGCGGGATTGCGAGGTCTTGATAGAACACTACTAGCTTGTGGTTTTAGCATTTCCGTACCTAATAACAGCAAAATGCCACGCACGAAGGAGGGCTACATGTGGACTCCGACCAGCACGACTGAGGGCCTGATCACCGATGCCGTGCAGAAGAGCACTCCGGCATCAGGGATTAAGGCGCAATACGACGTTATCGTCATCGGTGCCGGGTTTGCGGGCCTCATAGCCGCCCGCGACCTCTCCCAGAAGCACAACTTGAACGTGCTTCTCATCGAAGCCCGAGATCGTATTGGCGGCCGTACCTGGACAGCCAAGGTACTTGACGAGGAGATCGAGATGGGAGGACTTGGGTGCATTGGGAGCAGCCTCATCTTTATGCGGAGCTTCGTCGGTACGATCTGCACCGCAATCTCAAGACATCCGCAGGGATGATTACGCCGGAAAGACAGGCTTTCAAGCCCGGCTCTGGGAGAACCGCAGAGCTGTCAATACCAGGATCTGGTGATGTGTTGGGAAAGGTTGCACAAAAGGTCTTTTCCATCGATGGGATGGATAGTAGGGCTCTCTCCCGCACGACCCCCTACGTGAGCCTGCCCCCGGGAAGCAATATGACCATCTTATCGTGAGAGACCGACTGGATGCTTTGACAGAGCTACCTCAGTGGGGCAAGGAGCTGCTCGAGTCTAATGTCAATACATTCGGCAGTGCGCCGGGGCAGCACATCGGGTTTGTGGAGGCCCTGCGCTGGTATGCGCTTGGCGGCCATAGCATGGGTGCAATCTTTGAAAAGGCTGGCGTCTATAAACTTGCAAATGGAGGTATGACATCGTTTGCGGCAGCAATCTTAGACGAATACAGAGGGGAAAGGCTCTTCAATACTGCCGTGTCTGAGATCGATAATCTACGGAACAGTGCCCAGATTACAACGAGGAGCGGACAGATATTCACTGCAAAAGCTATTATAACAACCGTTCCATTGTACGCCTTAACCTTTTTCTTGATATGTAACTATGCTGACTCCGTTAGGAACTGCCTTGCCGATATTAGATTCAACCCCCCCGTCTCTACCCTCCGACAAGCTGCAATAGCACAAGGTCATATTAACAAAGGCGCAAAGATTCACTTCAAACTCTGCGAGACCCTACCAGGCTGGTTCTGGACGAGCAGTGACTCCGCCCACTCGAGCTTCGTCTTCGCCTTCTCGGACCATAATGGAACTCAGCCGACGGGCCCGTCAGGCACATGGTGCATCGGATTCGGGTTCAACGGCAAGCTGAATGACAAGAAGGATGCAAAGCACATTATCAGCGAGTTCAAGAAAAATGTTAATTCGGGTGTTTCCGTTGAGGCATACGCGACCCACGACTGGATGAACTACCCCTTTGTCAAAGGTGTCTGGGCTTGCTGGGGGCCAAAAAGTGCAAGCAAGTACCTGGCCGAGTTGCAGCAGAGTCATGGGAGAGTTGTCTTTGCAAGTGCAGACTGGGCGGATGGGTGGAGGGGGTTCGTGGACGGAGCCATAGAGCAGGGCCAAGCTGCTGTTGGTAAAACTTTGAAGATACTGAGAGGAGATGGGCATGTGGCTAAGTTTTAGTGAATGATGATGGTATATTGCATGACTATCCACGTAAAAGTACCTCTTCAAATCTTGATATCGACAGGGGCGACTACCCACTGCTTCGTCTCCGAATCCAGTTCCTTTTCAGCCTGCCTCCACTCGTTCCTCACCATCTCTGCCCTCTTTTCGTCCCGAGGCGTGATAGTTGCAGGGAACTCCTCTGGCATACAAACAAATCCCTGTGTCAAGCGTTCCTGGTCTGGAATAATCTCCTTGCCACTTGCGTCCTTCTTCGGCGAAATGTTAAACGCCCACAGAATTCTACTCATTCCCAAGAACAGACTGCGCTCCGCAACATGGATGCCTGGACAGATCCTGCGCCCGGCACCAAAAGTGAAAGCGTCGCGCTTGGAGGCATCTGGATTAGCAGCTGCGTCACCGAGGCTCTGTGTGTCGTCTTTATACCGGTCTGGGTTGAACTGTCGCGGGTTGGGATGTCGCTTCTCGTCGTGGTGGATGGCCCAGACATTGTTCATGACACCAGCACCCTTGGGGATGAAGTAGCCCATGTAGCTGTCATCCTGGGTGACGGCATGAGGAACGGCTCCGAGGATAGTGGTTGGCATCCAGCGAAGGGTCTCCTTCATGCAACTGCGAATGTACTGGAGGTCGGCGAGGTCATCCATGACCGGCAATCGGTCCGGACCGATAACACGGTCAATCTCAGCCTGGGCTTTGCGCTGAATCTCAGGATACAGCAGCATCGCCTGGACGAATGCGTAAAGCGTGCTGGAAGTTGTATCCGAGCCCGCCTCCAGCAGCGTACCAGATATGTACGCCGCCTGGTCATCTGAGAACCCTTCCTTCTTTTGTACCTCGTACATGCCCTGACAGAAACAGGGTTTGATGTTCTTGGCTTCAATTTCTTCCTTTGCCTTCATCCAGTGCCCCTTGTACAGGCCCATCTCGTGCTTATGCAACTCCTTTGCCTTGCGCTTCGTCGGCACTAGGAAATCGGGTAGCTTTTGCAGCAATGGAAAAAAGTCCAAGAAGGCCGCCGCACCGGCCTGGTTGATCTCCGCAAACTCGGAGAAGCCGTCGAAGAGCTGCTTCATCTTTGGATCTTCATAGGTAGGAGTACGCCACCCGAAGACCATGGTTGTTGTCAGCGCATTGGAGTACCGTCGGATATGCTTGAGAAAGTCATCTGGCTCGGTGAGGAATTGGTAGAGCATCTGTTTATTCTCGAGCATTTGATAAGGAATGTAGTTGCGGCTTGTTGACACATTAAGGAGCCCGTGAACCATTTTGCGCATGATTCGCCAGGTTGGTCCATAACCCTGAAATCACCTTGTTAGCAGGCCCTAATTGTAAAGTGACCAATTGAGACAATACCATCATAAGCATCCGCAGCCCTCCGCTGCACAGCTGCTGCCCAGTATACATCTCCTGTCTGTGCGAGTAGATTCCACTCCGTCGGTCGAGGAGCTCTTTGACTGCCTCATCGCTGGAGAGGATGATCAGGCATTGTGTGCCCAGCATAAGACTGTATATCGGCCCGTACTCCTTGGCCCATTTTGCGAATTGTAGATGGGCGTCGCGGGAGGGCATCTGTTCGCAGTGCTTGTTAGCCAGCAAGCCTATATGATTTGACCGGCATGCTATGCCTGCCGTGTTGCTGAAATGAGGCTATCCGACCTGATGGATGTTGCCCAGCAGAGGGAGCGTTGGAGGGCCCGGTGGGTAGTTTTTGGGCCGACGGCCGATGAGGGAGAGCCGGAAGATGAGAGCCAGGAGGCCGGCGATAGCCAGGATTGGTGTCAATGGGAGCATCGTGAGAGCCGCATGTATCGGGCAAAGGAGTATAGAAAAGAGAGATGAATATATGAACTCCTGAGGGAGTGGTTGGAGTGGGATGGATTGCAGGCACAGGACCCAACACCGGAGAGGGATATTGTTTCAATATTTATGTCCATGGGTCTCTCCCATTGTTACCAGGGGCCCGTTAGCTTGGAACTACCAAGCACACCGGATCGACCAGCGAAATACCCCGTTCAGACTCAAGTCGGAAATGGGGGTGGGAGCGGGTGGGAGAAGGCGCGGCAGCGGAGCGGGGTGGGAGGGTGGGAGGATCAACACGATCGTGGCCCATAGGTGACACAATATGGCATATGAATAAGATGCAAGGACTCTGAGCTCACTGGCTGAGTCGGGCCTGTGGTTATTGTAATATGAGTCGATTGATATAGCCGACTTTATACAAGAATGGCTCATCCCGCAAGCCTAAAATCGGACAAACTGAGGATCAAATCGTTAACCTGCCTCATACTCGTCTGATCGTACTTGTTCAAGAACGAATCCAAGGGCCCGTCTTCAGACCGCTCCAACCCTTGTGCTGCAGCTTCCCCTGCCGCGTTTCGTGGAGTGAGTTTGTCTGTCATGAGATTCGCCAGCAGCCAGTATTCGGGGCAGTAGCTAAAGAAACCAACGCGCTTCCACATCTGGTCTGGCCGGATATGATTGTGGTCTACCGTGACGTGAGGAGACATCCCCGGTACAAGGGCGGCTGTGAATTGCTGCCAGACGGCTTTCCAGTTGCTCAAAGCATTGTGAATAGGCGAGGAGAGTTGCAAGGAGCCCCACGAATTCCGGTACTGAAAGATCAGAGAATGAATAGCTGCGGTAGATCAGTTTAGGTTAACACAGTTCGTGATAACTGCAGCAGGAATGGTGGGCTCATACCCGATGTCAGAGCGAACAAGTTCAATGGTCCTAACCCCGCTAGGGCGTCACGGACAGTTACCTCTAGACTCTCTCTGCAGAGGGTCTGAAACGCACTACAAAGAGACACTTTCCAGTAGAGGCTCTCCGACGGCAGGAAAAGATGGATCTTCTCGTAGCACTCATCTGCATTCATTGCTTGGAAGCACGCCTCTGGAAGGGCAGTGTGGATCTTCATTTCTTTAATCACCATCCGCGGCGGGAGATTGTTGAAGATGGTGAAGGCTGTGTCGAGCAAAAATGTCCATGTCAGAACCCTAATAAGGTAGGTTAGTTGTCGTAAGGGATGAGGATGTATAGATTGATAAGTGGGCAACAGCAGGGCTTGCGCACCTCACGAACTCTTCACGAACGGCAAACTCTCGCCAGTCGAATTCAGATCTGGTCTGTTGGCTATAGTTCAAGTGTCTTGCCATGGGGATCCCAATATCTCTCGCTGTCTGCTCAAATGTCAGTCCTGCTATCCAATTCCCGCCACCTTATAAAGTTCCCGGGGAGCTTACTGAGACGAGCGTCGCGAACCGGTTGCGACGCACTCTACGCTTACTCGCGTCATTGCCCTCCCATGTCTGGTACAGGCAAACCATGTACGCAGCCTGGAGCGCCTGTATCTTATTTCGATGAGCAGATATTTTTGCCGACGAGAAGAATGACAAGTCGCTGTTGAAGTCCTCGTCAATAAAGACCAGCTCCTCGACGCAGTTGAACCACATTCGGGCGTTTTCGTTGTCTGACGGGTCAGGGGAAACGCATGCTCCTATACACACATTCAGTAACGCCTCGATAATGAGGGAAAATCGGGGGAGGGGGAAGGCCAGCTCACCGATGAGTGCCATCGTGGCCAGTACGGACGGTTTCGCGTCTACAGGGTCAAAACTCGGTCGGTGGACGATATTCACATGTGGATGCCATATCGCCCAGTATGACTGCAGATATTTCCGCAAGTTCGATGGCGAAAAGAACTGCAGGCACATCTGCTCTAGGACCGGCGACCAGTCGAGCGTCACTGCGCTATTACGCGGCTTGATCATGACCACTTCTTTCACGAGCAGCAGGATTTGATGGGTCTTGAGCGAGAGGGAGTCGTCCAGCCAGGTCCACGAATCTTCCTGTGACCAGGAGAGCATCTGCTCTCGTTGGTATCTGGTCCCACAGTCGAAACTGTCCACAAAACCGGTATTGCTGGTGAATCGATCAAGGAAACGCAGCGAGGGCGCATAGCTGGCCTCCATGGGCGGCGTTCGCAGGGTCTCGCTCTCGGTCGTCATGGTGAGGAAGTCCTGCCAGCTGAGGCTAGAGTAGTCGAGTCCCTCTGGGAAGAAGGGAGTATCTGAGGGATTGGGCATAAAGGCACCGAGCTGCAGGTCAGGATCGGGCAAGGGCATCTGGAGGGCCGTTGTGGATAGGACATCGGCCTCGAAACTGCCCATCTCCGAGCCCATATCGAGCGCATCACTGTGAGCAAGCGATTGCGAATCGTCCTTTTTCTTACGATGGACAACAGCGCTATCCGAATAGGAGCAGTGCACCCCCTGGCTGAAGCACCGCTGGCACGGATGCCCTGAATTGCAAGCTTTCTTCAGCCGAATGCACCTGGTACAGGACCGTTTCCGTCCGGTCGTCTGGCTCGCATCTGAGACCCTACCAGGACACGTCCGCAGGTGTCGCTTGAGCACGTCGGTCCGCTGGAAGCTACTGTCGCAGCTGGCGCAGCGGTGTGGCCGGTCTGCGGTATGCGTGCCATTGTGGCGCTGGAGATGCTCTCTGCGTCTATACCGCTTTAAACAGATCCGGCATTGATACTGTCCAGGGTCCATTTGGTCCATTTCGCTAGAATTCGTGTGCTGAGGTCATGAGATGGTCCGTTCGTGGTGGTTAAGATCTGGGGAAAGTGAGTGATGACATCGTCAACGCGCCGCGCCAGGCAAGTCTGGAGAAGCAGCACAGCACGGGGGTGCGGGGTACTGAGCTCAGGGCTGGGCTCTGGTTTGGCGAATGAGATTGAGCGCAGCGCAAGAGATTTTCAAGCCTCGTTCCAATAAAAAGAGTTGGTTCTGGCCACCGTTTGGCCACTTGTGGCGTCTGTTATACTCCACTCCACTTCCTCCCGGGGACTCGCGGGTTCTACTACGCACCCATTCTATGAACTGAATTACTGTAGAAATTGGTACTCGGGGAATCACGGAAAATACCTGGCAATCAGGTACATAAGGAGGCAGAAGATAGGCTCTGGAGGTAAGTTGTAGACCAATTTGACCCGATCAACCACGTCGTCTTCCAAAGGGTTACCCTAGGATAATCGTTGTATTTCTCGCCAACCATCATCCTTTTGATAATTGAGAGAATCGGCATTTATATTTATTATTGGACCTGTATCCACTGCTTTCCCAGCGCAATGCAGCCTTCTTGGCTGTTACCGTTCGGTCTTCTAATTAGGGTTGAGCGCACAGAAGGCAGGTGAAAACCATAACATGGAAGGTTAGAACTAGCGAACCCAAGAAGCATTCAAATGATTTACCGAGAATACTTTCCGATTTGGATGGCGAAGCGACTATCCCACTCCATATCCGCCGTCCTCCCACCCCCACTATACTCCACCGTTCCTCGGCGCCCTAGCTTCTCCCACACATCCCGACTCTCTATCTCTATACCCTCGACCAAGTCCAGGGCTGAAACCCCTGTCATCTGGAATATTGAACACTACCGCACCATGGCTACTGAAACATCACCGCGAGCGCTGGTCTCGTACGGCCCGCACAAATCGGGCGGGTGGAAGCTGAAGAATGTCGCACTACGTCCGCTGCGCGAAAAGGAACTCCTCGTCGAGATGGTCGCGTCCGGAATCTGCCAGACGGATCTCCATTTCGCGGGGATGGAGACCGGGTATGGAGTGCATTACCCAAGGGTAATGGGTCATGAAGGTACTGGACTGCCCCGCTGGTCATTGGCCGTTCTGCTCACCTATCTACAGGCGCCGGATACGTGCGGGCTGTTGGACCAGATACAACAGTCGCCAGAGTCGGCGATCCAGTCATCCTGTCTTTCTCGGCCTGCAAGGACTGTGAGCCTTGCAAGGGCGGCCATCCGGCCCATTGCTCCAACTTCAACGCTATCAACTTTGAAGCTGTCGCGGAAGATTACGTCTTTCGCGACGCCTCTTCGCCAGAGCCTGCTTCTGGCGGTGATATCTACGGCAGATTCTTCGGGCAATCCAGCTTCGCTAGTCTGTCAATCGTCCAGCAAGACTCGATTGTCAATGTTGCTGGGGTGGTTAAGAGCCGACAGGATCTGGCATTGCTGTCACCGTTGGGCTGCGGGATCCAAACGGGCAGCGGCGCTATTATCAATGCGGCTGGTGCACGTCCTGCAGACCGCGTTGCTATCATGGGCCTGGGGGGTGTCGGGTTGAGCGCGGTCATGGGCGCGAAGATTGCCGGATGTACGCAGATTATCGGCATTGACCGGCACGGATCGAGACTCGAGCTGGCAAAGGAGCTGGGTGCTACCCACGTCGTTCAGGTCGCCGAGGGAATGCCCCTAGACGAGGTGACCGCGGCTGTGAAAGCTATTACCGGTGGCCTGGGCTCGAATATCACCCTCGACACCACCGGCGTGCCTGCCTTGATCGCAGAGGGGGTCAAGATGACGGCATTCAAGGGCAAGATCCTGCAGGTTGGGACAGCACCCGAGACAGCCACACTGTCGATTCCTATTCACGAGTTCATGGTGTCTGGGAAACAGTTTATTGGAGTCGTAGAGGGCGATGTCGTACCGCAAGAGTATCTTCCAAAGTTGCTCAACTGGGTTAATGAGGGTAAACTGCCTCTGGATCGGATCGTCAAATTCTACCAGGCCGAGGCCTTTGAGACGGCTATCCGTGATATGCAGTCCGGGGTGACGGTTAAGCCGGTTATTTTATGGTGAGGGGGCAGTGCTGGTATCGGTGGACTCGGTGATTAGGTACGGAATCATATATCCCAACTAGTCCTTCGAAGCAGCCTTTAAAATCCATTCCCTGCACCTTTAAGCGCAGAGGTATAGAGGGCGGGCCTCTAGTCAAGGTTAAGATGATCAACTTGGTCTCAAGGGGTATATGGCCCTAGTTGTCTTTCAACCACCTCAGCCCACAGGTCTTGAATCGCCTTCCAACGCCCGTCTCGCTGGAAACTCTGTTCCTCTGTCCAGTATGAGTAGACTCTGTTAGTTAATTCCCATTGCTCGTTATCCTCTGGAGAAGGGTCTGCGCGAAGATACTCAAGTAGGTGGGCAAGGCCATCCCATTCAATGTACGCCTGGAACAGCCACAGCCACTGCTTGCCCTCTGCGTAACCCCGTAGTGCCTCTGCATCCTGCAAAATCTGAGCCCAGTTTCTGGCTGAACGTGCACTGGCTCGTCCTTTCGAGGCGGTGCTCTCCTCAGCCTCCGCGCCTGCCGCTACCACAAGCCGAAGCTTAGCGAGGATAAGCCTGATAGACTGCACGGTCACCCTATCCAGCGGAACACTCTCATCACAAACCCCCAAATACTGCTTCTCAATCCTCTCCTGAAACAGATCTATTGCATGGCGCCTCTCGTTCGACGATAATCGGGCGTACGAATTTTCTGCGCGGAACCTCTCGGAAAATACCATCTGCCGTGCAAAGTAACTGCCTTCGAAGCGCACTAGACTGAACAGCATTTCCGTTCGACCCTGTCCACGCGGCGGTCTACTCATGGCGGGATGCATGGTCGTATCTGCCACGTTGGATGGTAGGCGGGTGTTGAATGAAGATTCCAGTATGCACGGCTCTGAGCCCCTATCCTCTGCGACTCGGATATCTAGAGTAAAGAGCTGCCACCACACCCGACGGCGTATCTCAACCTCAAATGGCGGGTACCCCTGCGCTTCAGCGTCCTGGTTGAGGCCCATTTTGAGGGCTATTCCAGTGGCGAGGCCGACGAGGGCGTAGACGTCGGGCCCGTCTGGGTCGTTTCGGGCGGTTATCTGGCTATTAGCGACAACCAGGAGCGGGCTCACGTGGTTCTTACAAGGTATATAGTAAAGGCCTGTAGGACAGTCATATCTGTCGAGTTCAACAAGTTTAGTCGCGAGAGCATGTTTTCAATTGCGGTTCGGTATCTGAGCAGCGTAGACTGCGTTAGCAATACCTAGGAGTTATTCAAGCGCGGCTTGATAGGGCCCATGTATACCGTCTTAGCAAGATTTTTCGATCCTCCTGGAGCTCAGTTTTACAGACCGACAGGGTCATGGCTGCCACAGTCGCATAATAAATCGCAAACAGCAGGCACTCCGATGCTAGGTCCAACTTGTCGCGACTCCGAATTTCCTGAAAGACTAACATCTGCACAGTCGGTGTGTGAAATATTTTCAGCAGGGGGTCTACGATCTCCAGGTACCTCTGCCAGAGGCCCGCGATTGTGCTTGGTGTTGGGCGAAATAGGCCGAGATCGACAGCAGCCTGGGGCTGCAGGAGCATTGATGACCGAGTGCCAGCAGTATCAGCTAGAGAGGAGCTTGGCAGAACGGACATTGCTCCGTCTCCCTGTACCCTGAGCACTCTGACTTCACTATATTCAGTGTCTTGAAATCGATTACTGCCTCCATATCGTGCTGACAGCTTCGAGCCAGACGCCGATCGCGACAGCGACGGCTCCTCGACTTCGGCTAGGCGCTTCTCAAGAGCTACTATCTTGGACTCGAGTGATGCGACACGACTAAGCGCATCGTAGTTTTCACCAGCGCGGCGCGACGCAGGATATTTGCAATTGATCCTGACCTTGACGCAATAGGAGCATGGGTGTAATCGGTCGCACTTGATCTTGCGGCGGCGGCATTCGAGGCACGAGCGACCGGGGGCGATTTCTCGAGGCGGCATCTCAGCACAAGGAAGATTGATTTCAAATAACGATGTTGCTCATGATGAGCTGAGGACGGAGAAAGCGGAGCAGGACTAAGCTGTTGGAGTAGTGAGAATTAGCCACAGGACTCTGTCTTGATTGGCTGGAGCGGAGAATGCGGAGGGTCGATGATGAAGCAAAGATATTGATCAGCAAGATTTCTAGAACAAGAGATATATAAGTGCCCTTTTTTCATGGTAGGGACAGCATATCATCCAAATCATCCAGTTCTATCAGAACAACATGTCCTTTCCATTGAAGAATATCACCATCGTCGGGGTAAGTACTATCCCCTCCAGCCCCTACTTTGCATGCTTTTAACAATGCAACCACAGGCCAGCGGATCTGTCGGCCAGATCCTCCTGGCAGCCCTCTTGGAGGCATCCGACTTCAATATCACGGTCCTCACCCGTTCCACCAGCACCGCAAGTTTCCCCGGCAGTGTCACAGTCCGCAAATCCGACTTCTCGTTCGCTGACCTGCACGGAGCCCTAACCGGCCAAGATGCGGTGATTTCTGCCGTCGGCGCGACAGCGTTTGTTGAGCAGAAGAAGCTCATTGATGCTGCTGTTGCTGCTGGGGTGTCCAGGTTCATTCCCTCTGAGTTCTCTGCTGAGAGTCAAAACGATACGGTGCTTGGGTTGCTTCCGCTATTCCGGCAGAAGAAGGAGGTGATTGATTACTTGAAGACAAAGAAGAAGGATCTCAGTTGGACGGGCATTGCATGTTCCGGGTTGTTTGATTGGGTTGGTTCCTCCAACATATAGAGTGGAGATATATTTCTGACAATACGGTGTAGGGAGTTGCAAACGGCTTCCTAGGCTACGACATTGGCTCGCGCACCGCGACAATCTGGGACGACGGCAACAAGAGGTTCACCTTCACGAACCAGGCGCAGCTCGGACGCGCTCTGGTCTCCGTCCTCAGACGTCCAGGGGCTACGGCCAATCGGTATCTATACATCGCTTCCGTCGAAACCTCGCAGAATGAGATTCTTGCTGCCCTTGAGAGAGCGACCGAGTCTTCCTGGACGGTCCAGCGTACGACCACGGATGTGGAAGTTAAGGATGCCACTATGAAGCTCCAAAAGGGTGATTTTAGTGGTGCCTTGACGCTTGTGAGAGCCACGGTGTACGGTGATATCCCGGGATTGGGAAGCAACTACGCAAAGGACAGGGACTTAGCAAATGGGCTGTTGGGCTTGGGGGAGGAGAGTGTTGAAGGGACGATCCAGAGGGTTGTTGGCGAGGCCAACAAGCAGTGAAGTTGTGGTCATTATGTATTTATTGAGAAGTCTCCGTTAGAAAGGAATTATACCATCCAGCGGACCTCGTCTCCTGACAACCATTAGATCTTTGACGCCTTAGGAAGTTCATAACCCCCGCTACTCGAAATAATTCTAAAGGCATCCTAGAAGAAAATATGGATCTCTTTGCCCAACCACTGCGGCATAACTGCACTCCGGCTTGCCTCCATCTCTCTCCGGTGCGGACCGCAACCTTGACACAGGCAACATTAGCATTCACCATAATCGCAAGAAGATGAACAATGTAGGGTATAGACCCAACATACCAAAGTACAGCTCCCGCTCTCCCCCTCCAGCGAGCTCAATGCAATCGCCATCCCCACGTCCTCCGTTGTGTTTGGCTTCAGCCCATCTGCCTGCCATCGCGCTCCTGCCTTGGCTGTGATATTAGTGTATGTAAAGAAGGGTGCGACGGCAGTGACAGCGACACCGTTTTTGCTGGCTGTGATATGCGAGCTTCGTAGCAGTCCGATGATTGCATGTTTCGAAGAGACGTACGCTGACACGCCTGTCCCGCCAAAATAGCCTGATGTAGAGGCGACCAGAACAATCGACTTGCGTCCGGCTGGCCTGTCTGGGGAGCATTGCATATAGTGGATTGCTAGACGTAGCGCTGTGATGTCGTGAGTATGCAGTCCCTTGGTCTTCATGAACGCTTACTATTTAGGGTCCCCTTGATATTCACGTCAATGACGTTAAAGGCACCGGTAGACTCGAGCAGGTTACCGTTTTCATCAGTACTTTCGATATCGAGAGTGTCAGTCTTCTCCATGATACCTGCATTTGCCACAACGGTGTCGATGGACCCAAATCGTCTTTCCGTCTCACCGAACAGACCATATATCAGTTCCCAGTTCATATATTGACAGGATAGAAGAGCGCCTTCTCAGGATATGGCAAGCTGGCAATCAACTTCTGAGCGGCTTCGTTGGAACTGGAGACGTCGGCAATTACGACATTTGCGCCGTGCAGGTTGAAGACCTTTGCAGTGGCGGCTCCAATCCCCCCTGCGCCTCCAGTGACTATGACGGTTTTTCCATTCAACCCTGCCAGATTTTTGGTCGGTGGAGGATTGATAGAACTCATTGTTCAGTTGTTATGACTGTTATTTATTATATTGGGGAAGAATAGTGAAGTTAGATTGCGGCCTTGTGGTAGTCCAAGGGTAATATGCCTGAGCCAAAGAGTGTCGTTGTTAGTTTACTGGTTAATATGGCTAGGTCTTGCTGCTCACCAAAGGTTTCGGTTAGACAGGAATCTCTACTCGCGCGGTGGGCTGTTGGATTCCAGCCGGAGACTGGGCTTCTTTCCGAATCCACCCCGCATAGTCTCATGCATGATAGACGTGGCTGGTCACTGTGAATGGTTGGCTCACACTGGAGCAGGGTGTGGAGTTCGTGTATACCGATTATGTGGTTTCAATGTGCACTGTCAATGAAAAATGCTGGTTAGGACAAGCGAGTCGATTTCTAATTCGTACGTTTGGCCTGTTACAACAGCTAACAAAACAAAAATACTGATTCTCGGCTGCAAATTATTAAATTGGTCATGGATATTCTGTTGCTCTAGTCTAGAAACCCAATAGAACAGCCACAGAAAGCCAATAATCTGCCTTTTCAGGAATATCATAGGCTAGACTCCGGTAGACAGTCCTCTGAGTACATTCAAGCCACCCACAACGGATCCCCTGTCCCCTTGATCTTTTTATTCGTCCTTCTATAATGCACCGTTAGCGTGAGAGCCAACCCTGCAGCGATGGCGCTCGTGACCGCATCAGCCGCATGGCCCAAGCGGTAAGCCGGTGCATCCTGGGCTCTGTAGATCCAGACACCGATTATCTGGCCTGGCCCGGAAAAGGCGATATTAAGAGCAATCGTCAACGAACTTGCGGTCGTGTTGCGGACGTTATCACCAACCCAGGCGTTGAGAGAGGGCGGACCGGCGAAAACACAGGTTGTGGCGACGACGAGAAACAAGTAGCGTGCCTTGAATTCATCTGCAGGAAGGGTAGCTGGAAAGAGAAATAAAAAAAAAAAATGTTAGCCGTGAGGGTATAAGGTGGGACGGTGAAGAGCTGTGCTTGGAGGTCACTAAGCCGAGACCTTCGATATGGTGGGAGCAAAATGCGACAACGAGGCCACGCCGGTGCCGCGGTCAGGTACGTCAAGTAATGCATATAAAGCCGTACCGAACAGAGCGCGTCTTTGGCATCGTTCCAGTTGAGCTTATCCTCACTGGGATATATTAGTAAGTGCTCTCCTTTCTTAACGGTCTGTGAGCCGGTTGTTATACCCAGAGCAATGGTATGCTCCTAGTCGACGTGATTGGAGCTCCTTTCTTCAGGGCAGAGCCAGCCAGCTTTTTCAGGGTAGCTTGGAAGAAAGAAGAACACAAGGAGTCCAAGAGTAACTGCAATTACTCAGCCATCTGGTCGTCAGCGTGCGGCAGATACCCACTCACTGCTAGGGACTCCTTTGAGTATAAAGAGCCATCTCCAGCCTTCCAGGCCTTGATGACCGTTGAGATGCCCGACTCCGTATGCGATGACCCTAACATATAAGAATCTGAGTTCCTATTGCGCACTGATAACAGTTCATCGTACCCGCCGAACGCGCCCGATAGTGTGGCACTGCACATATAAATAGCGATCCGGATAGCGCGCTCGCTCGGCTTATACCAGAAGTAAAATAGAATAACATACCAGGGAACACGCCCGCCTCGGCCGCCCCGAGAAAGAAGCGCAGCACTGCCATTTCTGTAAAGGTGTGCGTGAAACCGATACCAGTGCACAACGCACCGAACGCAATGACGAGGAATCCAAGCCATCTGTGCGGATGGAAGGACTTGAGCGCAAGATTGCTCGGCGCCTCAAAGACAAAATACGCCACCAAAAGACCATCATCGCGATGGTGTACTGGTGACCAGAGATGCCATTGGCCTCCATCAGGGTGTCGCCAGTGGTCGAATTCATGATTTTGCGTTCCCTACCAACAGTTAAGTCTGGCTATCCTCGAGCGAAACGACCTGCATACCCACGTTCGACCTGTCGAGATAGCAGAACAGATAGATGACCGCTGTTGGAAGAAGCAGGCGCCTATCGATCGCGGACAAGCCTGAGTGCAGACGGAATCAGAGCGGTTAGGGTATAGAAGACTGGCTTCTAGAATCGTTGTCTTGCCTCTTCTCTGCTTGTAACTCCTCTATGCTCAATTCTTGGATATCCTCTGTATGAGTTGCCTGGTGTTTTCCCTCGACGTCCAATGCGAGTTTTTCGTCCATTGCACCGCTTACAGTCATAGTGATATCACAAATAACAATATTTAGAACGAGAAGGTCTGAGCAGCGACAGCAGGGCTCGATCAGTCCGACAGTGGTTGTTGAGACGGGTTGAGAGGCTTGCTTAACTAGTAGATTGCAGGCCCTGCACCATAGCAAAGACTCCAGTAGAGGACATGACAGCTCCAAGGCTCACTTCCCCCGCATACCCCGGACTGTTAGCTTCAGTTTAGTTTTATTTAGTGGAGGATCACGCCCCAATCACGCAGCGACAAGACGTTTGCTCGAGTCATGGGCTCGCAACCCCGCTGATCGGCAGAGATGCCTTCTTTGCCGGTTGATCAACCGGAGCGTCCGACGGCTCTAGGCAGCAGGTCACACATCACATCATATCGGACATTTGCCGAGCGAGGCCTGCGGGGATGCGGAGTTTTGAGGAGGTTTGAGGGGCTAGTTGAGCGAAAGTGATGCTATCGCGGGAGTTCATTCCGCTCCCCCGACATAAAAAGTCTGGCTCATCCTCTTGATGGTCTTTTCTTATAATAATCAGCGAAACGTACGATCATGACAGTCTCTACCATAACAAATAACCCAGTGGACGTTCCGCTGGGCAAATTCCCGGCGACGCAGCCTGCAGAGCTCTCTGCGGCCGACGCGGACAGGGTGGCCCAGACAGTGATTGACCAATTCAACAGTGCCCTAACAAAGCAGGACGACAAGTCCATCGCAGCTCTTTTCTTCAAGGACGGCTACTGGCGAGACCACCTGTGCCTTGCATGGGATCTCTACACCGCAAAGGGCCACGACGGCATCGCCTCCTTCCTCGACCGTACTCGACCGCGCGCTATTCACGTCGAGGTCGATCGATCGTCCGACTTTCGGAGACCAACAGCCTGTGCTCTGGATGGGCTTGGGAACTCCTATGGTATTCAGTTCTTCACAACCATCGACCTTGAATCTGGAAGAGGGCGTGGGATAGTACGGCTTGCGAAGAACGATGGAGAGTGGAAGATCCTGACATTCTTTACCTCCTTGCTGGAGCTGAAGGGGCATGAGGAGCCTCTTAATGGCCGCCGGAGCAAGGGGGTCGAGCACGGAGGGCGTCCGGACCGGAAGAACTGGCAGGAGAGGCGCGAGGCGGATGCAGAGTTCATGGATAGGGAGCCGTCCGTACTGATTATCGGTATGAATCTCCCTGGTTTTTCTATTTTGTTTTTCCGGCGGAGGCTTTGAGGGACTGATGTGGGATAGGTGCTGGCCAAGGAGGACTGACAGCAGCTGCTCGACTAAAGATGCTGAATGTCGATACTCTGGTGATCGACAAGAACAGCCGGATCGGCGACAATTGGCGCCAACGATACAAGCAACTCGTCTTGCATGATCCTGTCTGGTACGACCATATGCCCTATCTGAGCTTCCCGCCGCACTGGCCGGTCTTTACGCCCAAGGATAAGCTGGCGGAGTGGTTCGAGTCGTACGCCAAAATCCTCGAGCTCAACGTCTGGACTCGGACGACTCTCAAGACGCCGAGCTGGGATGGAAAGCAGTGGACTGTTATCCTCGAGCGACGGGCCCCTGACGGCTCACTCACATCACGGACTGTACATCCCCGACATATCATCCAGGCGACGGGCCACTCTGGCGAGAAATACATTCCCCCCATACCCGGCATCGACAGTTTTAAGGGTGATCGGATCTGCCACAGTTCCGACTTTACAGGAGCCCTGCATGAGCACAGAGGCAAGAAGGCCATCGTCATTGGCTCCTGTAATTCCGGCCATGATATCGCCCAGGACTTTTACGAAAAGGGTTACGATGTAACGATGGTTCAGCGAAGCACGACGTGCGTGATCTCCTCCGAGGCGATCACAGATATTGGACTCAAGGGCCTGTATGATGAGCAGGCACCGCCCACTGAAGATGCCGACCTGTGGTTCTGGGGGATGCCGGCCGAGCTGCTCAAGACACAGCAAATTGGCGTTACGGCAATCCAGAATAAGCACGACGAGGCCACGATCAAAGGTCTTGAAGAGGCAGGATTCAAGGTGGACAATGGACCCAACGGCGCAGGGCTGCTGATCAAGTATTTCCAGCGCGGAGGTGGCTACTATATTGACGTCGGGGCTAGTCAACTCATCGTCGACGGCCATATCAAGATCAAGCAAGGAGTTGAGATCAGTGAGATCCAGTCCCACGGCCTCAAGTTTGCTGATGGGACAGAACTGGAGGCGGACGAGATCGTCCTAGCTACAGGCTACCAGAACATGCGAACGCAGACAAGGCGCCTGTTCGGTGACGAAACGGCCGACGCTGTCGGGGATGTATGGGGCTTTGACGAGCACGGTGAGATGCGAGGCATTTGGAGGCCGTCGGGACATAAAGGACTGTGGTTTATGGGTGGCAATCTGGCCATCTCGAGATATTACTCCAGGATTCTGGCTCTGCAGATAAAAGCTGCTGAGCTCCGGCTCTCGTAGATCGTCTATAGAATTAGCCACTGGAATTTCGCTCTCATATATTCTTAATAGAAACGGTTTGCTAATACAGGCTCCCATGGATCCTTAATAAAAATAGCCTGAATATCTGAATGCCATCTCTGGTGTCTTTAACCGGCACATACCCTGCCTTCTCCATAGCCAGCTTCACCAAAGTAGAGCAGTACTACAGACTCGGACCATGTCCTAGCTCTATGCAGGTATCCGATGTGCCCGTTTGCTGATAGGCCTGTGAAGAGTGAACGAGCAGCAGATAGTGGGCACATAAGCCGGTGTCCAAGCATCCAGAAACCATCCAGAGCTGGGTAGAGTGGAGACCCCATCATGTCGGCGCATGTGCTTCTATAGCTTCGTTCTTATCCCTTAGGTATGCCCAGAGTTCTTCGTGAAGCCCCCTCCTGTAATATACTGGCAAGAAGTGGCCTTATGTGAGCCGTTGCCCTCAATCAAACCACTCATCGCTCGCCGTCCCAGCAAGGAACCGGTCCAGTTCCCAACCCTGGAGGCCATCCTCACGAGTCATGTCCACCTACCCCGGAGTGACGCCCGATATTTAGTGCTGCTCGACGGCCCTTCGGACAGTACCCCGGCTTTGCGTCTGTGTTGTAAAGACTGCATGGTGCCGAACCCGTCCAGCCCGGCGAACCTTGCACACTTACGTCGCACACAGTCTCACTCGACACCGGCCCAACCATGACCAACGTCTTCCCAAAATATGCCGAACTTCGAGATAAAATTGCCCTCGTCATGGGCATCGGCCAGTCGCGCATCCCCGGCTCAGACATATGGGGCAACGGCGCAGCGATCGAGCGTCTTCTCGCTCACAGCGGCGCAAAGGTCTTTGGCTGTGACCTTTTCCTCGAAGCAGCAGAGTACACGGCGGTCAGGATCTGATTGGAGGGGGAACCTGCGACATCTTGCAGGCGGACGCCACCTCGTTGAGCGAGGTGCGGCGAGTCGCAGCCGCCGTTATAGCAAGACACGGCCGAATCGATGTCCTGGTAAACAATGTTGATGCGACGGCGACTGGCAATCCGGCGACCATGCCGGAAGAGCTGTGAGATCAGCAGTAGCAGCTCAACCTGAAGACCGTTTACCTTGCCTGCCATGTGATCCTGCCTATCATGGAGAAACAGGGGCTCGGCACTGTAGTCAACAATGCCTCTATTGCGGGTCTACGCTACATCGGCAAGCCGCAGGTGGCCTGCTCTACGGCCAAGGCAGCAGTGATTCACTTTACCAGAGTGACCGCTGTCATGTATGCTCCCAGGGGGGTCCGGATGAATTCGGTCTCTCCAGGCCTTGTGTATACGCCGCTTGTCGAGGGCCAGAGGAATAATAGCCAGGAAGATGCCTATTGGAAGATCATGGAACGGCCGATTCCAATCGGCCGGATGGGGGATGCATTTGACGTGACGAATGCGACGGTCTTTCTGGCCAGCGACGCGGCCAAGTATATTACGGGGCAGAACCTAGTGGTGGATGGAGGGTTTACAAGCAGCGCAGTGTCAAAACTGTAGATTGATCATAATCGATGATACTGTTGTTTGCTGAAAATCTTTGCATCTACTGTTCTTCGATTATGTCGACCTTGTTCTTATCTGGTGACGTTAGAAGTGCCTTAAATAATAAAAAAAAATAAAAAAGAGAAAGAAAGAAAGAAAGAAAAAGACTCACAGAACGCTACATGATCTCTAATATTACCGGCCGCATCATACGGCTCGCTGTAGTACCACACTGCGTTCTCAATCGTTTTGCCTGGGAGTCAAAAGTCAGCATGGGGCGTTTCTCTGGTCTGGGGATAGCAGCAGACCATCGACCACGATACTCCAGTACGAAGCATGCCCTTTCCAAGGACAGAACGTAGACAGATCGGACGGCTGGAGAAGGCTTTTGTCCTTGATCGACGAAACGGGGAACTGCTCTGCAATCAGGATGGTCCAACAGCGAAGCCAGCAGCATACTTACGTAGATATTCCCTTCGACCGTCTCCCATATTTCGGTCTCAGCGATGGTGCGGTCTCCCACTTTTGCGATGGCGCGAGGCATCTTGTCCTTTAGTCTTGTTCTTCTTCTGTTCCAATGTCTGTCGACTCGAAGATGTGCACGAGACGCTGGCTGTCTTCTCTAGAAATAATCAGAGTGCGGGGTGATTACTAATTCTATGAGGGGGGTTAAATAAAGATGAACAGGACGCCATATTCCTGACATCCAGGCTTACCATGACTTAAGGTGCATCGAGTGAGCAGGCAAGAGCCCCTTGATCCTGGGACAGCGTTGTTATAGGGCTCAACGGGAGATGGCCTTCATCAGCCACTGTTATCTGAGACGCCGTCTATATTAGGGCCGTATGCTTAATATGGACCTATCCGCTCATCACAGCATATTCTTTTTCACACCTTTCTCGCCCATCAATGTATGTTCGTGTATGGAATTTGCGCCTGGAGATATTTAGAGGATCTATGTTCTCAGGTCGGCGAAATATGGTGATCGGCTGGCCTGTCCCCGGTCCGTTTTCAGGACAAGGGATGATGCGAACCAAGGGGCACCTGGTTTCCTGCGTGAGCTGGCTCTGCTGCCGTGTAACAGCTCGCAGCTAAGCCCACCGTTCTGATCAAGCGCAGAGATTCTCCGTCATCTTCGAAGGCAAGTTCATGCTTAACCGCGGCTTGCGGTCTTGCTGGGTCCGCCATCTTTTGACCAAATTCTCAGACGTCCGCACACATTCCACTAACCGCCCTCCCCGTCGCTGGTCTTGCCGTCCTGATCATGAAGGTCATTATCGTGGGAGCTGGAATTGGCGGTCTTGCGACCGGGATCGCGCTACGTCGAAAGGGACACGATGTAAAGGTTTGTGGACGGCCAGCGGCTCTGAGACTGATCCCAATCCAGCTGACTGTCCGGCGACGAGATATTCGAACGGTCCAGTCTCCTCCGCGAGGTGGGCGCGGCTATCAATGTCTGTCCCAACGCGTCCCAAGTCCTGGCGCAGTGGGGGTTCGACTTCAAGAGATCGCGAATGGTCACCGCACGTAGCCATCTGCGAGCGTCCGGAATCACCCTCCAGACTAACTTCACCGCAACCTACCCTGACTTCGCTTCGCTTTACGGCGGTCCCTGGCTGATGGCTCACCGGGTGGACCTCCATTCGGAGCTGCGGCGAGTCGCCGTCGACCCGGAGGGGATAGGGAAGCCGGTAGAGCTCGTTCTGCAGGCGGAAGTCGTTGATTACAATGCGGAAAACGGATCTATCACGCTTAGAGATGAATCAATCCATTATGCTGACCTGCTGGTGGCAGCCGACGGCGTACATAGTTCGGCCATCCGCCATGTTGTCGGTCACCCCACCCCTGTGGTCGCGACTGGCTGGGCTGTCTTTCGCTGGTTGATTCCAACCGAAGAACTCGAGGGGGACCCCGAAATTGCTTCCTTGCTGGAAGGCCCTTTGAGTGTCCAGGATGGTCTGTCGAGGTTTCTTTCCACGAACGAGAATATGAGACGGATTGTCTGGTACTCGTGTGCTGAGTAGGGCTCCCTGATAATTCCTATGATCTGTGCTAATCAAATCTTTCAACATCCAGTAACACGATCCAGAACTTTGTCGCTATACATGAAGATCGGCGGGCCAATGATGAGCGAGAAGGTAGATCTTTCTTGAAAACCTCAGGATTATTTCGCTAACAAGACGGATAGACTGGGATCGTTCTGCAGATGCAGAGGATGTTGTAGCGCAGTTTCAAGACTTCCATCCTAATGTAGTGAGAATCATTAGGTATCAAAATTGGTCCCGACACTGTTTCATTGCTAACAAAAGCAGAAAAGCAACGAATATCAAACGCTGGCCGCTCTTATACCGTGACCCTATTTCAGCCCTTAGTAAAGGTCGCTTGGTGCTCATCGGTGACGCAGCACATCCCATGCTCCCTCGTTAGTACCGTACGCAAATCTTTTCAACGGCCAGATCTCTAACCAGCCCGCAGATCAAGGCCAAGGAGGAGCACAGGCAATTGAGGACGGCGCCGCCCTAGGCGAGATATTCGCCGGTGTACAGGACCCGCTCACGAAAGACGAGATCCACGATCGCCTCAAGGTCTTTGAGAAGGTCCGGTTGCGACGCGTATCTGCAATGCAAATCTTGTCGGACGCGGGTCAAGATCGTGTCTTTGAGGTCCGTGAACGTGCCCAGCAGTATATGCCCGAGGGTGTCAAGGTGCCATCGAACCAGCAGGAATTCTGGGACCATAACTTTGGCTACGATATCCTCGCGGATACTCGGTGCCACTTACAGGCTTATCTAAAGGGGCTGGCATCAGTAAGTCCTTCAGTCCTTGATGAGGGAATTTGAAAAGTAGAAGTCGATATAGTGAGGTCAATACGAATTATGCTACTCTGCTCTAGCACTAAAGATATCTACGAACATAGCATCGGTCGTTTTTTAGCATTCAATTCCACGCCTATCAAGCCCATACCCATATACGAATCCAGTAATCAATCCCCACCAATATTGCGCCATTCTCATCCCTGATTTGTTTTTACAGATCTCAAAAGCCACGATCCTCCATTGGCATCACAGTGCTGTGTTATTCCAGAGCCTCATGCGTAAACAAGCCATTTGCCTCACCTTGGCCGGCCTCCAATCCATTCACGGCTCATCAACCTCCAGTGTTTAAAAGCATCAGTAACAGAATTTAATTGCTCTGCAGCGCTAAAGGTCGCGAAAACTTGTATTGCCTGATATCGGCGCGGTCATGTTCGGGGGTAGTGCTCTCAGAGGACTGCGCCATCTCTGCCCTTGCAGTAGCGATTATGCCCCGTTAGAACCATTTTGGGATAGACGGCAGGTGAAAGGGTGCCAGATAGGGGTACATACGTCGGGTGGGTTCTGGAGTTTGGCAGCAGATACAAAGACTGCTTACAGAGCCACCGTACACAGCTATCGGGAATTGAGACCAGCCTCATCTGAGCATGCGAGACAGCCCCAGAAGACCAGAAACGAAATCTATTAGTCGGGAACGGGGCCCATCCCGCATATGTGTGCTTGCAACAGAGGCAACAAAGGCTTACGCTGCGTCATGGGGTATATGGACTATAAACCGAACGGTACTTGCAAAAGCCATGAACTTTGTGGCTGAACTATGAAAGTCTCCTCTCATCATCTCATCTGCTGCTCTCTATCCAATCCCTCTATGCGCAAGGACTCCGTCCTGGCTGTTCTTGCGGGACCGAGCTAGATCACGCCTGCTCGCATCTAGAAGTTGAAACAGGTGGGCATGAGAAGAGTTAGATGAGGTCTGTGGTCTGTAGGATAGGTCATATTAAGAGGTAGAGTCATAGCAGGGCTATTAAGTATGAAACAGACGAGCCTAGACCTATGCTTGCACCACAGGATTCGGTATGAGGTAACTCTCTAGTACAACAACGGCACGCGTACGTAATATATCTTTCTATTTTCTTCTACATAACCTCTATTGCATCAAGCATCGTCAGAGGGACTATAAATAATTATTTTCCTAGGCTGGTAGCTATTTTTTTCCTTTGGTATCTGTTGAGTCTTGCTGGTATGGCAGGATCTGCCACCAGTTTAGCCGTCCGATGTTAACTTCTTTTCTGTTTCTATCTGGGCTGTAATAGAGTGCTCTCTAAACTTATCGCCAGTCACGGTCCACTCGAAGATAGTGAAGATCGTGCAGGACAGGGCATTGGGCCACATTTTAGAAGACGTTAAGGTTGTGCTGCGGCGTATATCCTCGCGACCCCAAGGTATCGATCGGGAACATAACATGAGCAATATATTCCATGTCTTTGGCCTTTCCAGCGGCTAGGACTGCTTGTAGATAACGACAGAGCCCCACGACCAATGCACGCGACCTGAGTTCCCTGCGTCTCGAGCACCGCCACGGTTGCTGCTTAGGCCAATAGAGCCCCGACCATGCTCTGGCGTCTATACCAGCCATTTTGGACCAGTCTAACTCGACCCGCGGCTGCCGCTCGGATTATCTCGCGCTCGTGCTGAGATGATGCCGATCTCTCGGCTACGTCTTCCTGTCAGCCTGTGGATTGGCGTCAGATGCTGTATCGCGACATCCGTTCGTATATGAGATCTTCTCGAACCCACCCACTTGTCTTCGGCTGAGCCCTTTCCCCGCTGCGATCAGCTCGCGAGTTGATCCCAGCCTGAGCTTGTCAGGTCGGGTAATGGGCCGGATGGGGCCGGGAGAGCTAGGCGCAGCAACAAAAACAACAGACCCCACAAACGCCGCGATATCGGTACGATATGTAGCTTCAATGTGGCCATTCTATAGTTAAGAGAGACCCTAGGAGCCCGGCAGGGCCCTGTTTTCTGCCGTTGCGTGAGATAAACCGCCGCAAACCGAGAATGTGACTGAGCGAGGTGGAAAAAGCAATTAAGGCCTGCTGGTGGATCTCTATGAGGCTATCGCAGTGGTGGCAGATGGCGTAATAGTGCTTCAGATCGCACAATGCTTCAATCCCCCACCCATTTTGCTTTTCTTCCATCTCTCGCGTCATCTCAGCCATCTTCTGCGTTGCAACGCCTTCACCCCTATCCATCATCGGGGTCCCGTCGTGAAGATGTGATATCCCAACGACCGTCTCACCGAGAAAGAGGCCAACGTCCCCGTCCAGGGACATAGGTGCACATTCAGGATGAAACTCTCGGCGTCCCAGCTTCAGCATCTGTCCATTGCCGGACGGACGGCATCAGCGCTATCGCTTATAGGCGTGGCGACTATCATCGCGACGTTCTGCTACTCACCGAACTTCAGGAGTCCAACACACCGGATCATGCTGATCAATGCGTTCTTCAATCTCTTCGATTTCATCGCGACAATGATCTCCGTGAGTGGGCCAGCAGCGGGCGATGAATCGGGACTGTGTCGCTTCCAGGCGTTTTCGCTCCAGATGTACATCTCCATCCAGATACGCCCCATCCTCCCAATGTAAAGAGGTAACTGTTGCTGATGCGCTTCCAGGTTCCCTGTGGCAGACGTACTCTGGACGCTCGCAATGACCTGGGACGTGGTGCTCGTTGTCTTTTGGCATTATGAGCCTGAGGCGCTGCGCAGGCTTGAGAAGAGGTACCTCGCCGTTATTACGTTGCTCACATTCATTCCGGCGCTTGTTTTCCTCTTCATTCGAAGTGAAGAGAAAGGGCCGTTGTATGGGAGTGTAACGGTGAGTACAGTCCTCCTGCGATTTCGAGGGACATGCCGAGTAACGGCAGTTTGCCCTAGTTCTGGTGTTCGATCTCTCCGAATTGGGTATTGTTCCGCATCATCTTCTACTATGCTCCAATATGGTATGCTTCGTTCTCTTCGAAACGGATATATCAACTCAGCGATGCAGGTTCCTCATCCTGGTGGTCTTCGGGCTCTATATCGCCATCGCCCACGAGTTATTCAAGCTCAGACACGAACTGATGCTCACTCGGGACGACTGCCTCGTCCTATCTTCCTCGGTATCTCCAAGCCACGAATCCGTTGTCCGGATATGTCATCATGATGGGAAAGCTGTTGACGGTAGACTTTGCCTATCCCACTTTTACGTATCCCACTAACATTGCCAGAACCAGTCCCCGTTGTCCGCCAACATTCCGCCGTCTCTCTGCGAAAGTTCCTCCTCATGCCGATTCTGTTCTTCCTCGCCCTTCTAACGACGTGGGTCACGCCAACAATCAACCGTATCTATGCATTTCGGCATCCCGGGCAGGAACCGTACGGGCTTATGGTGGGTGTTGCGGCGCTGGGATCATTGAGAGGATTCTGGAATGGAATTATCTTTGTTACGATGCGCTCCAAGGGTAGGAGTTGATATTGGCAGTGTGCAGATATTTTATGAATAGATTATCTGTGGTTTGGGATATATTCGGCCTGGCGTTGGTGGGCTTCTGCCTGAAATTGTGCCATTACATGTCAATTCAATAGATAGATGATCAGTAGACCGTTTCTTGCATGGGTCCTACGCTATTACTCGGAATTCAAAGTCCTTCCTCCAATGCTAGGCATAACACTCTTAATGATGAAGATGGCCGCCAACACCTGTTGAGGGTGGGCCCTAACGAGCTTCCGCACTCACAGCCGGTCCCTTCTCACCTAGAGTCTCCTCAGCACTTCTCGCCTGCACGGTGACCAACTCATGAATTTTCTCGGTGGCCGCTGCGCCACCAAGGACCGCCTGGTCACCGTCGAAGAACTTGACAATCTCCTCGAGCGGGGTGTTCTTCGTCTCAACATAGTACTTCCACACAACAAACAGCTCAAAGAGCAGCCAGACACAGTATACAATGTAGTACTTCCAGCCGATATCCAGCAGCGCAATCGGGTTGACGTACTGGTTGAACAGAAGACTGAGAGCCACACAGAAGAACATCAGTGTCAGACCCTTTGCGCGGAGACGGTACGGCAGGATCTCGGACGAGTATGAGACCAGAAGACCGCTGAAACCGATGTTGTATGAGATGTAATACAGGAAGATGAATACAATCACCGCGTTGCCGGCGTGGTCATCTGCGCCGCCGGGACCATGGGGGAAGCGGGCAAGGGCGATGGTGGTTGAGATGAAGCAGAGGAGCATGCAAGTGACAGATGTGAGGAAGAGCTTGCGGCGTCCTAGCTTGTCAACGAAGAAACAGATACCCGTTGCGGAGACGACGTTCACGGCGTTGAGGACGCTGTTGATCGTGAGGACCTTGTGACTGTCGGTGATGCCGATAAGCTCGAGGACCTGTTGGCGTTAGTTCTCTGCTGGTCTTGGGTTCTGGCTGAGATACGATGACAGACCTTTGGCAAGAAGTAGGATACGATGCCGTTTCCGGACCACTGGGAAAAGAAGCCGATGGAGATAAGAATGATAGATCGGTGTCTGTTGCCAGGAGTCGACCACAGCTCAGACCAGCCGCTGCCTTCGAGTTGCTTCTCGAGCGCGATGGTTTGCTGGATCTCGTCGAATTCCACGTTGACCAGTTCGTCGTCCTCGTCGCCTTGTGCATGGACGTAGGCCAATATCTTCTTTGCCTTCTCTGATTTGCCTTTGGAGATAAGCCAGCGAGGTGATTCTGGCACAAACCTGGGCCAGGTCAGTTTGATCTCCAAGCAACGAGTGAAGCCACATACCAGATGAAAATCAGTTGGCATACTGAGGGCACACCCTGAAGAAGACAGGGCACACGCCACGACCAGTCGTTTCCTTTGATGTTGTTCGTTCCTAGCACTGTTAATAGGCATCCGGGCTACAGACAACGCGGCAACATACCAAGGGCAACGCAGGCACCAATCAAGCTACCCACGTACCACAGCGAGTTGTAGATGGTACTGTAGATGGCTCGATGCTGCGGGTGGACAAGTTCAGTGACAAGTAGAGGCGAGCATTCCTAAATCCCAGTCAGTCACCGCGCTCGCCATCAATCTCCAGTGCACTGACCTGGGCAATTCCCAGCCCAAATCCCAGGATGATGCGCCCAACGACAAATAGCGCGATCTTGTATCCAATCGAAACCATAGCCACGCCACCGATCATAATCATACAGCCAAGCACGACTCCAAACCGACGGCCGAACAGGTCAGCGACGTAGGGAACCACAGGGATGGCAAGTATCGAGCCAATGGACATGGACGCTGCCAGTAAACCAAGCGTCGCTCCCTCGGGATGATTATATGCTGTTAACGGTCCGTAAGCTTTAAAGCGTAGCTGAACAATTACGCGTGGTTCACTTACACCTTTTCCAGTCGTCCAGGGCCTCGAGGCCGTTCATCAGAGAACCGTCATAACCTGCAGCAGCGGTCAACGCCAAATTTTTGCCCAAAACGTCCGCAGGTACAAACCATTCGTTGCAGAGGTGACCATCGCGGCTCCCAAGGTGAGATAGACGGAACGCATGCCCTTCATCTTCCACCAGTTCACTTTGGGCCACTCGCGGCCGGCGAGTGTGAATGTATCTTTGCCCATGGCGCTATAGACGGATACGCTTGCCTTGGTTCAACAAGACAGGTCCAGAAGCCTCACGGGGGATGGTTGCGGTGGGTTTGCTCGAGCTTGGCTTCGCGAGGTGCAGAGACGAAGATTTAAAGCCAGACCTGCCCTCACACGATCATGACAAGCCGGCTAAATCCAAGACCAAGACTTTGACGGTGCAGGGTCTAAGCTTCACTTCCATGCTCGCGACGTCCTCAGCTACTCTAGCCGAGCATTAGGTTGGGTGTTGTTGGGATTGATTGGAGGGAGGCCTAATATTGGTCACAGGGGGGTAGGCCACAAGTCCCGGATCCTCTCGATTCTGGGGAAGGTCTCGCTGCTATGCCGTTCATTCATCCATTTATCCGGAGAGCGGGATGTTACCCCAGAGTCCGTGATGTTTTGAGACGACTCCTCATATCCCAAACCTTGCCCGTGCCTAGACGGGCCCATGGGGTGGTCATTTAATATCGCGATCGGGGGCTATTGGTGGAAACGAGACGCCACGAGCAAGACCAAGCCAGACGCGGTCTAAAAGCCCAACCAGGCGCCCTAGCACAAAGCGGCAAGGATCATCTGCAACCTTAAGCATCGCATTAAGCATCGTGGTATGGCTTGGACACTATTTCGGAATGGAACAGAATGGAGGGTGTTCAGCCCGCGGCAGAAGAGGCCAGCCATGTCCCACGCCGGAGTGGTCAGCCAGCGCTCTGGGATCGAGCCGAACAGGCTGATATCTGCTGGGATGACAGTAGACATAGGTTGAGCCCCCATAATCGAGCATTGGGGGCTAGACTAAGGCTTGCCTAGAAACAATCCGGCTAAAGATGTTTCTTAGGTGCCCTTGGCGGCCCGTTCCCATTTGGACTGTCGGAGAGTGAATTGGAGGATCGAAGGCCACGTACGACTCTGAATAATTTGGTGCGAAAAAGACACATAGCAATGATTGGCTGGGCACGTATGCATCTACTACCGGCAACAAGGGTCCTTACCAATGCCCGTACTCCTGACGATCAGCGTTGTCGCCTGGGTTGTTGGTCCACCTGGGCAGCGCGGCCCGAGCCCCATAGCGATTATCAAGGACGATGCCCACCTACTCCAAGCGGTAATAGATCATTGCTGCTCTATTTTACTATACTATTCAATAATATACATGCTCTCGTCTATCATTACAACCATCCCTTGGGTCCACCCCACTTCCCACTGACCATAGATTCGTAGTAGACCCATGGGAAGAAGTGCTTCTTGAGGAAGTAGAACTCCTTCCTGGGAGTTCCCTGGTCGATACCGAACCACTTGCCGAAGGTCTCCTTCGGGACCCCGCCGTACTTGAACTCGGCAAGAAGAACTTTGCCGTATTCGGTCGTTAGCGGGCAAGAAGTGTAGCCGTCGTACGTGGCGTCGATTTCTTTGCCGTCCATTGAACGGAGCAGGTTCTGGACAAGGACGGGCGCCTCGGCGGTGATTGCCGCGGCGGTCTTGGACGTCGGCAGACTGGACGCGTCACCGGCAGACCAGACATTGGCGAACTTCTTGTGGCGGGTGGTGCCGTCGTCGACATCCACGTAGCCGGCTTCGTTGGCGAGAGCGCTGTTCTTGACGAACGCGTGGGGACCCATCTTTGGGACGACGTGCAGCAGATCAAACTCCCGGGTGACGCTTGATTCCCCGTTGGGACGGGCGAAAGTGGCCTTCTTGCCGTCGATGGCGACCAGATCGTGCTGGAAGAGCCCCTCAACGCCGCGCTCCTTGCGCAGCTCTTCGAGCTTCGCGTTATACTTGGGAACACCAAACATGGAGGGCGTTCCAGTGGCGAAGGCGATCTTGATGGCCGAACCGGCAGGGTTGCTGGGGTCGTAGAGGCCAGCTTTCTTCCAGTAGTCGAGAGCGAGCCACATGATCTTCTGCGGCGCACCAGCGCACTTGATCACGCCGGCAGGCTGGGTGAAGATGGCCTGACCCTTCTTGAGCTTCTCGATCGTGGGGAAGACCTTGGAGCAGGTGTCGTAAGAGTAGATGGTGGAGACTTTCGAGTCCGGGGCGGCCAGCGCCTCAGACAAGCCCTGGACGCTGCCAAAGTTGAGCGCAATACCGGGGGCAACAACAAGATGATCGTAGTTAAGCTTGTCGCTGTTGCCAAGGGTGATGTAGTTTTCCTCTGGGGCGAAGCTGCCAACGCTCTCGTTGTAGAACTTCAGCTTGGGGTCCATCAGCCCAGCGAGCGGCTGGCGCAACTGCTCGCGCGTCTTCAGACCGCCACCGACCAGCGTCCAGCCCGGCTGGTAGTTGTGCCAGATAGCAGGGTCGACAATGGCAATGTCATCTTTCACAAAGCGCCCTGAGCGCAACAGCTGGTGGCTGATGGCCAACCCGGCAGTGCCTCCACCGATAACGACGACTTTGTGGTTGCGCGCAGTGGCAGCGACCGGGGAGGCCGTCGCAAAGCCACGGTGTGTCGCAACAGCGCGGGCTGCAGACGCTACTTGACTGCGGAACATTTTGTATAATTCCTTTAAACGAGTCTACAGTCTAGAATCACCAGGGTCTTGCGGGGTCTGGGAAAATTTGTTGCTTGCGGTGGCGGAGGGAAAATACTGATTAGTCATCGGTTTCCGCTCGTATGATGCTTAACCAGGCTCCGATCCCGGCGGCCGCGCCTTCCCAAATCAGGAAACACCCTTCGTCCGCCGGTTCCAGCATAAAACAGGCCACTCTTCAGCTGCTACTGGTAGACACTACCAGACCCTCATCCTGCGTTCTTCTCGTCCACTCCATCCAGCTGCCATCGTACAGTCGTCGCTCCATCCTGTATCCACTTAGCTGCAAAGCGAGGTCGAGCGCAGCCGCAGTTACTCCAGAGTTGCACGTCAACACCACAGGCAATTGCCCATCTACCCCGGCCGCCTGGAAACGTGCCTTGAGCTCTTCAGCCGGCAATATGACCTTGTCCTTGTCCATGATAGATGCAAGCGGCACATTCAGTGCCGACGGCATATGTCCAGACCGCAGGGCCGGGTTCATCTCTGGTTCGGCGCCTGAGAATCGACCGGGGATTCTGGCGTCGATGATCTGAATATCTGATTTCTTATCAGATAGGAGAAGACCGCGTAGCTCGTCGTATGATATCACTTCCTTGGAATCTGGGTTTTTTATTGGATACTCCAGGGCGGCAGGAGGCAGGGTCGATAAGGGTCCAGTGGAAAGAGGTAACCCTTCTGCAACATAACGAGGGAAGTTATTCAAAACATGGACGTCTCGTTGGCCAAAGTGGCGACATGCCCAGGCCACACGAGGTGACGAATAGAGTCCGACCTCCAGCGCATCGTAGACTACCAGAATATCGTCCGGATGAAGACCCATCTTGGTCATACTTTCGGCAAATTGTGTCGCAGAAGGCAGCATCTGAGGATAGGGGGATGACCGGTCCCTGATCTCGTCCATGTTGAAGAATCTGTTTCCATGGTTAACGTCTTGTCGTGGTTAACGGTTGGAAATATATATTTACACCGAACCCGGAATGTGCTGTATTTCAAACGAGGCAAGATGCGACGGTTGGCCAACTGCCAAAGGGATGATGCGTCGTGGATATGGAGGCCCCGCGAGAGCAGACTGAAGCTCTGCGGGGGATACGAGAAGAGAAGCAAACGGAGTCAAGCCTGTATCCATGGTGCGCGTAGTCTAGACGTTGGTATCGGCGCTGAGAACAAAAATTGGAGATTCCATTCGTCGCCAGGCTACTTTTGGATAGTTACCGGATCCAGTGTGCATTATTACATAATATACATTCATTACCACTTCAGGCTTAGATTGTTTCGCTTTGGCCGAGATCTGAAGCTCCTGTTACAGTATGTCCACGATTGATCGTGCATCCTCAGCATGACGAAAAGTAAGAAGATCATCCAAGCTGTTTACCTGCTTGATTAGCCTGCGAGGTATCTGGTATATTCCACCAACTTTCGTGCCAGTCTCGCCAAGTGAGCTCGCCCTCGATCGCGCGCACTATATCTACCGGTTGCGACACCGTCCGAGCCGTACTTGGTCGGTCACTCGAAGCGGGGACCCAGTCGAACGAAATCTGACTTTCGAGCTGAAACGGGACACCGAAGGTGTTGTTGAGCTCGTCTGCTGTCTGAAGAGGCAGCTCCACCGAGAGGTTCTGAAGTGAGTCGAATGGAGCAGCGGCGATGGTACTACTACCGGGCAGCTGTGTTGCAGTTTGGCTTGGAGACGCCTTCGATCCCATGAGAGGTCGGGGAGGCACCGCGTAGCCAACAAAAGCCAAAGCGCCGAGATGGTCCCGACCTGAGTGTACAGCTCTTGAGACGTCGTTCAGTGCGCTCATGGCACTTGCGATGGGAACAAAGTCTGGCCGCACAGTCGCGGCTTGGGTCATAAGCGCAACGACCTTTTCCAAACTGCAGATGTCCTCTTCGCGCTCGCTAGGATCGGTTGATGAGAGGATATGATAGTAGAGTGTAAAGAAGGCGCAGAACGGGTAGAAGGTGATGAGACTTCACCCAAAACGGATTAGTTTGGAGATAACAGACGAGCGGCCTCGCAGTAGGAAGACGACTTACTGTATATACGAGCACTGATGACCAGTGACTGGCCCCATGTTTCTCTCTGACCACTCGTGGATAATGCTGATAATGGCTCTCGCAGCACGGACGGCCTGTGGGTGCGTGCCCATGAAAGTAGCAGATGTCCTTCGCCGCATGTATACGATGAAGCTATGGAATGCAATGGCAGACTCTGCGAATAGCCAGGATTGGACGGCACCAGTCTTCGGCACTCTTGCTTTGGGAAGCAGGTCCCAGTCGTCAAGCAGTTCAGTTAACTGGTTGCAATAAACGTCTACCTTGCTACCAAGCGCCGCTTCAGGCAAGTTCTCTTGGTCATTGAAGAAATCCATGAGAATATGCATCGCCCGTGACCAGACGATGAAGAGAATGCATTCTTGAGGCTTAGGCTGTTTGGTGGCCGGCGAGATGACAGCTGGAAGTCCGACCTGAGTTGGGGAGCATTGGAGAGCCTTCGGTTTGTCGTACCAGAGCCGGAATAAGAAGTCCATTTCGACCAGATACCAATGCAACCGGCGCTTCACATCCCTTTCGGCTTCCTCCTGCGCTGTACCAGGCGGAGTGGATTCCACGTCATGAATGCCCAGAAGACTTGCACGCCGACATGCCTCGCGGTGGAATTGCCATGCCAGGTGATAGTCAAAATTGTTGATTGCGAGCCACGTCTTGACCAAGATTAGTGCTTACCTCTGCATATTTACATGGAGCAATCTTACAGTAAATGCGCCGGCAAGTATATCCAGAAGTGTCCCTTCCGCTGATTCAAGCCATTTCGGAACTGACTGAAGACAAGCATAGTACGTCTTTGTCGCCAACCTTTGCTGCTCGTCGCTTCCAATGCTTTGACCAAGATAAATGGCGCAGTAGTAAACCACCCGCATTACTGGAGAGATTTGCGCATACGGTGAGTCGATGATATGAGGCAAGGCTCTCAGAAACTCCCGATCGACAAGAGTGGTGAACGAGTCGAAAATAGTCGCGTGCGGCAAAATGTAATCGAGAAAAGCTACAGCCACGGTCAGCGCGGAGAATACATGAACAGTTCAAATTCATACTTTCTATGTGTTGCTTCAAGTCGCCTTCTGGGAGGTTGATCTTTGAATCGTTGGGTGGGCGACTGTCCGGCCGAGGGAACGGAGCAGCCAACTGAACCAACGCCGTGTCCAGACGCGTGATTGCACTGCTGACCGTGGACTGAGACCAAGGATATGGAGGCTCTGAAGACTGCGTGGTAAGCGTCTCAATGCTGTGCTTCGCTCCACTAACCATCCGATATAGAAAAGCTAAAGGTATCCGTGTCAATGCCTGCATAGAAAGGATGGATGTGCTGAACCCACCATCATCTTTGGAGACATTTTCAAGATCGACTTGAGGCGTTCCCACCCGAGTGGTTTCCGCTGGAGTATGAGCCCGGGTCGGTGATTCCTGGCTCACGTTTCTGGCCGCAGCTGCCCTGAGTTGTTCCTCCAAGGCTTCCAGGCGATGGTCAAGACGGTGTATGTCGGACTTTTGCCTTAGGCAACTATTAGACCGGCCAGAGTCGGGAGGGCAAACGAGGCGACCCACCTTGAACCCCGTGTCTTTCTCTTTTCGGGGTACAAGCATTGGACGCTGCTGTTTTGACAGCGTTTGCATTGTGGCTCCCCGCGGTCACATCTCAGCTGAGAGGGTCAGCATCCTCGAACAGTGCTGGTCGAGCGGCACACCTTGCGATCTTTGCACCTGAGACACTACCGTCATGTCAGCAACGAGCAAGTGACGATAAAGGGGTATTCGCCATTACCGAGAGCTTCATGCGATAAGATTGCATTGTAACGGTTGATCAAGCTAGGAATCATAACCTGATGAAGAGAGAGACGGATTCTCATGAACCCGAGACCGATTCGATGTCTTGACATATAGCACCCGCTCGGACTATAGGACTATCGGACTCTTTGGGCTTGGCGCGCTCTTATTGGATCCCTGACTCATTTTGACTCATTGGCTTCTCGATCCGGATTCCGCTGTCTTGGGTCATATTACGGATCGCGCCGCCCGCGGGCTCCGTCTGACCTGGGCAACATCTCAATACGTGTCAATAGTCTTCGGGCTCCAAATTTGGGTGTTTGAGATGTCGGGCCATTCGTCAACAACTCTCCGAGCTCTGGGCGGAGCTCGTATAAAATTCTGAGCCCCTTCCCTTGTCCCCATGCTGCAAATCAGGCTCCTGCCAAACCGTCCATGGATCCCATAACAGACAGTCGGCCGAAAGCCGTCGACAGGGACAGCACAGCTACCAGCTGCAACTCGACCCTGGATGAAAATCAGATCGAAAACGACCGCGAGGTGACCAACTTGGCGCGGGTACTGAGTGAGCGGTCGAAGCATTCGCATCATCAGCTCCCGTTCAACTTTGGAAAAGACCCGTCCCTCGACCCCCAGAATGCCCAGTTCAATGCGAGAGCCTGGGCCAAGGCCTTCTACAATGTCCGGTACAGTTCGACAGACGCGCCTCCACCACGAGTTGCTGGTGTCGCGTTCAAGAATCTCAATGTTGCTGGCTACGGAAGTCCAGTCGATTACCAGATGAGTGTAGGGAATGCGCTTCTCAAGTTGCCGACGCTTGCCTGGCAATGGCTAGGGGGCAAAAAGCAACGGACTGAGATCCTCCAGGACGTGGACGGGCTGCTGCTTCCCGGCGAACAACTCTGCGTGCTTGGCCCTCCGGGGTCAGGCTGTTCGACTCTGTTGAAGACCATCGCACAGGAAACTCACGGCTTTGAAGTGGATCCCTCTTCGTACGTCAATTACCAGGGCATTACTCCGAAACAGATGTCCAAAAAGTTCCGTGGCGAAGCGATTTATACCGCCGAGGTGGACGCACATTTTCCTCAGCTTGTTGTCGGGGACACCCTATACTTTGCAGCGCTCGCTCGGACGCCTCGCCACGTCCCTGGAGGCATGAGCCGAGAGGAGTACGCCGTTCACTTACGCGATGTCATCATGTCGACCTTTGGCATCAGCCACACGATCAACACCAAGGTTGGTAACGACTTCGTTCGGGGGGTTAGCGGAGGGGAGAGGAAGCGAGTTACTATTGCAGAGGCGGCATTGAGCTACGCTCCTCTGCAGTGTTGGGACAATAGCACTCGGGGGTTGGATAGTGCCAATGCTGTCGAGTTTTGCAAGACCCTACGGACACAAGGAGACGTTTTCGGGATCACCTCCTGTGTTGCAATCTATCAGGCTCCTCAAGCCGCCTATGAGGTATGTTGGAAGTCTTTTTCTTGCCAACTGTACTGACCCTTTCCTAGCTCTTCGACAAGGTCACCGTTCTCTACGAGGGAAGGCAGATTTACTTCGGTCCTGCAAAGGAAGCTAAAGACTACTTCATCCGTCTCGGCTTCGTTTGCCCTGAAGCTCAAACTACGCCTGACTTTTTGACCTCCATGTCGAGCCCAGTCGAGCGCGTCATCCGGCCTGGATTCGAGAACTTAGTGCCCAGGACAGCCGATGACTTTGCGCAGAGGTGGAAAGAGAGTCCTGAACGCCAGGCACTTCTACGTGACATTGACCGGTATAACACCGAGCACCCCTTTAACGCCACAGACCTTGATCTCTTTTCGTCTTCGCGGGATGCAGAGAAGTCCAAGAACCAGCGACCGAAATCTCCATATACCTTGTCATACTGGGGCCAGATTCGAATCTGCTTGTGGAGGGATTTCCAACGGCTGAAAAACGACCCCAGTGTGACACTGGCCATGCTGATTCTAAACTTCTTCGAGGCCTTGATCATTTCCAGTGTGTTTTACAATCTTCCTGGAAATACCTCCTCCTTCTTCTCCCGTGGCGCATTGCTGTTCATGATGGTCCTCTTGAGTGCCTTTTCCAGCGTTCTCGAAATCATCACGTTGTACGAGAAACGAACAATTGTCGAGAAACACAGCAGATACGCCCTTTACCACCCTAGCGCTGAGGCTATTTCTTCGATGATTATGGATATGCCATACAAGATTGTCAACTCCCTGCTCAACAGCCTTGTCCTGTACTTCATGGGAAACCTCCGACGTGAAGCGGGAGCGTTCTTTTTCCTCTACCTGATCTCCTTCGCCATGATGATGGGCATGTCTATGTTCTTCCGTTTTTTCGCCTCTCTGACGAAATCGATTGAACAAGCCCTCGCCCCCTCTTCAATCATCTTGCTTGCTCTGGTTCTATACACAGGCTTTGCCATCCCGGTTAGCTATATGCGAGGTTGGGCTTCCTGGATCCGGTGGCTCAACCCAGTTTCGTATGGCTTTGAAGCCGTCATGGTTAACGAGTTTAACGGGCGAGAGTTCCCTTGCGTATCTTTTGTCCCTTCGGGGCCTGGTTATGAGAATGTCTCGCCACAGGAAAGGGTCTGCTCGACAGTTGGGGCGGTGCCTGGGTCGGATGTTGTTCAGGGTGCTGATTTTGTTCGATCATCATATGGCTACGAATATAGCCATCGTTGGCGCAACTTCGGGATCATTGTTGCTCTCACCGTTTTCTTGACGATGTGCCATTTGGTCACATCCGAGCTGGTCTCTTCTCAGCGCTCCAAGGGAGAGGTGCTCGTTTTCCGTAGAGGCAAGGCGCAAAAGATGCGGGAAAAGCGACACCACACCGATGAGGAGCAGATAGCAGCACCCGCAGCGCAGAACGAAAAGGTTATCCAAGAGGAGCCTGGCCTGGTTTCAGGTGTGGAGCAGCAGTCTTCAATTTTTCACTGGGAAGATGTGACCTATGACATCAAGATCAAGGGCGAGACAAGGCGGATCCTCGATCGTGTAGACGGCTGGATTCGGCCGGGGACTTTGACAGCGCTGATGGTAAGCAGCCTTGCTCTTCACAAGGATTGAGACTGATCTTCATAGGGCGTTTCCGGTGCTGGCAAGACGACTCTTCTGGATGTATTGGCGAGTCGCACCACGATCGGCGTTGTTGGAGGGAATATGCTGGTTGACGGCCGATCTCGAGATGAATCCTTCCAACGTAAAACCGGCTATGTTCAGCAGCAAGACCTGCATTTGCATACGTCGACCGTACGAGAAGCATTGAAGTTCAGTGCTCTTCTCCGGCAGCCGCCTCAGTACAGCAGGGCTGAGAGGTTAGCCTATGTTGAGACCGTCATTGATCTGCTCAACATGAGAGAGTACGCTGACGCAATTGTCGGAGTTCCGGGTGAGGGCCTGAATGTCGAGCAACGAAAACGCCTCACAATTGGTGTCGAGCTGGCTGCCCGTCCGAAGTTGCTACTCTTCTTGGATGAACCTACCTCTGGGCTGGATAGTCAAACCTCATGGTCGATCTGCAACCTCATGGAGACCTTGACAAAGAATGGCCAGGCAATTCTGTGTACTATCCATCAACCTTCGGCAATGTTATTTCAGAGGTTTGACCGACTCCTACTGCTAGCGAAAGGGGGCAAGACTGTGTATTTTGGCGAAGTTGGCCAAGGAGCAAGAACCCTTATGGACTACTTTGTCCGCAATGGTGGTTCGGCTTGTCCTCCAGGGGCCAATCCAGCTGAGCATATGCTTGAGGTGATTGGGGCTGCGCCAGGGGCACAGACAGATATCGACTGGCCTGAAGTGTGGAGGAGCAGTCCTGAGTACCAGCAAGTACGAAGTGAACTTGCAAGACTAAGAGAGTTGGCCAATCGTCCATCGCCAGTCTCAGACCCGAATGACAAGTCTAGCTATGCTGAGTTTGCAGCACCGTTCTCTGAGCAGCTCCTTCAAGTCGGCCGCCGAGTGTTTCAGCAGTACTGGCGCAGCCCGTCCTACATTTATTCGAAAGCTTTGTTGACTGTTGGCTGTGTAAGTCGTCTCCCAGTCTCTAGAGCTTGCTTTTCCCTAACTAGATCAGTCCCTCTTTATTGGATTCTCGTTCTTCAAAGCGGACAACACCAGACAAGGCCTTCAGAATCAGATGTTCGGTGTCTTTGTATTTCTTTTTGTAGTCGTTCAGCTCGTCATGCAAGTCATCCCCTCCTTCGTCACACAGCGAACTCTCTATGAGTCGCGGGAACGACAGTCGAAAACTTATGCATGGCAAGCATTTGTTCTTTCCAACATCATCGTCGAGTTTGTGTGGAATACAGTACGCTCCTCACTTCGTCTTTTATGACTTCCACCTTCTATGGCTCCCACTAACGTCATGCCTAGATCATGGCCATCTTCTGCTACCTCGTCTGGTTCTATCCTGTCGGCTTGTACCAGAACGCGCGATATACGGACACCATTCACTCCCGAAGCACTCTCACATTGCTTATCATCTGGGCGGTCTTCCTTTTCGCCAGTTCATTCGCGCACATGCTGATTGCCGGCGTGGATAGTGCGGAGATGGCATCCGCCCTCTCCAATATCTTCTTCATCATGATGTACGCATTCTGCGGTATTCTTGCCGGTCCAAATGCGCTTCCCGGCTTCTGGATTTTCATGTACCGTGTCAATCCGCTTACATACCTCGTGTCCTCCTTGCTATCAGCCACTCTTGGAGATGCACCCATGCACTGCGCCAATAATGAGGTCTTGACATTCTTCGCGCCACCGGGGCTAACCTGTCGCGAGTATATGGAAGATTACCGGTCTGTCAATGGGGGTTACTTGCTCAACCCGGATGCGCAAGGCAGTGATCAATGTCAGTTCTGCAGCTTGGAGTACACCAACCAGTACCTGAGCAGTCTTAGTATTGACTTCAATAACCGGTGGCGGGATTTCGGCCTCCTCTGGGTCTACGTTATTGTCAACACCGTCGGAGCAATCGTCTTCTACAAGCTGTTCCGGGTGCCTAGGGCAAAAAAGGATTAAATGGTTCTGGATTTGTATAAATTTCTTTTTGTACCATAGGATTTCTGCTTATCTTTTTGTACATTCGGTCTTCGACACGATGATTTTTGCACATATGGACGTTCTTACATAGCCTCTTATCCTCGTCTGAATAGCTTAAATATCTAAATTAATTCATGAACTGATTATTGTCTACTCTGGGTAAAGGCTGGTGTGAATATTGGAGCAATAACCGCACAAAAATACCATCGTAGGCCGGACATAAAACGAGTTTTGCATATATTAATCATCTATGCGTTGCACAATTCTGGCCACGTTACATGCCCAACTAGCTCCACGCTTCTCCACGCCTCCGCAACAGACATCACTACAAACACCGCAGCAAGTCAGGCATCAACCAAATCCGCCCCAATCCCCAATATGCGCGTCCCAATTATTACCACTCTCCTCACTCTCGCCCTCACCGGCCTCTCGCAAGCCGCCTCTCTCGGCGTCGAAACCACCCACGGTGTCGAGTGCAACCGCAAGACAACAAAGGGCGACACAGTTAAGATGCATTACCGTGGCACCCTCGCTGAAGACGGATCTCAGTTCGATGCGAGCTATGATCGGGGCACACCATTCAAATTCAAGCTAGGGGCTGGACGTGTCATTAAGGGGTGAGTTTGCACACTGGACTTCAAGGAAGGCTGGCGTTGGTGCTGATGGTGATGGTAGATGGGACGAAGGACTGCTCGATATGTGCGTTGGCGAGAAGAGAACCCTGACGATTCCGCCGGAGTATGGGTACGGCGATCGCGGCATTGGACCCATTCCTGGTGGTGCGACGTTGATCTTCCAAACGGAACTGCTGGAGATTGAGGGCGTGCCCAAGGATGAGCTTTGAGCCACTGCGATTGCGCCATACATAGGATTCTGAAGGAGGAATGATTATACTCAGTGATATACGCTCAGTCAAGGCGGAGCTATCTTGGACACGATCAAGGTCATTATCGCCCGCCAACTACAATGGAAAACACAAAAGGGTGTTTTACCCAAGACGGTGTTAAATGTATCTACTTAAAACCACGACATTCAATCTATTCTACCGCATCACCAACGATGCAGCACTCAAACGCCTTGCGCTTCCTTTGCTTTCCAACCCTGATGCATGAAATAATTTTGCAGGTTCAATACAAGCGCCAACACCCACGATGCCGCAGCCAAGGCACAAATGGCGGTCAGGCCATGGAGGTAGAGTGGCTTGTCCTCTGTGCGAAAGATTTGTGAGCCAGATATACCAGCGCAGTTGGCGGCCATGACGACCAGCCTATGAAAAGTTCATGTTAGTTTTACTCGCTTAGGAAACTTCCAAGAGTTGGTGAAACGTACGCCAATGCCACACTACGCTCCTGCGGCGATCTGCAATACACTGACAACCAGCCGATGTTTAAGACGTGCATGCTGGCATACGAAACGTTGGCGACCGCAATGACTCCATACCGATGCCACCGGCCAGAAGTAGCTGGGGTGACGCGCAAGCAAGAGTACGAAATAACGTTCCAAGTGATGGAAATAAGGACAAAGGGACCGCGGTGCCCGAATTTGTCACTGTTCCCTGCATTAGCTCAATCCCTGCTTAGCAACACTGATGTCGACATACCTAAGATACGAAAGAACTAATACCCAGAGCATTCCACAGTATACCGGCACAGAAGCCAACGCATTGGCGCGCACAGCGCTGAACCCAAACGACTTGATCATGCTGGGTGTGTACTGCGTCAGTCCTTGGAATCCGGACATGGCAACGAGCGTGATGAAGAAGTGCTGAATGATGCGTGGCCGGCTGATTGTATTCCAGATGTCGCGTCCGGTGATCTTAAGATGCCCAGCACTTTTTTGTGGGTCGTCGATGAGAACGCGCGAAGTCGCAATGTGCGATTCCCGGGGCGTCAGATAGCTCCAGCGGCCGGTGAAGGAGCTGAGTAGGGGTCGGCCATCGCCGGCTCTGGGAGGAACAAGGAGGACGAAGAGGATTCCAATGAAAAGTGTCATAGCGCCTTCGACTGATGCAAGTTAGGACAAACGGAAAATGCGCTAAGCAACCACATACCCAAGAAAATCCACCGCCATCCAGCAAGCCCCCGTTTACCAGACAGCGTCAGAAGCCCGGCAGAAATTAGGCTGGAAGTTGCGCCTGAGAACATCTGCCCGAAGAAGAACAGAGTCACCCGGAGACTGGTCTCTTCCCGTTTATACCATGTCGAAAGGTAGTAGAGTGCTCCGGGGATGAAACCGCCTTCCAGCAAGCCAAGCAACAGTCTCGTTACCAGATACGCCGGGTACGACTTGATGAAGGCTTGGAAAGTTGCTACAAGGCCCCAAGCAAAGAGTTGGGCCGACAGCCATCTTTGTGGTCCGACTCGCTGCAGGATGACATTCGACGGAATCTCGCTGATCACAATGCCGGCGGACAACAGCTGCGTTCCTATATTGATCTGGTTTGTAGTGATATTCAGGTCTTCGGTTATGGACGATGTAAGCGCGGCACTGATGTTCCCGCGGTCGATTTGGAGGGCGAAAAAGGCGAGGCCGAGAATGGGAATGAGGATTGTGTCGAGTCTGCTCGGGTCAGTACGCACAAGACATTCGAAAAGGCGCATCTCACTTGAACTTAAGCTTTTTCTCCTCCTGATCGTCCCAATCTTTTACCATGCGCGAGACATCTGAGTCAGAAACAGCAAGGCCGTTCTTCTCAGTGTCAACAACGTCCTCATCAAACGGTTCTTTGAGTGCGGCCATTGTAGGGTATAGAAAAATCAAAGCTCAAATCTGACACGATACTTAGATTATCCCGGCTGTCCGCTGGGTCTTATATATTCCAAAATATTTCATATTTTCTTTTGAGGAGTTTACGTCGGCTATCAGCATTTCGTTGCGAGCGGGTATACCATATGTTTTGGCGTTGTCGACAGCAGATGGCGCTATGGCGCAATCATAATTCTCCATCGGCCACTCGCTGAATTCCAACTTCCAAGCAATTCTGGGCCAGACCTTGACTCGTGAAGCGCCTTATCAATCTGGACTAGCTGTGGGGATTGTTTACAATCGGCAGTTTTCACATTTTCCTGGCAGGGGATCCCACATGTTCTTGATTCAGCGGTAACGAGATTTCTATGAGAATGGATCATGAAATGTACTACAGAAAACACAATGAGATCTTTCATTCTTTCACTCGGTTATCCTTTATCGTAGGATTAATATACTAGTCAATCACGTCCAGATATCCCAATTCAACCCATATCTCGTGAACGGGAGCGCGTCCTGTGGCCCCTCTACTTCAGGGATATACCCATGCTCACAGTGATCAAAGGAAACCCTGGCCTGGTCTGCGTAGAATGCATTGTATAACGGATTCAATGCGTCCTTTAGGTTCTTCACATGGCCGCGCGGGTGGAGGACTTCCCACGGCTTGGTACAAGTAGCGCCTTTGCAGGATTTGAGCACGAGCAGAATTGAGTCTAGCCTGCTGATTACCTGCGAGAGGCTGTGGCCGAAGACCATGACTGACTTGTCGTTGGAGTTGTAGAGGTTGTTCAGCTGGTAAGGATCGGCCTGGAATGGCAGGTTAGTGTCGTATTAGACTGGGCCATACCGTGGGTTAGTACTTACAGTTAAGTCGTACAGCTCGTGTTCGTTATTACACCATACGGAATAGTAGAGGTTATAGCCCTCCCCAATAATTCGTACTGACTTGTAAGTGTTGTTGGTGAAGAATGGGAGGTTCTCTGGGTTGCCTACGACAGCGAGTCAGCTCTACAACAGGAACCGAAACTGGTACACTTACTCAGAGGGCCCTTCTCCCCCTCAAGGTACGACTTTCCCCAATACTCGACAGTGACGTGCTCATGGCGTATAGAGGCATTATCTTCCGCGCTTGGAAGAGGGATTGGCGTGCCGTCAAAGTCTTCGCGCAGTGGTATCTCCGCTAGGTCAAAGATCGTGGGCGCGAGGTCAATATGCGTGGTAACGGCTTCCTTCACTTTGTTCTCAGGCACACCAGGCCCACGGATGAACAAGGGCACGCGAATATCCTCCTCGAACCCGCATGCTTTACCGGGCGGCAGCCGGTGCTGTCCGATGTGGTACCCATTGTCGGAAGTATAGATGATGTACGTGTTATCGAGCTGGCCGCTGGCCTCGAGTCTAGTGACAATCAAGTCGACAAGCTCATCGACACCCTGCAGAGCGCGCAGCCGTTGCCGGTAAAAGTGGTCGTTGTATTCGATGGTCGATTCATCCTGCTGAGGCAGGTCTCTGATCCAGCTGACGCCGCTCGGTTCGTCTGGATTAAAATGCTTGGTACGAGGAACCTTCACGTCTTGGAACAGAGACTTGTGTCTATCGAGCGGGATAGGCTCTGTCATAATCGTAGGCGCTCTGCGATCTGCCCCAAGAGCGCTGACATCCACGTTCGAATGAGGAGCAACCGGAGCAACGGTCAGAAAGAACGGACGGTCGCCATTTAGGCCGTCGTCCAAAAACCCCAGAGCCTTCTCAGTGATGACGTCGACGGTATGTCGCCCTTCATAGCTCACCGGCTCGTCGCCGTTTCGTTGGTACGTCGAATTTAGGTACGAATAGGTGAAAGGGTCCAAGAGGAAATCAGAGCCGGTGAACCCGTTGACGTAGGGGCTGTGGTAGTTATCGACGGTGTGGGCGTTGAACAATTTACCCGTATAGTAAGTGTCGTATCCGGCGCTTTGGAGCCAGACTGGCAGGAAGTTGTCATTGAAGCCGCGGTCAACGAACTTGGGGTACCCGCCTACAATGCTATTAGAACCCATTGCGCCTGACAAAATAGGGTTAGGGTTACCATATGGAGGAGTCACGTCAGTGACATTCGTGTTGTGAGCCTGACGCCCTGTCCACAGGCTCACGCGCGACGGGCAGCAGAGCGCCGTGGTGACAAAGTGGTTGCTGAAGAAGGTACCTTTCTGCTTGAGGTGCTTTGAGACCAGGGGCATAAAATCAATAGAGTCGAGCTGAAGGTCCTGATCATCAGTGATGATGAAGACGAAGTTCGGCTTATTCGGTAATGTTTGCGGTGTTGGACCGAGGATCTGCTGAAGAGGATCGAAAAGGGAAGGGAAGGCATTGACTGCCAGGGCCAACGTGAGCCATAATGTTGTCCTTGCAACCTTCATCGCGAACTGTTTGAGATGGTGATGATGATGTGCCTGCCAGTAGGAGAGATTCACAGTCTCAATATGAATGGTCTTAGCGCCGAATTGCCGACGTACGGCAGTGGAGAGAACCGGTGGCGCCCGCGCAGATGGCGCCATTTTAGGGCCAATGAGCTTCCTGTCAGAGCTGTAGAGTATACCCTCATTGTATCTGGAAATGGCGTGCTTAATCCTGCGGTTCCTGACTCATGCCTATTGCCGAATTCCGATTTTTATCTTATATTATTTTTTTTCTTGACGTCGGAGGGATGATTGTTTCCTCACCGCAATCATGGCTCGCGCTCAGCCAGACGAGACGACCCCGTTGAACGCTGAAAATCCCAAGTACCAGGCCGTTGATACTATCAGGACCCATGTCAGTGACGAGGAGAGCGATGCGGTCCCGGAGAGCCCGTCGAATCCGCCGGTTGAGGCGTTGACCAGCGTTGGGAGCATCATCGCCGTGCTTCTTCTTGGTAAGTCCTCTGGCGAGATAGAGAAGCAGAGACGAGGCTGACCCTGCAGGCGAGTGTATTTCAAATGCTGATAGCACGCTCGTCATGGCCGCGACTGCACACATCTCGTCTGAGTTCAACCGCCTACAAGGGGCTGCTTGGCTGTCGACTGGGTATACCCTTGGAGTATGCGCCGCGCAGCCGATGGTGAGTAGACTGACGGACAGGCGCGAGCTTCGCTGATGCGTACCTAGTACGGGAAACTAAGCGATATCTACGGCCGGAAACCGCTTTTGCTGTGGTCCTATTTCTTCCTTGCCCTGGGCTGCGTAGTTTGGTGATCATGACTGATGCAGATTTGGAGACGACGCTAACGGCTCTCCAGTGGACTCGCAACGGAAATGTGGATTGTCATCGTCGGCCGTGCCCTGAGCGGTATTGGCGGTGCTGGCGTCATGACCATGAGTGCGATCATTATCACCGGTGAGTGCGAGGCCAGGTGCCGGGAATACTACAGTCAGCTAACCGGGCAGACATTGTGGCCAAGCGAGAGATCGCAACATGGCGAGCTGTTGTCAACCTGTCCATGACGCTGGGTCGCAGTCTTGGAGGCCCAGTTGGCGGAGTGCTGACGGACACAATCGGATGGCGATGGTACGTCTATCGAATGCTCCTATTGTCTACATGCTGACCCTAGCAGGGCATTCCTTCTGCAAGCTCCATTACTGGGGATTGCCGCCCTTCTCGTCGCTATTCAACTCAAGCTGGTCCAGCGTAATGGCTTTGGTGCACAGCCTAATAAGTCCAAGTTCAGCCGTATCGACCTCCGCGGATCCATCCTGGTGGCCACGAGTATCGCGGCCATCATTCTTCTCCTTGACCAGGGCGGAAAGGCATTCCCCTGGGCATCCCTGCCCGCATTAGTCCTAGTCAGTTCGGGGGTCCTAACGCTTGCCCTGTTTGTTTACACTGAGCTCTACGTTGCACCGGAGCCGATCTTCAAACTCCAGATCCTTAAACGTCCCAACGTGGCTGCTAGCTACCTTGTCAGCTCCTTCCAGGTCGCCGCTCAGGTCGGCATGATGTTCACCGTGCCGCTTTACTTCCAGGTTTCTGATCGGGCGTCCAGTACCGTTGCTGGTGCTCATATGATTCCCGCAGTGGCTGGCAATGCCATCGGGGGCTTAACAGCAGGTTCTTACATTCGACGGACGGGGAACTACAAGCCAATTCTCGTAGCGGCGGGCCTCATCGCGTGCATCTCGTACTTGCTGCAGTTCTTATGCTGGAATGGAGAAACTGGGTTCTGGGAATCGCTGTATATCGTGTTCGGCGGCCTGGGCAGCGGGTCTGCATCAGCGGCGGCCTTTGTGAGCATGACGGCCTTCTTAGAACCAACCGAAATGGCTATGGCTACCGGGGGGTATTCACTGCTCCTGAACTTTGCCCTCACGGCAGGGATTACGTCCAACTATACGCTACTGTCATCGGAATTTCGAAGGCAGCTGCAAAGGAGGCTGCTTGGGGAGGGGGCCCATAAGGTATGACCTTATGTGTGTTTATAACGTCCAGGACAGCACTGACGAACAAAAGATCATTTGCCACGCCTTGTCAAGCATTGAGTATATTGCTGGTCTCACGGGCGCTCTTCGTGAGACGGTGGTTGGCAGCTATGTTGCTGGCCTGAAACACGCCTACAGTAAGTGAATGCTCGCAGGAACTTGGATAAGTCCTAACTTTCAACAGTGTTCTCGTTGATCTGCTCGCTACTGTCTTCAGTGACAGCTTTAACTGCTAGAAATCATCGTCTTTAGATCATAGAATGTGCTTTGCGAAATGCCAGCCTTTGTCTGCAGCCCTACTTTACGTAGCAGACTAGCCGTACACTACCCTCGCGTAATGAAGAGATATATATTATGAGGTGATTGGAATTCAGACTGCGAATTCACCCTCGTCGCTATCCTGTGTCCTCTCAATATCCTATCATAGGGATTCAACTACGACCAACTGGATCTTTATCACCAAAGCAGTCATCCAATTTCGTTGAGTGAGATCTCAGTTGTTTTCCCTCTAGACGACGAGGTGTGGCTGGGCCATGGCTGTGGCCGTGCCGATATGAGGTGGCGGTGCATCTTTTGTTCACTGCTTGTGTTGTACTCTGTTGTCCACAGCAGAAACATGTCGAGCCTCTCTCAGTCTCGCTGGGCCCCGGCTTCTGCCGCAAATTCCAAGCCCTTTAGCACACTGGCGGCCGTTACTATCGATCCCACGG